>NC_071505.1:328663681-328966712 GCF_027887155.1 Malaclemys terrapin pileata
AAACAGAATTTGGCATCCTCCCCTAACATGCACTGAATATATTCCCTTATGTGTTTTGAGTAAGAGAGAAATGCCATTTCCTCAGGGAAAATTCCACATACACTCCCACACACGTTTTTCAAAAACATAACCAGAGATACTGTGTTTCCTTCAGTGACTACCACTGGACTACTGACCGCATAGTCCATTCTCCCAAGGATCTCAGTTATGATACAAGTATTACTCAAGCACTGCATCAGCTCAGCAATGATGGGCTTTTTTAAAAGTGAAATAATAATAATTTGAAGAATGATTTATTCTAATGTGTATTATTGAATGTCTGTAGTCTGTGAAATGGGTTTTTTTAGGGCAATTACTCCCCATAATTGAATAGCCTGGGTATCTAATTTTGCTAATTGTAATTTTTTAGTAATTCAGTGGACAGTAAACCAACTGTTTAGCACTTAATTCATTACCTTCTGCCATTTCTGTTTGCAGCAGACTTGACTTCTCCTCTCAGGCTTGTTGTGTTGCTTGATTTATAATGGCGAGTGGATTCTTTGTAGGATTTAGATATTTTTCATGCTCTGTGGAAGGTACTTGAATGGGCACCATAAGAGAATTTAGATCTATAGATGGATGGAATCTAGGTACAAGTTAGATAGGTAGAAAGCAAGTGACTTGATGAATTGCAAAAACATTCATGTTGGAAAAGTACATTGCTACACACCTTTCCCAAAGATTGTAAAAGGAACTGTGGTCTAAATAACATTTAACCAACCGTGTTTTGAATCTGGCAAATGTCTCAGCACAATTCACTAATGTAATACGGCAGAGTAACATTTACAGCTTAGTCTTGTTCTCATTCAAGTCAATGAAAAAATTTGCTGTTGACTTGAGTAGGAGCAGACTTTGTACCATGTCAAAACTATTGTATTTAGTATTCCCGTTATGTTCCTAGAACCATTGAAATTAAAGATGGAAAAGGTTATCTAAGAGCAAATCCTATAGTCTTTACTAAGACAAAACTCCAACTGACATTAGTACAAGGACATTGGAATCTATAGATTGTGAATATAGAAAAAATAAGTTAAATATTAGTTAAAGAAGAAGAAAAGTATTAAGATTCATCTGTAAACTGTAGTCTACCCTTAGGATATTGGCTGGCTAAAGTCATTAGCAATAACTTCTTTAGCTCAGTTTTAAGACATAATAGCAGAAATGTACATAGACTGAGATGAAAAACAATAGTTAGATTTATTACTTGACACATTATATGCTTTACTTTGTGCTATGCATCCAAATGAAATAAAGAGAAACTAATATATCATGTCTGGTTTCATTTTCCCGTCATCAAATGATCTCCTTCACACAGGGCATTGCACTTCATGAGATAGAATAGGAGGTGGAGCTTCAGATGTGGTGAGGTCTTGGGAAAAGTCATGCATTTCTTCCTGTGATCATCCCCAGCTGACTATTAAAGTTTATTCAGAAAACAGGAACTTAATTAGAATCCAGCTGAGCTCTGATTACTTTACAGTGCCCTGTGTTTTCAGTGCAGCCATGGCGGGGGAAGCTTTTGCAGTTAAACTTGTAAGTATTCTGGAAAAGTCAGAGTTGAAAACACAATGGGAGTGATACATTATATATTTGATGTATAATTAATTATATTGTGTGTATATATAATGTATGTATGTTTTTGTTCCTTTATTCAACCCTTGTTTCTATTGATTTTTATCCCCTTTGGTTAGATAAATATATGGCTAGACAGGGATTGGAGGCATTGGCCCCTCAGTTACACAGAGCCCCGGCGGCTAGAGGCTCCAGTCCCGGCAGCTCTATTTAAGAGCCCAGCTGCCTGAACGCTACCGGCTTCGGGCAGCCCCGTGCCTTCAGACCCTGCGCCCCCAGCCGGGCACTTCCCCTCCAGGGCTCCGGCGGCGCAGGGTCTGGAGGCACGGGGCTGCCCGAAGCCGGTAGCGTTCAGGCAGCCGGGCTCTTAAACAGAGCCGCCATTTTCCCGGACATGTTCCGCTTTTTGGCAATTCCCTCCGGACGGGGGTTTGACTGCCGAAAAGCCGGACATGTCCGGGAAAAAGAGGACGTATGGTAACCCTACTGTTGCACTGTAGACATACCCTAAGTGACTTGCCCAGGTCCGCACAGGAAAGGTGTCTTCAAGTGCTAGGCTAATGCCCTCACCATTGGACCATCCTTCTTTCATTCTGTTGTTCCTTCTTGTGTGAACTTGCTTGCTTCTGAAGTTTTTGAAAACTTATTTGTAACCAAATGTAGCCACCATGAGTAAGAAACAGTACAGAACAAGGAAATTCTCAGTTAAAATGGCATATTTCTGCAATGTGTATTTCTGCAATATCAGCCCTGTTCTTGCCGAATTCTGTGAGCAGGTCCTGCTCCTGCTCACAGCTTGTCTTTGCTTTATATCAGTAAAGATTTGACTACTACTTTAGCACAGGCTTCAGATCAGGCCTTTGATACAGGGGCTTATGTCTCAGGCTCTTTTCCTACTTCATATAGTATCGGTCTCTCTCTTTCCTCCCGTGCCCTGCCACCTAGGTTTGTATAGGGGAAGCCTATTAATATTACTTTAATGTTTTATTGGAATGGAATGTGAACACACTTTGTTCAGGGGATGGTTAATTGTATGGTCTGGGGATGTAAGAAGCTGCAGAGTACCAAAAAAAAAAAAAAAAGTGGATGAAGGGGAGGATGCATACAATGGCCTTTTAACAGCCTCAAAACACCCTTTGGATATCTCAGAAATTACAGATGGAAAAGGCCATGAGTCCAACCCTGGAAGTGCAAGATTATTCCCTCCAGTTCTAGTGCTTTGTCCACTCTAATTTTAAATGTCTGAAGCCATTATGTAGTAGTTAGTTGTGTATTTCTCTTGAGTGCCATAATGAATGTGTATTTGAAAACTGTTTGTGAAATGATCCAGTAATTATGGTCTAAAATAAGATCAAATGTGAATGGACAGGCCAGCTGTTACTTTGCAAAAGATCATAGTCATGGGGTGATGTTTCTGCTGGTGATGGATGCAAAGTTTCAGCCTGGGATGGAATTCATTCCAGTATTTTGTTGCTGCTACTTGAATATGCTAGATGCAAAGCGGGGCAGCTGCTGCTCACTTGGACAAATATGTATAAAAATATCGTACACTTCTGAGCATCTTGATGGATCTGGTTAATAATGTTTTTTATTGTGTGTGTAATATTAATATCTCTCTTTCTATAGATATATAGATATATAGATAGTGTTTGATTTTTACACACATAGTCACTGAAGCCATGGCCATGTGCTGGTCTCACTTCATCAATGTTCATTTTATAATGAAATGAATAAATAAATCAGTAGCCTGGCTCCAGTGTTGGACTGTTCCTGGTCCCCCCACAGGTTTACAAGGACTGGAGAGAGCACAAGGAGAATTCCCCCAAATCCTCCTACACCCAATTCTGAGCAGGTACAATGGGAGCCCTTTGTTGTGGTGCACAGACTTTTCAGGGCAAGTACCAATGTCAGAGCTTAAAACATTTACATAAAAAGATTAGGTATGTTTTAATTAAAGTATAACTTTATTTATTTATTTTTTTTTACTCTTTCTATATTCATTCTAAGCACTATTAGCTTTGCAGCACTTTATATGAACTTGTGTTGAGGAGTTAACTGTACCTTCACAAGGGAAAGAGGTATAACGTGCAGTATGTCTGAAAGGAAGAACAATCTTGTGGTTAAGGAACTGGATTGGAACTCAGAAGATCTGGGAATAGTTCCCAGCTTTGCCATGGGCTTCCTTTGTCACCTTGGGCAAGTCAGTTAATCTCTTGATGCCTCACTTCCCCTTCTATAAAATGAGATTAATAATACTATGTCTTTGCCACCTTTGTCTTGTCTGTTTAGACTTCAAGGTCTTTTGGGCAGGAATTGTCTTTTAGTATGTGTTTGTACAGTGCCTAGCACAATGGGACACACATTTCAGTTGGGGCTTATGGATGCTACTGTAATTAAAGTAATTAGGGCTAGTAGAAAATATCCCATTAAAAGTGTTTTACAATGGAAAATTGGGCTTCTGACACAACTTTTTTTTTTTTTTTTTCATGAAGTGTTTTGTCATCAAAATACTCTGGCCCAAAGTCAAAAGATTTTGAACAAAAACTTGTGGCTTTCAAGTTTTCACCAAAAACTTTAAAACTTCTGTGGGGAGAGTATTTTTTCAGACCAGCTCTACAAATAATAATATACCCAGATCATTCTGTTGTATGACTGAGAGACTGGAGAAAGGAGAGGCGTTGGTCAGCATTCTTAAATGTCTGAGCTAAATACAGGATAGATTAATTGTGTGCAAATCATAGCAGTTAGGGCGGATAAAAATGGTTTCCTACATGTTAGTAATAGCAAAAGGAATTTGTTTCAGGGATTTTGTGGTTTGTGCTCTAACCACTTATGAATGTTGTATCTCATTAAGTCTCTTCCCCACATCTCAATCTTACCTAGAATATTTGTAATATAGACTTTCTTCAAGAGGAGATGCATGTTCAGCATTTCCTGAACTTCAGAAACTTTCAGACATTAATAAGTCACAGGACAAAAACAAACAATGGACACTGCACTCTTGTGACCTCTTATGGCTCAGCATAGTTGCCATTTTAAGCCCTTAATTGGCAAAAACATCATCTTAAACCCTTCTTAATTTTTTTTAAATAGGGCACTGAGGAAGTGCTTATGACAGTGCTTCTAAATTTGCAAAGCTTGGAGACAAGACCTGAGTGATGGGTCTGACATCATTTTAAAGCCCTTGACAGTTTTTTGAAAGCTGACTAAGCAAAAAAAAATAAAAAAAAAAATATATATATATATATATTATTGCAAGATGGTAAACAGTAGCTTAAGGAGCTATTCATAACAACAAGTGGGATGCATAAAAATGTACATAAAACTAGGCAGGTGTTTTAAGTTTGAAGTTGATGATGGCGGCAAATGCCCATGTAGCTTAGGGTAGAATTGAGACCTGTGTCTCAGAGGAAAGCAGAAGTGCTATAGATAATTACAGAAGCATAATTACAAATATTCCAAGCTATGAGTGCATCCCTATGGGGAGAACTTTGGAGTGAGCTAAGCATTTGGATGACAATGTTCTATTCAGCATCGCTAACGAAGGGAAGCATTTTTGCTCTTGCACTTCACTCATTTTACAGTCGCTTTCTAATTACATTTCTGTTCATTCTTATTAACATTATTTAAAAAAAAAACTCCTGGTAATTGTACAGATATGCTTAAGCAGCCTCATATCCTGTAAAAAGCAATTAACTTCAGTTGTACTGTTAATCTGGTCCAGTGCGCACAATGTTTCCATTAAGAGTTCAGGGACATCTGAAGCTCTCAAAAAAAGGGAGGAGGCTTAGGTATAGAGGGGAACAACACCTTAAAAAAATTTTTTTTTTTAAACTCTATTTGTGCACTATTCTGACTTAATGGATCTCTTGTCAACATGCTTTTTAGTAACAGAAAGAGGATCTTTTTTCTTTTTTTCTGTCTTCACTAGCATAGATTATGTATTGTTATTAATTCCTATGTATTTCATAAACGGGGGGACACAGGAATGGGATTCAGAAGACCTGGATTTTTATTCCAGCTCTGCCACCGATGAACTATGTGACCTTAGGCAATCACTTATGGCATGATCTTCTGAAGTGTTGATTTCATGGGAGTTGCATGTGCTCAGCACCTCTGAAAAATCAGCTTTAACCTCTGTTATACTGTGCCCATCTATAAAATGGAGATAATAATGCTCATTTACCTCCCAGGGATTTTTGTGCCATTTAATTGTTATGCACTTTGAGATCCTTGACTGATAAATCTTAGAGAGATGCAAGGTATTATCATCAGGCTATGATTTCCATTCAAGCCACTTTGTATCACTAATGGCACATTTTGGAATAAGGAAACCAATGACTTGGTAGACAGTTTGGAATGCTCTTATTATACCATATTTTCCAGTCATTACCATTTAGTATTGTTACAGATGACTGTATCACACAATCCTATTTGAGAAGGTCAAGGATGGTGATATAATTAAAAAGGAAAATGGTGCATTTCAAATGACAATCTGCCTGTGTAAATTAACTACTAGAAAACAGTGTAATTACAAATTTTATAAAGTATTCTCTTCTCCATTATATACAATAATTCCATGGAAGTAAATGGAATTGCATGTGTGTAACCGAGGACTCGTGGTCTTTTGGAGACAGGAGGCCAAAGCAGAATAGGACATGTCTTTTCAGAGCTGCTGTGTACCCAGAACTGCAGTAGAAGTCAGTGGGATGCCTCGTGGGGATGGAAAGGGGGTTTTGGTAGGTGTCTGTCTTGGTGAGATCCTGTTGAATTGACTATTTTAAAGCTGCTGAGATTTGATTGGTGCTATTAATGGTGTGTTAGGGTGCCTAGATCCTTGGATAGGTATCTTTTTAGTTATTTAAATCTAAATAAACACAGTAAAATAAAAGCACAACTCCCTGCCCCAAAGAACTTAGTCTAATTTAGACATTCATGGAGGGGAGGGAGAGAGAGTGAGATCATTAGTAGTTCTTTTTTTCTGTGAATAATTTTCAGGAACTGGAGGTTGCAAATGCTTGAGGAGATTGTAAGATGTATGCATGGTTGTGTGAGAAGATATTCCTAGCCCATTGGCATGGAAGGAGGATACAAAGACCCATCTACACTGGGAAACTGGCTGTGGTTTGAAATGGTTTTCTCAAACTCATCTGGAAAGCAGACTCCAGTAAGAGAGCTGTGCTGGCTGGTTCCTGCCAGTGTGATTTGGCCACATTCTCCTCAGCATTGGCCAGCACAGTCACGTTAGTTGAAACCATTCTCAAGATCACCTTTTCAAATGCAGCATTGCAATACAGCCAGGTGGCAGGCATCAATAAGAGAGGCCAGGGGCATAGGAGAGAAAGAGAGAGAGAGAGAGTAGGGGAAGATGAGAGCAGAGATGTAGCCTGTCTTTTGGTCTGGGATGTGTCACCTAGGCTGTGGCCTTTTTCAGACAAACAATGGTGGTACGACATGTCTACTCCCTTGCTGAGAGGTGTCCTACCTGTGCTCGAGGCCCTTTTCACAGTGTTCAGATGCAAGTGAGTTCACTTATACATAACACTTTCAAAACCCTGTGTAAACTAAACTAGAGAACGTTCCTAACTTGTACCTACAACTTGTATTGATCTATCCTTGGATGATATGTTAAAGCCCACCTTGTGACCAACGTTCATGGGGTGGAAGAAGCTCCCCCTCCCCTGAACATATTGAAGTGCACCTTGCATGTCCTATTCAAAGGCCAATCACTGTTATAGTTTGTTGCAGCCATGTGGAGCAGGAAGACTCCTGCAGTGAGTGCAGCATCAGTCTTTACATGGTTAGTCAATAAACATAGAATTTGGCTGACTGCATCTTTAACCCAGTAAACAAACACACAAAGTAACTGCCTGGTTGTGGCACTTTAAACAAAGGCCCTGACCTGACCCCAGGGTTCTGGGTTAGGACTGAGGTGCTACTCTCCATTCCCAGCTTCACCCACCATTCCCCTGTGATGAAGCAGGCAAGCCTTCTTAACTTGCCTGATGGCTCCTGATTGGTTATTGTCTCTTCCCAGCCCTTCTACACTCCTGGATGACTAAGTCTTGTTGGTACTCTGGCAGGAGTATGTCACCATGGTGATTCATGGGAGTTGCACTTCTGATGTCTCATGCTCCTATTTTTTTCTATTGGCCAGGCTCCCTGGTTAGACTGCATCTCCCATGTAGCACCACAGCCTCCCTTCTTGGGGAGGGGAGGCAATGCATCATGATAGTCGCATGGCTGCAGTGTATCATGGGAGATGTATTCTGGCCAGGGAGCCTGGCTCATAAAGGAGGATGAGGAAATGAGGCACTCGAACTGCAGCTCCTGTGAGGCCGTGTGGCTGCAATTCAAAGTTGAAATGCCTTTGTCTTTGTTCAATAACATTTCTGGTTTTGGACATTCAGATTTTAGTCCAGAAAAGAAATTTTCTGCAGAAAGTAGAAACTTTTCTCTCTCTCTTACATACAGAGTCATTTAATGGAAAACCCAATTTTCCATCAAAAAAACAATTTTGACAGAAAATTTTCAACCAGATCTAGGTCTTCCTTATGGGACCCAGGGAATATCCCCCCTTTCTTCACTAGGAATACATATCGCCTACAATACAGTAGGTAGGGTGAACTGGGATGTTTGGGAGGCATTGAACTCTGCATTGACTCTTGAAGGCATAATTACATAAGAACAACCATACTGGGTCAGACCAAAGGTCCAGCTAGCCCAGTATGGTTCCCAACATTTTGTTCGCTTTTTTGATGTTTTCAGAGAATTATGCACAATGACTCTAATATCTCTCTCTTGAATGGAAACAGCTAATTTAGACCCCATCATTTTATATGTATAGTTGGGATTATGTTTTCCAATGTGCATGATTTTGCATCAACATTGAATTTCATCTGCCATTTTGTTGCCCAGTCACCCAGTTTTGAGAGATCCTTTTGTATCTCTTTGTAGTCTGCCTGGGACTTAACTATCCTGAGTAGTTTTGTATCATCTGTGAATTTTGCCACCTCACCGTTTATCCCTTTTTCCAGATCATTCATGAATACATTGAATAGGACTAGGCCCAGTACAGACCCTTGGGGGACACCACTATTTACCCATCTCCATTCTGAAAACTAATCATATATTCCTAACCTTTGTTTCCTAGCTTTTAACCAGTTATCAATCCATGAGAGGACGTTCCCTCTTATCCCATGACAGCTTTCTTTGCTTAAGAGCCTTTGGTGAGGGGACCTTGTTAAAGGCTTTCTGAAAATCTAAGTACACTAGTTTGCCTGATATTGAAGTCAGGCTTCCCGGCTTGTAATTGCCAGGGTCACCTCTGGAACCCTTTTTAAAAATTGGCATTACATTAGCCACCCTCCAGTCATTTGGTACAGTAGCTAATAGGGTACAGACTATAGTTAATAGTCTTGCGATTTCACATTTGAGTTCCTTTGGAACTCTTGGGTGTATACCATCTAGTCTTCTGGTGATTTATTACTGTTCAGTTTATCAGTTTGTTCCAAAACCTCCTCTAATGACACCTCAATCTGGGACAGTTCCTCAGATTTGTCACCTAAAAAGAATGTCTCAGGTTTGGGAATCTCCCTCACATCCTCAACCGTGAAGACTGATGCAAAGAATTCATTTACCATAGTTTCTCCGCAATGGCCTTATCGTCCTTGAGTGCTCCTTTAGCCTCTTGATCATCCAGTGGCCCCACTGGTTGTTTAGCACAGTGGTTCTCAAAGCAGGTCCGCTACTTGTTCAGGGAAAGCCCCTGGCGCGCCGGGCCTGTTTATTTACCTGCCGCATCCGCAGGTTCGGCCAATCGCGGCTCCCACTGGCTGCAGTTCGCCGCTCCTGGCCAATGGGGGCTGCGGGAAGGGCAGTCAGCACATCCCTCGGGCCCATGCCGATTCTGAAGTACTTAAAAAAAAAAATGTGCTATTACTTTTTGAATCTTTAGCTAGCTGTTTAACTTGAGCCTCTATTATGGTGTCTTTAAAAGGTTTCCATGCAGCTTTCAGGGATTTACTTTTGGTGCTGTACCTTTTAGTTTCTGTTTAACTAACCTCCTCATTTTTGTGTAGTTCCCCTTTCTGAAATTAAATGCTACAGTGTTAAGCCACTGTGGTGTTTACCCCACCACAGGGATGTTAATTTTAATTATACTATGGTCACTATTACCAAGCAGTCCAGCTATGTTCACCTCTTGGACCAGATCCTGTGCTCCAGTTAGGACTAAATCAAGAATTGCTTTTCCTCTTGTGGGTTCCAAGACTAGCTGCTCCAAGAAGCAGTCATTTAAGGTGTCAAGAAATTTTAACTCTGCATCCCGTCCTGAGGTGACATGTACCCAGTCAATATAGGGATAGTTGAAATCTCCCATTATTATTGAGTTTTTTATTTTTAATAGCCTCTCTAATCTCCTTGAGCATTTCAGTCATTATCACCATCCTGGTCAGGTGGTTGGTAATATATCCCTACTGCTAATTCTTATGAGAGCATAGAATAACTATCCATAGAGCTTCTGGGGAACAGTTTGGTTCATTTAAGATTTTTACTTCATTTGATTCTATGCTTTCTTTCACATACAGTGCCACTTCCCCACCAGCTCGACTTATTTTGTCCTTCTGATATATTTTGTACCCTTGTATTACTGTGTCCCATTGATTATCCTCATTGCACCAAGTTTCTGTAATGCCTAGTGTATCAATATCCTCATTTAATATAGGCACTCTAGTTCACCCATCTTATTATTTAGACTTCTAGCATTGGAATATAAGCACTTTAAAAACTTGTCACTTTTTAGCTGTCTCCCATTACATGCTGTAATTGAATAAACCTTTTTTACATCTGTTTCTCATCAGATTCTACCCGTATTTTATCTTCCATCCTCTCCTCCTTACTAGGATATAGAGAATCTCCATTAATAGATTCTCCCCAAGGGACATCTCTGTCCGAACCACGTGCTCCTCCACACCTATCGGCTTTCCCCCAGACCTTAGCAATCTAGACCAATTCTAGCCCATAATGAAACATATTGCCCATATTACATCTATTAGTGGTTACTAAATGTTGCTTTATATTTAAGAGTGTAATTCATGGGTGCAGCCATGCAGGAAACTAAAATCTCACAGGGAAGAGTCAGAAATTCTTATGTCAATGAGTCCAACATTTGAAATTTTAGTTAGCTAAAATGTGTAAAAGTTCCCCAATGAGCAGGCATCTGATGAGACCCAGGTGTGTAGAAGAGTTTCAGATTCGTTTACTGACATTAGTTTATGGAAATAAAAAGGTTGTTTTTGGTCAGATTCATGTCACAATTTGGGGACTGTTCAGCCATCAGCAATTCACATGAAAGCTGCAGCATCTCAGCGTAACTCCATTTTGCATAGAGACGGCTGTTAGCCATTTAAACACAGAGTGGTATTCCACTTTGTGGTGATAGACGTGTGTGTGTATATCATGGATCAGAAAATACTGTTTTACTGTAGGATTCTTTATAGGCATCTGTTTCTGTGGTACTTGGCTGCGTGTCTTCAAAATAAATACATCACACACTAATTTAAACTGCCCGGAAGATGTAACATTAAGCAAATGCTTAACCAAATAGATGTCATACACCATGTTTGGAAGGCCAACAAACTCAAGTTCTGGAAGGTGGCTGGGGGAGTGGGTTCCACAGCCAGGTATTTGCCACAGAAAACTCCCCCCTTCTGGCCATCCACCATCCACATCTAAAGACTGTTGATAAATGTGGTGTCAGCCATTGTTATCTGTAAGGTAGCTAGGTCCCCGATTATATAGACCTCTACAGATTAGTACCAATAACTTGAATTGCATTGGTAAAGAGATGGGAAGCCCATGCAGTTTGCAGAGCATAGGTCTAATGTGCTCACTCTCCGTTTCACTGATTAGATGGACTACTGCATTCTGTACTGTCTGAAGCTTCAATGGGTGTTAGGCCTCGTCCATAGAGCTCATTGTAGGGTACCAACCTAGAGGCAGGAAGGTCCTAGAGAGATGTGGTACAGTTAGCGTTATCAAGTCACTACACTTCCCTGAGAAGCCAAGAACAGACAGGTCAAAAAAATAATTGAAAACGGCAACTTCTTGGACAAGGGATTGAGCAGACACAGCCCCCACCAATTCTTGACACTGATTCCCCTCCCAGTCAGACTCACCTCCATCTTTACAGGATTGTGCTTCAGTTGTGTCAGTCTCCTCCAGATCCCTGTCTCAATCAGGCACAGGGAAAGTAAAGGACCTGTGCCATCAGACTCTGACATAAAGGAGCCAAAGAGGTGTAGTGTAGTGTATGGATGGCACTGTACTCATATTCAGCTGGTAGAGTGACAAAATGAAACCTCTGAAAAACCACACGTGAGAATATGGATGGATGAGAAGTGACTCTTTGAGACCTCTTAGACTGTAAGGGATGAAGCCACTGTCCCCATCTACCTTGCCAGATCCTCCAAGCTTGTCAGCAATTTGTTCAGTATAATTTGGCCAGCTATATCAAAGGCTGTTGACAGATCTAATCAAATCAACTTAGACATTTAACCTTTAAAATTGACCCCTTCACGAACATGGTGGGATCCTTTCCAAATTAGAATATCATCACAATAATACCTAAAACTAGAGTAGAGACTGCTATCCTCAGTTGGGGCTTATAGGTGCTACTGGCTTGGAATACAAAAAATAACCAATAGTAAGTACAAAAGCTTTATTATTATAAAATGTAGTAGAAAAGAGTGATTTATAGTGTTTTCAGTGCATTAGTGGAAGCGTTTTGATTAATTATCTAGCTTTTGTACCTCAGTTAAAACACACCATAGAAGAGAATGTATGTCGGATACTGCTTGCTTACTCATGAGGTGAACTTTTATAACATGAAGTCACAACCTTAGATCTATTTTTTTTTCCCCTTTGACAGAAAGATTTCGAGATGTACTGCTTCTCCATTCAAGTCAGGACACAGAGATTCTACCCAACTTTCAGCAAAGGAATTACCCCAAGTAAGTAAATTGCCTCCTCAGGAGAACCAGTCTTTATTAATTCATAGTGAGGGAGAGAAGCATTTATAGCCCTATAAATGCTTTCAGCATAAATTCCTAAGGCAGAGCTGTCAGGGAGCCTCCCATAGAATAAGCCTAGTGCTCTTCACGGCTGCGTCAGGAAGAAACAGACATATCTTGCAAGTGCACCCAGCTGTCACAGAGGAGTCAGTGGCAGAGTGTGGATGATAAGCTGCACAGATTAGTGTCTGGTGGAGCTTCATTTCACTTGACATTGTGTGTCGACATAGGCAGATGTTTTGTCACACTAATCCCTGCTCTTGTCTTGTGGGATTCCATCATTTGTGCTGACAGACTCATTTGGATTTTAACAAGCTATCCTATGGAATCATGCGAGTGCTAAAAACAGTTTGACTGCCCTTGTTAGGGATGCGTGGGCAGGCAAGCCAAAGGAACCGCCGTGCATGCTAGAGAGCAATCAATACAGCATCCCCTCATGTCATGCGTCTCTATTATAACAGCAATGCCATAAGTGATGTGGGGAGTTAAGAGATTACCCCCATTAGAAAGTTTGTCTTTCAGCCTATAAATCCACTCAAAGGTTTTAATGTGCCTTATCTCCTTTAACATTGCTCCTGACAAAAATCTCATACGGTGTCATATGTTATTTTACTGAGTGTCTTGAACAATAATGATTGTTTTAATTGGGGTTGGTCCTGCTTTGAGCAGGGGGTTGGACTAGATGACCTCCTGGGGGTCTCTTCCAACCCTAATCTTCTAGGAGTCTACGATTCTAATGCTATTCCTACAAAGCTAAAGAAAAGCAGAGTTAAATAATGATAACATTTTTGCCGACTTAATTAAAACAAAGAGCAAAAAGAGAAATTGAGTCACATGAAAAAGAAAGGAAAGCGCTTTCAGCAGAGTCAGTGAGATGGAAAGGCATGGGAAGGCTGTTCCGGATGGCAGGAGCTGCGGAAGTGAAGGTTCTCTCCTGAGCCGTGGCCAGATTGCGTGGAGGAATGGTGAGAGGGCCAGCGTTAGATGAACAGAGGGAGCAGGGTTGGGGAGGAGAGGTACGTGAGAACGGCTGAAGCAAGTCCAAGAGCAGTTTTGAAAACAAGTGGGTAATTTTTGAACTGAATCCTGAAATGAATGGAAAGCCGTTTGCGGTGAGAATGTAACTCTTGTGTACTGTAAATGAAGATTTAAGGCTTAATTTCAAAATGGGATTAAAGTTCACTATGGAATTTTAATGCGTGGCAGTAGGATCCACACGGTAACTAGTGCAAGGCAGATTTACACCTAGCTTGCTGTGCACTAGCAGTTTGTATAGGCAAGCCCTTATTTTTCTAGAACATGCAATAATTAAAGAGTTAGATGTTCATCACTTGCTGAAAACAAAGCATGTCCCATGGGCACAAAAAACTTAAAATACCTAGGGTAAAATCACGGCTCCACTGAAATTGATGGAAAGTCAGTGCCATTGACTTTCTGAAAGCCAGGATTTCATTGCCAAAATCTACCTGTTTTGTGGGTTTGTACTGCAGACTATCATCAGAGTATCTGAGTGCCTTCCATGTAAAATAGATGGACATAGCAATATTCCTACTAACCTTTACGGAGGCTCTGGCTGTGCTCCCTTTTTGTAGTATAGACACTGTTTGGTTTTTAGTTTTGGTTTGTTGCTTCGTTGCACTCTTGAAAGTTTTTTGCCCATAGTTATCTTTGCCTTGCCCTTCCCTTTTTGGTTTCACAGCCACATTCTTTTCCCCAGTGTAATTTGCTTGGTTCTAATGATAACAGTGATAATACCTGCAGACTGATTCAATTATGTTTGTATTCTATAAGGAATTATGCAATGAGGAATAAACAAAGACATAAGTGTTTTTATTTTTTGCAGTCGAGGTCTTTGACTACGTAACTGTGTAAAAACAGTAAGATTCATGGCTGGTATTCCTGAAGGTACAGTGTACTTGTACTGTAACTAATGACTAGGTCTGCGGAGATGCTGAGCATCTGCAGTTCTTTGCTGAAGTCAGTGAGAACTGCAGGTCCTAACCCTCTCTGAAAATCATAAAGTAAATCCTTTTCACCAGAATTTCATGCTGTTTATATTACTGAGCTGTAATGCTGTTTTAAATTGTAATGTTCCTGCATTATAGTACAACAATATGATTGGCTGAACATGTACCATTGCTTGACAAGAATGACTGATCCTAACACATGGAATCAGCCAGGGTTTGGCAGCTAATTTAAAAAAAAAAATCTTTACAGATGTTTTCATAAGTAATTGACTGCCGCTTATAATGTCATTAATCAGTACAAAATTGTTTGCTTGTTACCAACATGAGTCATTGGCTGCAGTTCATTTACAAACTGGTTGGTGACTATTGATGCATCCTGATTTTTCTGGGAGATCTGGTAGAAGCATATGTTTGAGCTCAGCAATATGGGGAACCTAGTCAGCCTCATAATATAGGCCGTACCCTCATTCCCCTTTCACCTTTTTCCTATTCTGTGCTGATTTCCATTGTATGAATAGTTAATGGAAGTTGAGTCCATATAAAGCGAGATCCTGTAAATCAGCACCTCTGCATTGACTTCAGCTGAACAACACTTCTTTGCATTAGCTGAGGATCTGGCCCATAAATTCATCTTAATAATATGAAGGCATCATGGGATCTAGGCAGTTTGCTGAGCTTAGAGAGAGAGAGAGAGAGAGAGAGAGCGCACCTGGAAACAAGGCAGGGTAGAATAGAGGAAAAATTGTGAATAGTTTGGCTAAGTAATGTCCAGTGGTGGGAGGGTGAACATGAGACCAGCCAAAAAAATATTTGATGGGTGTAAACACCAAAGAAAGAGAATGGGAACTAAAGATCCCTAGCACCTCTCACTAGGTCCTTGGTGCATCATACTCTCAGCTTCTCACTTTACTAATTTAATGAGTTTATGAATGCTGAGCTTGTCGAGTCACCTGTCTGTGCCTGCTGTCTGTGGCAGTGAAAAAGGAGAAGAGAGAAAGGAGGGTTGGCCATCTGTTCCAGATTTTACTAAGATTCATAGTTATTTGTTATAGTAGTGCATAGGGTCCAACCAAGAATGTTGTCCTATTGTGCTAGGGGGGAGAGATAGCTCAGTGGTTTGAGCTTTGGTTTACTAAATGTAGGGTTGCAAGCTCAGTCCTTGAGGGGGCCATTTAGGGATCTGGGGCAAAATCTATCGGGGACAGTACTTAGTCCCGCTGCAAAGGCAGGGGACTGGATTCAAGGTCCTTTCCAGTTCTGTGAGATAGGTATATCTCCATATATTATATTATATCACTACCCATTGAGCCCAATGATCTATCCAGCTTTCTATCCACCTATAGAAATACCTAGGACCTGTTCCTCCACGCTCACTAGCGTATATCAGGAGTAACTCCCATCTTCAAAGAGTACTACATATGTGCAAATTCAGGACCTTTAAATTCACACCTGCAGCGTCCACACTGGGAAGTTACAGTGCACAGTGCTGTTGACACCCCCTTAGTCTGAACTGCAGGGCAGTGTAGCCATGCCCTTAGGCTCCTAACTCACTTAGCTGTTTTTTGAAAATGTTGCCCTTAGCATAGTCTTGTAAGAGCACACCTCAAGTTGATAATGAGATCTGACTTGACTCAATATCCTGCCTAGCTTATGAGAGATCCTCCTTTTACATGAATCCACAAATGAGCCAAGAGTGAGCAGCAGCAGTGCTGACACTAACTATAACAAATTGGTCTTGAAGAAGACAAAATTATGTTCATTAATCAAGCTGTTGATTCTGACACTTGGACAATTCTTGGAGAACATCCAGCTTAGATCTAAACATCCTGGGCCTGATTGTCCTCTCACTTGCACCCATATAATTTCCTATTGACTTTAGTCTAGTTACTGCTGATGTGCCCTGCTGTGAGTGAGAGGAGAATCAGCGTTCATGTAATCATCTCACATTGCCTAATGGCAAACTTCTGAAAGGGGCCGAATTGGATGCTTGTCAAAGGTAAAAAGAAAATGATCAGGGGGAAAAAGATAAGAGCTAAGAGTCACTACATTTGAATAGGGAATTATGTTGTTAAGTTAACCATGCTAGAAAGGAGGTAATGCTGCACAGAACTGTGCTAATTAGAGACATACCAAGCCTTTGTATAAAATATTCTCAGCACTATCCACTTCTAACAAGTTTCTCCCTACTTAAAAGTTACCTGAAAAGAAATAATTAAACTACGTTTGTGGCCACTTTGCATCTTCATGATATTACATAAGGCCTGATACAATGCTTTAAAGTAAGTTGTGTTTTTTTCTTTTTTTTTTTAAACCATAGAAATACCAGTAATGTCAAGTCTTATTTTACCTGTCTTGGAAGGAAACTTCTTGGATGATTTGTAGATTTTAAGGCTAGAAAGGACCATTATGATAATTTAATCTGACCTGCTACATAACACAGGTCATATAGCCTCACCTGGTAATTTCTGCTTCAAGCCCATTACTTGTTTGACCTAGAGTATATATTTTAGAAAGATATTCAGTCTAGTTTTAAAGACTTCAAGTAATGTAAAATTCACCACCTCGGTAGGTAACATTTTAGGTATCAGCAGCTCTTAGGGTGACCAGATGTCCCGATTTTATAGGGACAGTCCCAATTTTGGGGTCTTTTTCTTATATAGGCTCCTATTAACCCCCACCCCCTGTCCCAATTTTTCACATTTGCTGTCTGGTCACCCTAGCACTGACATTGTTACAACCTGGAGAGGGCAACAGGCCCAGCTGAGGGGAGTTATACGCTTTCTGTTTTGGGGAGTGTGCGCACCTGGGTGGCAATCACTGGGCTTACAAGGTAACTGGGGTAGAATATAAGGGGAAGAAACAGAAGGCAAGGGTGCAGCTTAAAGGGTGGGCCTGGGCTGGGGGGAGGGAAACATACCCTTGTATTGTATGGTCTTACTGTGTAAGAGAGGAATAAATATTCATCAACAGTCTGGTGTGTGATTGTGAAACTACCTGACCTAGCTAGGGAGTGAAGTTCACTGGGTAGTGCCAGAGGCACTCTGTGGTACCCTGAGTGTTCAAAATCAGGGCCTTTTTTCTAGTCTGAATTTGTCTAGCTTGAGCTTCCAATTGCTGGATCTCTTTATGCTTTTTTTCTGTGAGATTAAAGAGCCCCCGACTATCAGAAATCTCTTCCCCCTGTAGATAATTGTAGCCTATGATCAATTCACCTCTCAACCTTAATTTGATTAAACTAAATGTAGGCCCCTTGTTTGAGGAGCCTCTGAACCCTATCAGAGGTATCCTGATTAGACAGGCTTCTGCACCAGTGTTTCTCAATGACCTGTCTGTGAGATCTCCCTGACGCAATCTAGGAAGGCAGCAAGCTTGTCTGTGGTTTCAGAAAGGTTGAGAGACACTGCTGTGTGCTGGCTTGGAAGGACTGCAAATTCCATGATGCAGTGGTGGGCACCTGCTGGGACTGGACTGAGCGTCCTGGGCCAGAAACTGCTGCAGAAGGGGTGGCAGGCTCCATTTCCCAGGCAGGGAGCTGGAGCAGAGAGCTGTTGCTGTATGGGGTCTGGGCCAAGGAAAAGCGGCGACAGGACCCTTTCATTGAGTTGCCAGGGTTGAAGACACATGACCAAGGGTAAGACTACATTCCAGTTGACATCTTGTCAGTGCTGAGCCCCAAGTCATGGACAACTTCACCACAGGTAGGCACTGAGAGCGGCAGCTGTGGATTGTGCGGCAAATCTGAATTTGGTTTACAGATGACTGAGGAAAGAGTGAGTTACTGCTGAGCTACGCTCTCTGGGTTGAAGAGGTGGTGTTAAGACTCAGTGTAGCTACGTTAAGTTTAAGAAGAAATGAGGGGGAATTTATGATATGGGCTCTTGCTCTCTGACACATGTTACCGCCAGCTAGTATTGTGCAGTGTAGGCTGTCACAATACAGAATTGCCTCACTCCTCCTTGTTTCACCTGGGACTGCCTTTGCCAGACTTAGAGTGCTGGCCTGAACTCCTGCCCACCCAGGATTATAAATTTAAGGAACCTTGCGAACTCATGGACGGGGTGAGTCTCTGTATAATGCTAAGAGTGTTGGTGAGGTGTATGTTGCCTTTGACTATTAGTTGAACTATTGCAGCCTCACCTACTGACCTGGTACAATTGTAACAGTTAACCTATATTCATCTGTTGCATTTCCCCCCTGTATGTTGTTAGGATAACTTTTGGTGAGCACAGCAATCATCTACAGACTTTCAGGAGGGGTGTTACATTGTGGTGATTACATGGCTATCAATTACAGTCCATGCACATTTTGATGGTTCCATTCATGTTTCATTTGCCTTTGTGGGTTCCTTTTTTTGTGGGTTTTATGGCAGATTTATTTGCCCCTTGTAGACAGCACAAAAGAAACATGTTTTTATAGGAGAGATTTTAACAAGAAGGTTGCTTGGTGGAGAAATTGAGAGGATGCCCATATGAAAGGGGGAAGAGAAACTAAGGGATGGTTGAGGCTTGTGTTGTTAGTGGACTAGAGGGAACTGTGGGTGAAGGAAAACAGGACAGGGTGATGTGGTGTGGCAAGGACTAGAATGCAAGAGCAAGGAGTTTGAACTTGATACAGAGGATGAAGGGGAAGCAGGGAGGGGAAATTCCATGAGAGAGTTATTTGTGAAAGGTCCCAGAATTGTGCCAATATTTATAATTAAGCAGTAATTATTAGTTATCATTATTGATATTTAGGTATCACCCAGAGTCCCCACTCAGGTTTGGATCTTCATAATTCTGGCCACTGTGCTAACAGATTGGTTAAAAGAGCCCTGAAGAGCATACTTTGAGTCCTGATTCTAAGAAGTGTTCCTTAGATCTATTATATTATATTAGTGAAGCCTTCCCTGCCTTTGGGTTATTACCAAATGGTGGTAATAACTCGTATCAAGGTGAAAAAGATCACGTCATAGCAGGATCCATGTTAATAAAAGTGCAAGGATTGTGTCTGGATTAGGCAAAACCACAAAGGATTGTGGGATTAGAATCAAAGAAAGAAACAGCAGAGCTGCAGGTTTTGGGGCCCCAGATAGAGAAAGGGGAAGAACTCTGCCCTGCCCTTTGCCTGCTGGGGCCCTGGTCCTACAATGGACTCTGTGTGGACAGGTCCCCACTGAATTCAGTGTAGGTTACAGCAGAATCTGTCGAGTCAATGGAGCTATACGTGAAGCTCATTCCAAGAGCAGTCTTAGTCTTAAACATGGTTGTAATAGATTTCAGATACTACAAATGAAGTATTAAAAAGGTAGGATGAAATCTTGCCCCACTGAAGTCAATGGAGTTTTGCCATTGACTTCAAGGGAGATAGGATTTCACCCACAGTCTAACAAATTTTGAAGATGCAATTACAAACACTTTGAAAAGGTAGATGTGAGAGAAAAGCTTCTGTGCACTGGGAGTTTAATTTTACATGTATGTTAGCTGTTTTAAAGTTCCACGTTGCTACATATGCTCTTTTAAGCTTTAAGTCATCTAAATTTCAACAGTTCGACTTTAGCTTTGGCAGGCTGTATAGTATAACATAGTTGAACTGTTTTATTCAAAGCATCTCATTACTTCTAACTGAGGGTGGAGTTTGCTGACTGGAAATAAAAGATTCATAAACCTTTCAAAATATCTGGGAGATGAAATCATGAATTTGTTCAAAAACGACTAATATAAGATAGCCATAATAGTGTATAGTATATAACTTTTGTTGGTCAAAGGGAGAAGCTTTTGAGTTTTACAAAGCTAAGGAGGAGCTCTGGGATCTTGGGACCAACACTGTTAAAACAGCCCTGCAGATATCATGCAAGATAGGACATTACAACTGATTTTGCTTTTGCTTATTTGGTGATATAAAAAGCATCATTTTTTGATAAAGCTGTGTGCTTACTGATTTAATGTATACCTGCCCCCAGTGAGAGTAATTAACCACTTATGTAGGGATGTGATGGAGTCTCAGATAGATGAGGTGGTCATCTACAGCCGAGATTGGGAGGCACACCCTTGCACAATTTGTCATCATACCTTGGTCCCTATGGAAGTCTGGGCTAACTGCAAACCCAGCAAAGTGTAGGATTGGAAAAGAAGAGACCACCTATTTGGGATATACTTTGGGGAGGGCCAGGTCATTTTTGTAACAACTTTCCATGAAAAAAATTGAATTTTTGGCAAAAAAAAAAAATAAAAAAAATATGTAGGCCAAAATCTGGACTATTTGGATTCTGAAATGCCCCCACATGAAGTGCCTCATGGGAGTTGTAGTTTTGGTGCCTCATGTTTCCATTCTAATTTATAAGTGGACTCTGGTTGGACAACATCACCCATGATGCACAACAGGCTTCCCTTGCAGGGTGGGGTCACAGTTAATCATCATGGCTGCGCATTACAGGAGATGAACCCAGCCCACGGAGGAGAATTGGAGCACAAGGCATTCAAACTACAACTACATGAGACACCACAGTAGCATTTCAGAATTATTTCAGGTTTCAGATGAAAATCAAAAGTAATTCGTTTTTTGGGCATTCCATTTGTGTATGAAAAAGCAAAATTTTCTGTCGAAAGCAGACACTCTTCATAAAAAATAGTCAACAGAAAAATTTCAACTAACCTAAAGGACTGGGCCAAGATTGGTCTATTATGGCCTTCAGTTTTGTAAAACACCGTTTTGATGGTTCCAGATTCCTTTAAAGTTTGCCAGCCATTTTATTGGACACATGTCACAGTAAGACATGTTGGCTGTTCAAGAGCTTGACCTGGTTCTCAGATTACATTTTCCCTGTTTTGACATGAGGAATGTATCTTCGTATAAGAGATGAGAAACCATTCCTCCTCTCCAAGGAGGATTTAAATTAATTATTTTCAGAATTTCTTCCAGGCTTTACGCCCCCATTGGCTCAGTAATTTTTAATGACATTTTAACATCTAAGTCATCAGCTTTCCTAGGGTAAACAAGCATCTGTGTGCTCTGTGCTTAAAACCAGTTTGACTGACTTATTACTCAAAAGTGTTTTGCTTTCTTATACTGGGTCAGCTTGAAATTAAAGGGAGTGCATTTTTTGTTTTCTCTGGCATTGTTCTTCTAGAGAACATTTTTAAAACAAACCTCTTCAAGTGCAGAGAAGCTGCTCTGTGCATCCAGGGCAGGGATCGGTAACCTTTGGCCCACGGCACGCCAGTGTAAGCCCCCTGGCAGGCTGGGCCGGTTTGTTTTCCTGACGCATCTGCAGGTTCGGTCGATCACTGATCCCACTGGCCGCGGTTCGCCGCTCCAGGCCAATGGGGGCTGCGGGAAGCACATCCCTTGGCCCGCACCACTTCCCGCAGCCCCCATTGGCAGGTAAACAAACCGGCACGGCCCGCCAGAGGGCTTACCCTGGTGGGCCACGTGCCAAAGGCTGCCGATCCCTGATCTAGAGTCTACACGGGAGGTGGGGAGAGGGGCAACCAAGCAGGCTAGAGGGAGCAGTTCTCCTTGCAGAGATACCCAGGAAATGGTAACTTGGAGCTATTATCTCCTCTGTAGATCTTTCCAGTTTTCTTATAGACATCTGTGCCCACAGGGGGCCAGGATGCACCACTAGGGGAGCAGAGCTGCCAAAGGGGCAGCGTGTATGACCTTTGCGTGACCTGGCTGCACAGTAATCTGGTGGGAATCCACGAGGTTTGGGTGCATCACCCTTTGGCTTTTTCCTCGGCGAGGGCAAACCCTGCCCATCAGTGGGACAATGCAGGGAATTTCCATGGGTATTCCTCGGAGATGTCCCTCTTTCGAGTCCCCTGCGTTGGGTTTGAGCATGGGAGGGGCTGAGCTGATCCAGTCTTTTAATTTGTTATGAAGACAAATGTGATCTAGAGTAACTGAGAGACAGTACAGACGGAAATCATCTCACCCTCGATGGCACTATTTCCAGAATCACTTTTGAGACCAGAAATGCACTTTGACACTGTGCTGGGTCTCTCAGGAGTCTGTCAGTGGAGCAAAGGCAAAGTGTTCACAGTTCAGAAATATGCATCATTCTTGCTTCATAAAATCTACCTGGAAATATTTGTAACATGTTTTATAAACTTCAGTATGTGTGAACAGTGCCAGACTGATCTCTCTGGAACCTGGAATCCTGTATCTCAGAGTGAGTGTAGCACACATTAGTGTCACTGCAAGTTTCCCCTGTTACCCCACCAGTATGACTCAAATCTGACCTAGAAGGAAAATCCCTATGATTGAGAAGGTAATTTTGACTTATTGTCCATTCAATCCATGGCAGTTCTGCTGCAGATGTCATTGGGTTTCCCAGATGTGTTGGTGATTTTCCAATGAAGACACCTGTCCCTTAGTATCAGTATTTTGAATAAGGAAGGTCTTGTCATATAGGTAACTGAATATCTACTTGGTGATAACAACTTTTGAGCATTTCTGACCCGTGTTGAATTTTAACCACTTACAGAGGATGTAGAGAGATGGTCTAGGTATAACTAAGGCCTTGGCTACACTTACCAGCTAGTTCGACGGCTGGAAATCGAAGTTCTGGGTTCGACTTATCGCGTCTAGTCTGGACGCGATAAGTCGAACCCGGAAGTGCTTGCCGTCGACTGCGGTACTCCAGCTCGGCGAGAGGAGTACCGCGGAGTCGACGGGGGAGCCTGCCTGCCGCGTGTGGACCAAGGTAAGTTCGAACTAAGGTACTTCGACTTCAGCTACGTTATTCACGTAGCTGAAGTTGCATACCTTAGTTCGAATTGGGGGGGGTAGTGTAGACCAAGCCTAATGCTGCTTCATTGCAAGGGGGGGTGGGAGGGGAATATGGACTAGATGACTTCTTGAGGTTCCGTTCCAGCCCTACATTTTTATTATTGTTCCTGAGAGTAAATACAAGGAAGAGTTAGGTACGGAAGCCCACTTCATCTTTCTCCTACTCTTCATATTACACAAGAACCAGCAGATTTATAATGAGAATTAAAATTGGAGCTGCATTTGTGAACCTTCTGTAGAATCAGTCTCTCATCAATTTTACCTGAAAATTATTTATGTAGCAAAGCTCTTTATTTTTATAATGAAGGCCGTAATCAGCTCATATTAATAAGGCAACATTACCTTCTTCTAATTAGCATGCGCAAAGTTTGCCATATCAGAGGAAATACAACACAACTTGTTAATAAAAGGGCTTCTTATTATGGAAATCCTTGCTCCAGTTTCATTGCACTGCTTGTTGCTTTGGGCAAATCCATGCTCTCTTTAATGACACTGTTTTATACATATTACTAATGATTTTATCAAGATAATTATTCTCTGTGATTTTGCTGTTGCAATTAGAATAAAATAAAACCAGAAACCACAAAACTTTGTACTGCAGACCAGACAGAATTATTTGTCTATGGCCATTTGTTCTCAGTACAAATGTATCGTGTATTTACAAAATTTAAAAAAATAAGTGAAAATCAGTGCAAAAAATGAATGTAGTAGATGTCTGGGGGTAAATATCAGGATAACTATCACTCTCTTTTGTCCCCCCCCCATGCCCCTTCCCCCACCAAAGCTTTAAAAAAAACCATTAAGTTCTAAAAGAGAGTCAGGTGTTTGTTTGTTTTTAATATTTGACCCATTTTAGCATGAAAAGTAGTTCACTAACTTTTATTTGCTTGGACTGCAGTCAACTATCCATGTTATCTATAAATCTGGTATCGTGTATGTAGTGGATGTGGGATTGAGAATAGTACACACACCGACGCTCGAGTCATTCTGCTATTTCTGACCTAGCTCCCCACTCTGGAAGGAGAGCTTACTGATTGGTAACCTGCGAGCCACCATCTGTCCTTCCGGAGCAGGAAACCAAGTCTGGAGAGTTCCAGTACTTTTAAAGTTTAGATGAAAATTGGTAAAAACCAATAATGGCTTTTGTAAAACTTGGGAATATTTTGGTAAAAACTGACAACAAAGGGCCTTATATAGGACTCATACCCAGAGAGCTGGACATAGAATCCTTCAGCTCCAGAAACCCTTTCTTCTTGAACAAAAAGAATCATGAATAAAAGACACAGGCTGATGGCACTAGCAGCTTCCTTCTCAGTGCTGTGGGCCAGCCACAAAGGGGCAACACCATTCACTCACTCAGATACACAATGCCTGTGCATTAGCACCTCAGGGTTTGTGTCTAGCACCTACATTTTTCTCAAATTTCCTGAGCAGGATGAGTGTTTGTTTGATAGAATTGGTAAAAGAATCCAGGTTCTTTCACTGCTAGGTTATGATCAGAGCTGGTTGAAAAATGCCCTCTTCTCTCTCCCTCTGCCCTCCAGATGTATTTTATTTATTTACTTATTTTGAAAACTTTGACCAGCTGTAGGTGTTCGTTTTTGCTTTAGTCCCAGACAGAAGTGACTGAAAGTCCTTGCTAATATCTAGTCTGTCTGATGGGCTTTGTAGAAATGACTTGATGGGTCTCCATCCAGTTCCTAGGTGGCAGGTGCCTGTGTCACAAATGTTCCTAGAAATGTTTTAAAATCAGGTGCATTCTGGTTTTTAAAATGAAGGTATATGAATTTCATGCCCAATGAAAAGGGAAACATGGAAAAGATTATGGTCCATGCTATTCCCGGCTCTTGAATATGTGAGCAAAGAGCAAAGAAACCTCCCATCATTTCCCCCTTTATACTCCCATGTGGGACCTAAGCAAAATTATATTCCACAAGCTGTCTTCAGTGCAGGGGTCACTCCCTCCTTGGTGTACCAGCCACACCAAAGGTGGTTTGGAGGGGTTGGGAGGATATTGGGCCATGATCCCACCCCTGTCCCACTCCCTTTTACACTAGTCAACATAGCTGGCTGGATACACAGAAGACAACCCCACCTTGCTTAGACGAAGCATGAGCCCTGAAGAAGCACAAGGAGATTCATAGATTTTGAAAGCAAGATATGACCATTAGGAGCATCTAGCCTGACCCTCCTGTATAACACCAGCCAAGGAACTTCACCCAGTAATTCCTGCATGACGCCCTTAACTGCTGTTAGAGCTATAGTGCATCTTGTAGAAATAGAGTGCCAGTGATGGAGGATCCACCACATCCCTAGGTAAGATGTTCCAATGGTTAATTACCCTCACTGTTAAAAATGTACACCCGAGAGATTAAGCCTAATAGGCCAAATCTGGTCCTAGGAAAAATGCTTTTAAGCCCATGTTAAATATGATGTAAGAATCATAAATGCTTTTGAACAGCTGGACAGTTAGCATCTGGACAACACTATTAGCAGGTGTAGAACAGGCAAAGCCCGTCAAATTAGGTGCCAAATCCATCCTGAGTGTTGCTGAAATTGTTCTGTGAGGAGAATTGGAGACTAAAGTAGGTAAACTCCAAACACAAAAGCCATTAGAATAAAAGATTTCTAATGAGCTGTTGCACAGATACAATATACTGGATGGTGTTTAGAGTTCCTGATTATTTATTCCCTTCTTGTGGAAATGTTTTAAGGGATAAAAATGTGGCAGTAGTGGGCGCTAATGTAGTCTTATAATGTTTGTTCTAATCACATAATTACTGGTAACAGTCTCTTCGCTTAACGGAAAGCACTGCACTGTGAAATGAGGCTGTCTTTGTACTCACTACAGTAGAAGCTAATGAGATTGTTTTTCTCCCACCGTAATGACAAAAGCTGAACAGAAGCGGGGAATGGGTGACGGCATGGATCACTTGATGATTACCTGTTCTGTCCATTCCCTCTGTGGCACCTGGCATGGCCACCGTCAGAAGACAGACTACTGGGCTAGACTGCCCTTTGGTCTTACCCAGTATGGCTGTTCTTATATTCTCAACCAAAAGGAAAAGATATTAAAATAATATGCTTTGTTTTTAGAAACCACCAGGCTTCATGTGACATTTTGTTTTATGCCTTTATTTTCCATTTCTGTCGAGGTATCTTATGTCCTATAAGGAGTCAAATAACATTTGCATACAGTACTGAAACTTATTTAGCGCCACTCATGTGCGTGCATGTTATGAGAACTTCCCCACTCCTTAGTCAGCCTCTGTAAGCACCTTATTATGTGCACTGTGTTTTAAAGCTCTACTCCTGGGGGAATTCTGCGCCTAAAAATTCTGCACACAATATTTTAATATTCTGCATATTTTATTGTCAAAATAACACAATATAACCACACCAGTTTCAATTATTTTTGTAATTTATTCCAAAATACCTGTCAGCAAGTATGTCTGTACAGTCAGGGATAACAAAAGAGCTGAGGGAGGTAATTGCTCGGAGGGAGCCTGGGAGTGAACCTGGAGGGTTGTTGGGTGTGGGTGGGAGAAGTATGGAACAGGGTTTATTTTGGGGTGAGGGATTGTTAGGGAGTTGGGGAGCCTCCCCCATGCTGACCCTTAGCCTCTCCCATTCAGTCAGGCACAGCTGCCCTGTCTCCATCTATCCCTGCATCCCCATTCAGCCAGGCATATCTGCACATGTCCCCATGTATCTTTGCACGCCCCTCCCCTGTCCCTATGTAGCCCTGCACCCCCACTCTCATTCAGCCCCTTGCTCAATATTGTCACCCCACTAGCTCCTGTGCCCCCGCCCCTGTCTGTCCCCTCCACTAGCCCTTCTGAATCCCAGTTTGTGTGACCGCCCCCAACGGCCCCGTGTGTCCCACTCTGTCCATCCCCCCATATCCCATGGCTCCTCACCTGGTCCTGCAGGCAGGGTGCTGTGAGGAAGCAGCCTCTGCTCCGTCCCTTCTCTGGGGCTGGCTGCTCCAGCCCATGAGCCAGCTGCCCTCTCTTCTGGTGCCACATCAACCCCTGGTGGGCAAACAGTGTAATTGTAACATGATCCCTCTTGCGGCATCCCTTCACCTCCCATCAGAATCAATTATTCTGCAGATGGGGAAAAAAAAATCTGTGGGGGACATTAATTCTGCTCCTGTGCAATGATGCAGAATTCCCCCAGGAGTAGCTCTTAGGAAATATTACTGTAGGTGATTTGGAAGCTAAACTCTTGAGTGTTTAAGATATAATAACCCCTCCTTTCACAGTAGTTCCTTGTGAAACACTTTATTTCTGAATTATCCTCATATTGCTCCTGTTTACAGAGTTCTGCAGCTCCTAGGACAGTCATTTAAAGCTGTTAACTTATCTCAGGACCCTCCCATACAGAATTTGAAATGTCTCCAGTTATTTTCAAGATTTTGTGCAAAATAAACACATTGACATTGCCTGGTGGAAAGCTCAAAATCTATAACATTTTCTCTGCAGAAATTTTTATATGGTTAGGGAAAATAGAGAAATGGATGTGGTCAGTGGCAATTTTGCAGCACATGGGCTGTCAGTTTGGACTTCCTGCAGAGTGAGGGACAATTAAGTATGTCAGAATTGGCCCCTCTATATTTTTACACCATGTGAGAGTAAACAAATTTAAACATGATGTGTATTTTTAACATGTATGAGGGAGATAATGTGAATCTTCTTGCTGAAACAACATTATTATCTTTCTGGATGAGTCATAAAACTGATGTTCTGGCTATTTGTGGATTATAAAGGTTCAGTGATGCTGTGTGAGCCTGAAAATCTACCATGGAACTCTCCCATCATTGCAAAAACTTCCAGGGAATCCAGATACACAGGGTTGGGGCTGGACATGGAGTGAATTCCTATATCAGTAGCGCCTACAGGAAAAGTGACACATAGAGCATCTGTTTACTTTGTCCAAACCCAGGAATTGGGAACTAGATTCATCCTGGGATAAGAGACATTCTTGCAGAGCTGTGAATTGAACTCAGAAGTCTTAAGTTTCAGTCCAGTGCCTTAATCACAAAACCATCCTTTCTGTATTGTTACTGTCTATGGCTAAAATGCTATCACATCATACTAGAAGAGTCTATAAATAAAGTCTCAAAACCCATTAGTTAAAGGCTGACAACAGCTAAGTTATTCAATGTCTGTGTCTCTGTTCCTGTCTGGGCAGGGAGAGCAAGTGCTACCATATTAATGGATCACAGCTGACCGGAAAAGTATATTAAGACATTGGCCAAAATATTTTTGCTATCTTTAAATGAAAGGAAGACAAAGAGGAAGCTTTCCTTACATAGAGCAATCATTCTGAGCTGGCCTCTGGATTGACCCTGTTTCGTTCAAAGGAGACATGTATGTGAAAGTTGGCCCCAGTTCATGTGGCCTCAAACTTGGCAGTGAACTTAAGAAGAAAAAGTTTTGTAGTTTTGAGTTGAGTCCAACTGATTTGAAAGGGAGCAGAGTGACACTCCATTTCATGCTGCCCTAGACAAAAAGACAGAAGTCTGGGTTTGTGTATCACCCTTTAAGCATTTAATGGGGAAGGTGACTGAATTTGAAGGAACAGTTTTATTTTGTGTGGTGAAAACAATTTTAATGAGCTTGTTTAGCAAACAGGGCCCTGATTGTACACTAGGGGTCACTGGGTGCTGCAGTTATATTTCAGAAAAATAATGATATGCTATAGGTATTGATTGACATGGAGTGGATGCCTGCCTTTTGCTGTGTTGATGCACAAGGAGGTGTAGGAGAGGATCCTCTTTGCCCGGCACAAGTAGCAGCAGCATATTGGGCTAGTCTACCTGCCTGATCTCTGTGTCCTCAATGGAAAGTAGTTTCTAGGTCAGGGTGTCTGCTAGCCCTCCAAGCTGGCTAGCACATGTGCTCCCATTAGCATCAAGCACTAGCCAGCAGAATGCTGGTCAGCATCTGGTTCCTACTCAGAAGGACAACAAAGTGCATCTGAGTCAAGGCACTGTTCCCTGCCTCTCCCCATAGAATTGGGCCGTGGGCCAGTCACATTCCTGTGGCACTGAGCTTTCTCTCTGCTCCCTTTCAGTGCGCCAGTCAAGGCAGGATTTTGCTCTTTGTTCATATGGCTTTTGTTTTCACATTATTAAACAACCTAATCGAACTGCCCGCTTTGTTAATAGCTGGATCCTTGAGATTCACGTGGATGTTTGGCATCATGATCCCCATTTTTGAAACCGTTGTGCTTATTGGAGCAGATCCTCAGCTACATGCAGTGACTGCACAGCACCCCTGGAGGGGGTGGTGCAAATGTGTGATTGTATCAGCTGGACATCAGCAGAGGAGACCTCTTACAGTGGGTAATCCCCCATTGGTAATTCGGTTGGATCTGCAGTCAGATTATGCTACCATAGCAAAGTAGTTGTATTGCACCAGAATGTTTGGGCCCTTAAATCTAATGTTTTGGGCTCCACATGTAAAGCCTTTAGTGTAAGGGAAAGCATCTTGCTTTGATGAGTAAACGGACCCCAACACCAACATTTTGTTACTTTACCCGTTTTACTTCTGTTTTTAAAATTGATAGCTGTTCCTCCTGTTATATCCATTTTAGGTTGTCCAAGAAGATGATTCTTCTTACTAAAAATTTTGAGAGCTATTTTCCCAAACCCCTTCCCTATTGAGCAACTTTTGTGGATGCAACACTCAAGAGACGTTGCTTCTGAAAAAGAAAATAATTTTAACAAAAGATGCTCCTGAGTCAAGTATCATATCATCATTATTACTGGTAAAATTTGTCATGGCCATGTGAGAAACACTCAAGAATTCCAAATGAATTAGTAGAGAAAATGGCATACGTGTTAGCTTTTCCCACAGATGACTTCACACTTTCTCCCATGCTGCATCTGGCACTTGGCAAGAATTTCCCATCAAAATGTACAGAACCACCACCTTATCAGTTAGGCTGGTGATCACTTATAACTATTAATTTATAGGAACACATGTATGTGTACTGTTAGCTTCTCCTTCCTCCCCCCCTTATTGACTTATTGTGAGCTCTCTATCCATCTAAGTTACTTATACAGCCCTCATTCCTGTTGTATTTGAGCATCTCACAACCTTTAACATATATGTCCTCACAAAACCCCTGTGAGATAGGGCAGTGCTATTATCTCCATGTAATGGATGGAGAGTTGAGGCACAGAGAAAGTAAGTGACTTGCCCAAGGTCACAGGGGAAGTCTGTGGCAGAACAGGGAATTGAACCTGGTTCTCTTCTGGCTTGGATTTAGTGCCATAATCATTGAAATATCCTTCCTCCTCTGTGGCAGATTCATCTTTGTGTTAAATGTTTGCACAGTGCCTAGTGCAATGAGGCCCTGGTCTATGTTTGGGGACCCTTAGATGCTGCCACAATAGAAATAATAGTAATAGCATTAGTAATACATGTTGACGTCTTGGCAAAGAGGTCATGTGTATAACAATTAGGAAAAAGGTAAATACGATCTCCGAGTCTACAAAGGGGCAGCGACAAAATGATGAACCTGCCTACTATAAAGACCGTAAGAAGGAATTTTGGTTCTCTGTTTAAGTACATTGAATAAATATTGTGCAGTGTCCTTCAATTATGAAGGAATCAATGCAGGTGTGAGAGAAGCTAGCAGTCAAACACCGATTGCCTCCCAGCTGGTGCAGGATCATGCCTTGGCCAATGAAGGGTGGGATTTTCAAACGCATTCAGCATTGGTCTAGCTCTACTCCCATTAACTTCAACGAAAGCTTTAGCAATGAAGCAGTTAGGCCAGCACTAAGCATCTTTGCAAATCTCACCTTTAGTTAGGTACAAGGCCACTTTCTCTCTACAGTTATCTTTCGATCTGTCTACCTCTGTATTTACACTGGTATCTGAGCCCCAACACTGCACTGGGATCTGCTAGCCCCTGCACTTATGTGGAGTCTCATTGATAGCTGTGCTATTGGATACTAATGGAGGATTGGGGGCTAATTTATTAAATGTTCTGGTATCAATAAATACAAATGAATGAGGATTTCATTGACCGCGAATGAGTGAACATTTTGGCCTTAATATTCCACTCTGGCCTGCTGTGTCAGACAGATTGGAGAGGGTGGAACTGTGGCTCCCAAACTCAGGACCATTGTAACTGGGTAGGTACCCCCATCAGGAGGAATTGTGGGGGAATTAAGGCAGGGGATTCAGGACCTGAGTGGCCTAATCTCTCACATGGCTCCCAGGGCAGCACGACCTAGTGGTCAGAGTCCGTGGCACCTGCCCTCCTAGTGGGGCAGAACAGCCTAGTGGCCAGAGGAGAGTAGGCCACCATCCAGGGTGGGGTGGCACCCAGGATAGAGAGACCCAGGCCCTCCTTACTTGCCCAGGGCCTTGTCTGTGGCAGGTGTATCCATCACAGGATCAGCAGGGGTCCTTGCAAAACATGCTAAGTCCATCCCCAGTTCCACAACTGGATCAATGTCTAGTTCACCTGGGCTACTTCCTACCCTTTCTTCTGAGTCTGGCCATCTTGAGGCTTCCACTGTCTCTCTTCCATCAGTAGTGGCGGGCGGCTGGGAGTCAGTTGGAGCTCAGTCTGGCTGGCTTCTGTGTCTTGGAGATCTAGCAGTCTCTGCAGGAGCCTGCAACACACATCTGCTCCCTTCAGCTTCCAGCCAGACTGAGCTGAGCTACTCATTTATACCAGAGTTCCAGCTGGAGCAAGCCCAGCAGGGGCAATGGGGCATATCCTCCTTGACCCACGTTGTGTGGTTAACCCCTGCTGAACCAGTGCAGGGTAGGTACATCCCATCACAGCCATATAGCCCCTGTGCAGATTAGGGCTGGAGAACTGGGTGTAGCAAAGCTGCTACTCCACACCCTCTTTGATGCTCTCTCCATTATATCCGTGCCCCCGGCACACTCCCTCCTTCATCGTATGGCCAGGGATTGTGGGCAATTGACACAGGAGAGAAGATTCTTTACCAACCCTCTCCAGCCACTTTGGGTATGTCTACACTGCAACTGGGAGGATGTGATTCCTAGCCTGGGTAGACCGACTTGCACTAGCTCAGCGTGAGCTAGCACACTAAAAACAGAAGTGGGTTCCCTCTAATTTTTCCCACCTGTGTGCGGAATGAATTTTGTTATGTGCACCAATATGGAGGTGATGTGTGACACATCAGCTTCATATTGGTGCACATAACAAAATTCAGGTGGTGGGGGTGGGGCCAACGGGTTTGGAGTGTGGGAGGGGGCTCAGGGCTGGGGCAGAAGGTTGGGGTGCAGGGGTGTGAGGGCTCTGGCTGGCGATGTGGGCTTTGGGTTGGGTCCAGGGATGAGGGGCTCAGGGCTGGGGCAGAGGGTTGGATGCAGGGTGTGAAGGGCTGGGGGTGCTGGCTCTGGGGTGGGGCTGAGGATCAGGGGTTTGGGGTGTTCCAGGGCTACTGGAGGACTCCCCCCTGCGCACTCTTCCTGCAGCAGCACCTGGGCTGGGGGAGAGAGGCGCCCGTCCCCACCACGGGAGCACTGGGGCTGCAGGATAGGCGCCCCTCCCCTGGACCCAGCAGGTCCGGGCCGGGGGAGGGCTGCCTGGGCCGTGCCGACTGCACCTGGGGCCAGCCCAGGCACCTCCGGGGCTGTGCCATGCCACGCCGCCCCAGCCATGCCTAGATCTGCGCCTGGGCCCGATCCAGCTGCACCTGGGGCCGCGTCTGGACCCAATCCGGTCACGCCTGGGTCCGGGCCATGGCAAGTCCAAGCTGCAGGGTGAGTTGGGGCTGGGGGAGGGGAGGGGAGGAGCACCCCTCCCGTGGCAGGTTGGGGACCAGGCTAGGTGGAGGCAGGGGAGAGGGGAGAGGCGCCCCTCCCCCTGGCCATGGCAGGTTCCTGGGCTGGTTCCCTAAGTGCCTGCAGTGCACTAAATAGGCTGCTGGGCGGCCGTGCAGCTTACAGGGAACTTAGGGTGGACGTTGCAGCACTGGCGGAAGCTCGGGCTGGCCACTTGAATCCAAGCCCACTCAACCCCCCTCTCCCCCCCCGGGTCTGTACTTGAGTGGCTAGCCCGAGCTGGCACATATGATACAATGTCCACACTGCTATTTTTAGCATGCTAGGTCTAGCATGAGTCTGTCTACCTGGGCTGGGACTCATACCTCTCAGATGCAGCGTAGACATACACTGTGAGACATTAGCAGAGAATCCAACTCCTTATCTTAAAGCATTCTGCTTTTCGGATATAAAAATGTAAATTGAAACACAGGAAACCCATCCCAAGCCACCTGTGTTAAGAATCACAGCAGGTCCACCACCTCCAAATTCCTGTATGCGGGCTGGGTAATTGTGCACCCATTGGTACCCACAGATTGAGTGCCAATTTCCCTGTGTGCAGAGAGCCAACAAAGCCTATGTCCCAATTATGTCCTGCTTATGTCCCGAGGTCCTTCTGCAAAAGGAGAGAATTTCTTTTACCTTTTGTGTACACAGATTTGTGGGTTTGAAGGTGCATTAGGTACACACACGCTCTTGTCGGCATACACACTGTATCCTACTTGGAAATTGTATCGTATAAATGCAAGGGGTGGGGCAGGGTGGTATTGTTTAATATTTTTTTTTCCTTATTTCAGGAAGCCATGTAACATTCTGGGAAATTTCCCAGGCAGGCTTTTCCTGTATGATGCTTTAAAATCCTACTAGATAGTTTCTGAAATGAATAATTTCCACCTCTATATTGCAGATTAGTACATGTCTCTCTAAAAAGATCTGATTCTGTCTGGAAGGGAAAGAAGATAATCTTTATGGTCTAGGGAAAATATGAAAGGAAAGATCTGCACAATCAATAAGAAAGAAATCTAGTGGAGATGTTTCAAAACAAAATGTTTGCTAGAACTTGCACTGAAATAATAATTTGGAATCGTCTGTGAAAATAAAATATGAAGGTAATTGATTCCATGTGGTTTTTGAGCAAACCTTTTATTATAACTTAAACATTGTACCAATAAATACCCTAAAGAAAGCGGATTCTATAAAAAGGGGGGGAAAACCTCTAAAAGCCACTGTGCATAGTCTAAGAAAAAAGCAGTGCTTGATATTGAAAAGAAAGAATTGCATAGTCAATCTGATAGAAATTGAGCACAAGCCGTTCAAAATAAAGACCCTAATATAAATTGAATTAAAATATTAGTGCTTTGACATCTGATGTAAAAAGAAATATATGAAGCTAATTGGACCCACTGGGTTTTCAAAAAGCTGATGTCTAGGTGGTTGCTGTTTTCTTTAATGAAAACATCGTCCTTTTCAATGTCAGGAGAACACACGGGGATTTCCAGTTTCACATGCCAGATGTCACCTTTTGTTACACTTTAAATCGTGAAAGCAATGCATATTGTAGGTCTGGAAATGTGTCCAAACCAAGGCGGACTCCTATGTTATTCAATTGTTGCTCTGTGTATTGTGAAAAAAGACTAAGGATATTGAAATGCTGTCAAAAATTACAAGTTTTCTGAGCACAGTGCTTTCAGAGTTTAGGTTAATTATTTGAAGTTTAAATTAAAATGTAAGATACAGTATTTTGCCTTACAAAGACCAAACAACTACTTGGAGATCTGTTTATTAATTTGTCGTGGTGTTGCAAGTATTCTGTAATAATGACAAACGTGGTTTATTTGGAAGGTAAAATAATGTGAACCTCTATAACTTGTACTAATATAATCTAAGCAACCTATATATTGGGTCAAATATTCAAAATGAGGCAGGAACAACTGTCCACATACCTTTGCACACTGTGTGCCTAATTTATGTTCCAGATATACCCAGATTTAAATTTCCAGTTCTGTCCCATTTATCATTTTTATTACTGTAGTCCTAGGCCAGGACCACATTGTGCTAGATGCTATTTAAAAACAGAACAGAAGGCTAGATCCTGCCCCAAAGAGCTTACAATCGAAGTGTAAAACAAGAGACAAGAGATGGCTACAGACAGACAAATGTGGGGAGGGGGGTACAAGGAACCAATGAGACAGTGTTGGTAAGCATGATAGGCAGTTATCTAGGCACACCAGCAGCCAAACTCTTGTCAATTTTTGGAGGCATCACATCAAAAGAGAGTTTTTAAGGAGGGATGTAAAGGAGATATTGAAGTAGTTTTGTAATGTTGGAGTCCTCCCAAACACAAGGGGCAGAATGGGAGACATCACATAGGTACTTGTTTGAAAATGTAATGCGTGGGTGATGGAGACTGACCTCCTGGGCTGATCGGAAGCAGGAGTTGACATCTGGAGAGTGAATGAGAGGTGATAGGTAGGGTGGGGATAGGCTGTAAAGGGTCAGGAAGTGAAGAGAAGCCGCTTACGTTTGATGCAATAGAGAAAGGGGAATAGAGGAGAGATGTAAAGAGAGGAGTGACATGGTCAGAGCAATAGACTAGGGAAATGGTCTTTGCAGCAGCATTCAGAATGGATAAGAGTGGAGTAAGATTGCATTTGTCAAGGCCAGGGAAAAGGATGCTGCAGTAGTTGAGAAGTGAAATGATGAGAGCCTGGGTGAGAGTTTTAGCTTTGTGGATGGATAGGAAAGGCCGCATCTTAGAGGTGTTCTGCACGTTTTATTCAAGTGAGTCCAAGTCCTTTACAAATGTTAGTTAAGGAATGTTTCTCTGCTGAGTGTGAAGCGGCTGGGATGAGACTCAGCACCTCCAAACTGGAGGTCATGTTCCTCTCCTGGAAGAAAGGCTGCTCTCTCCAGGGGAGGGGGAGCGGGGAGCAGCTGCCCTTAGTGGAAGAGTTCAAGTATCTAGGGGTCTTGTTCACAAGGGTTGGCAAGCAGGAGCGTAAGATCAACCAGCAGATTGGTGCAACGGCAGCAGTGATGCTGGTACCGTATCAATCCATGGTGGTGAAGTGGGAGCTGAGTTCTCAAATGAAGCACTCGGTTTACAGGTCTCTCTACATCCCCATTCTTACCTGTGGTCATGAGCTTTGGGTAATGACTGAAAGGACGAGATCACAGGTACAAGCAGTGGAAATGAGGTTTCTCCACAGGGTGGCTGGGCTTACTCTCCGAGACAGGGTGAGGAGCTTGGCTATTTGGGAGGGCCTCGGAGTAGAGCCCCTACTCCTTGGATTAAGAGGAGCCAGCTGAGGTGGTTCGGGACCTGATAAGGATGCCCCCTGGGAGGCTTCTGATGGAACTCTACCAGACATCTCACTGGGTGGAGGTCCCGAGGCTGACCCAGGACATGCTGGAGGGATTATATCTCCTGGCTGGTTTGGGAACACTGAGGAATCCCCCAGGAGGAGCTGGAACCTGTTGCGGAGGAAAAGGAGGTCTGGTCCTCCCTACTCGCCATGCTGCCGCTGCAACCCTCACCAGGAAAAGCGTCATAAAGGAAAAAGAAGAAGAATCATCCCTGTAAGGCAGGTAAATATTGGTCTAGCAGACTACAGAGGGAGAGACTAAAACCTACAAATTTCTATTTATTTAGACTTAATCCAAAGCCTATTGAAGTGAGTGTGAATCTGTCCATTGGCATAACCGGTCTCTGGGTCAGGTATCTGGGGTACCAACGCTCATTTCCTTGGGTGGAATCCTGTCTACACTCAAGTCAATAGGAGTTTTGCCTCTGACTTATTTGGGGCTAGGATTTCACCTCTGGTAAATAACGTTCAATACTCAGATTCCATCCATTTTTCTTCAAGATACAAATTCTGATACAACTTTCATCAGAATTCTATATGAACTCCCTTATCCAGCTTATTGCTCCATTAACATCACCTGTGGTCCCCCTAACTGCTCCCCAAAGCCTTGAAAAAAGGCAAGACATAGCAGCAGCATTTGCAGTTGTGTAGTGGAATATAACAGGGGTGTTATACTTTTACACAGTTCATACACATTCCAAGTTTCTTTGAGGGTTTTTTTTAATATATGTATATATACACCATGCCATGATTCTTCCTGTGGCACATTTTTTTCCCCCTGTGCTTCCCCTCTGCTGTGTTTAGAGATGTTATGCTAGAATAATTGAGAGCAACCCTTAAGCCTGAAAATTAATAAATGTGAAAAATGGTAATTCATTTGAATTGCTTTGCTAGGGGGAGTTAATAAAACTTTATTAAGATTGTAATCCCTTTATACATTTTAAATTAATGATGTTTTTAAATAAAAACTTCTCTGTAACAGGATGCATCTGAGACTAAGTTCAAGACAAGAAATCAAATCAGCTCCCTTTGGCTTGGCCGTCTTAATAGAACACGGTTAGGTTTCGTTTGCGGCCATGCCGGTTTTTATGCAAAACTTCTCATTACTATCAGTTGAGTGGGGGAAGTGTTGACAGGACTTAAAAGATACATAAGATTCTCCATATGCTTGTGAGTTTGAATCATTAGTCAGTTCAGTAAAGCCTTGATCCTTCAGTATGGGAGTTTTTCCATTGACTTGAATGGAAGCAGGGTCCAGCTCTAATTGCTCATACATGCAGCTTTGCTTTTGCTCCTTTTGGAATTGTCTAATAAAGCCTGATGTTTATGGCCCTAGTTCAGCAAAGCAGTACATATGCATATACTTAATGTTAAGCATATTCTTAAGTGCTTTGTATAATAGGCATAGAATTCAGCACTTGCTTAAGTAATTTGCTGCTTCTGGGTCCAGTTTTGCAAGGTGTTGAGCAGCTTCAACTCCCATTGACGTGACTGGGATTTGAGGGCATTCAGTATTTCCAGGAGTTGTTTAGCCTTTTGTAGGGTCAGGCCATAGTACGTTGCCCTCGATTTTAGACCATCTGAAGCAGATCTTTGTACAAGCCTGCGGAATTGCTGCAATGTGGTGTGAAGCTATTCTCAGAAAGGATGCCAGGCCATCATCTTTGAAGTCCCATTTGCCTGATTTGCTTTTGGTTTTTCATGATTTTGGCCATGACACTATATATTCAAGGAAGAACCAAAACCTTTGTAGTAGAAAGAAAAAGAAATTCGTAAAAAATGCAAGGCAAGTGTTTGCTCTGTTCTTGTATCCCTATCATCTTGGCTGTGATCTTGTTAGATCTCACAAGCTAAGCAGGGTCTGGCTAGGTTACAAGGATGAGAAACATCCAAGGAATGCCTGTGGGCTGCAGGAATTGGTTCTGGTGATTCAGTACAGATTTTTTTTCTACACCAATACCCCAGAATTAGACCTCAACTGTCTTAGGTATTACTGTGCTGTTGGAGGTGCCATTTTACAGATGAGATGTACATCTGAGAGGCATACTATTTGTCATTAAAGCATCTGTGGCAATTTTCTCTAAGGGTAAGTCTATACTGCAATGTAAGCCCAGGATTTGAAATCAGGTTCAAGCCTAACCCCCTTTCTATCTATGCACAAATGGTGCTAACCCAGGGTTCAAGCCATAATTGCTTTGCAGTGTAGACACAGCCCCACTGGACCCTGGGAGTCCACCAAAAATATTCGAAAACCCCATTGGCTGACTTTCTTTGTTCTCTGGACAGTCAAGTTTGGTGAGCAGTCAAATTTTCCCTCACTGCATCATGAACAAAGGGCTAGAGCAGCCACATTTTGGTAGGGTGCTAGGCAAGCTGGATATGAGTGACTGGCCTTGAGCCCACATAACGTAATGTAGAGGCTGGAGCCCCAGGTTGGGACCCAGGGTTCAACAATTCCTAGCCTGGGGTTACAAATGAGGGTTGATGTTCAAGCCCTAAGTTAACAAATCCAGGATCTGCTCATTCGGGTTCTACTAACCCTGGGCTTACATTGCAGTCTAGGAATACTTTAAAGTTCTCTGTTCCAAATCCCAGTTTGATTAATTACGGTTTGGCTATCTACATTCCCACTTCTATTTCATTTAGGTAACAGATGCTTCTTTACCATCTCTATTAAATGGCTGTGCAGTGTTGCAGTGGTCTGTTAAGCAACTGCTGTACTCCACTCATTACTCAAGAACTGTCATCGGTTCAGTAAAGTTACCCATTTATATAGTTTATATATCAATTTGGTACATTTATTAAGTAACTAGAGAAAAATGTTATAGTATATTTTATGAAAAGATAGAAACAAAGTCCTATTTTTACAAGATGCATGCACACATCTTGCTAAATTTCTTTCCCAGCCTGGAAATGAAGTTACCTGTCCATATTTCTTCCTAATCTGTTTTTGTGCCATGCTCATCACTGTGCTGTCTGGGGACCCGATATTGATTAGCACTGGGATTTCATAAAGGTATTTATGAAGTCATTCATAGGATCAATAAGGTAATAGCCCCAAGACTTTAAAAAAGAAATCTAGCTAGTTTATAGAAGGATCAGTTGCTAATTTGAGGAGATTCAACCAGGTAAAGAGGGGAGGTTGGCAGTACTTCTGATATTGTTGCACCTTTGTTTTGTGCAATGGCAAAAGCAATTATGGAGGTATAATGAGAGGCATATATGATGGTAAGTGAAACACTAACCATTATAAATGGTGAATTAGGAAGAGAAATTATATAATTTTACTGAAAATGATGAAATTAAACATTTAATTTTAGTGCACATGCACTTACATGCATGTAAGTGCATGTGCACTAAAAATCAATTAAATCAAAATAATTGTTTTCACGGTCACTTTTTATATTAAGGGTCCATTCACAAATGGTTTCTAAATGGTTAATAAATGATGAATAGCTGCTATAAGCATATCAGAGATATTCATAGTAGGGGTCATATGCACTTCACTAGAAGATGTTATAGATGTTTACAACCCATGGTTATAAGGTACCTGTTGACTTTGGGGATTTAATAACTATAACAGTTGATTAACCATTTATTAAAATAGCTAGGAATTATCTACTAACACTTTATAAACTATTTTTAAATGGGATCTCAGTATAAAGTCTGACCAATTTGGGGTAGAATGTTTGTTCTGGGACAAATAAGGTAACTTGTTTTCCTAAATAATTGCCATATGAATAATATATTTAGCTGAACACACAGACACTGCCTATATGGGATATTCTGGGACTATATTGCTAGGAAGAGATGGGATCCACCTAACAAAGAGAGGGAAGAGCATCTTCACAGGCAGGCTTGCTAACTTAGTGAGGAGGGCTCTTAAGTAGGTTCGCCGGGGGATGGTGACCTAAGCCCAGAGGTAAGTGGGGGAGTGGGATCCCGGGAGGAAACGCAAGGAGGAGGGTACAAGATGGGAAGCCTCCTGATTCTGAGATGGGAAGCCTCCTGAGAAAGTAGGGCAATTGGCTAGTTATCTTAGGTGTATGTACACGAACGCAAGAAGCCTGGGAAACAAGCAGGAAGAATTGGAAGTCCTGGCACAGTCAAGGAACTATGATGTGATTGGAATAACAGAAACTTAGTGGGCAGTTCACATGACTGGAGCATTGTCATGGATGGGTATAAACTGTTCAGGAAGGACAGGCAGGGGAGGAAAGGTGGAGGAGTTGCATTGTATGTAAGAGAGTGGTATGATTGCTCAGAGCTCCAGTTTGAAACTGGAGAAAAGCCTGTTGAGAGTCTTTGGGTTAAGTTTAGAGGCGAGAGGAACAAGGATGATGTTGTGGTGGACATCTGCTATAGACCACTGGATCAGAAGGATGAGGTAGATGAGGCTTTCTTCGGACAAGTAACAGAAGTTTTCAGATCACAGGCCCTGGTTCTAATAGGGGACTTCAGTCACCCTGCCATCTGCTGGGAGAACAATACAGCAATGCACAGACAATCCAGGAAGTTATTGAAGAGTGTTGGGGACAACTTCCTGGTACAAGTGCTGGAGGAACCGACTAGGGGCCATGCTCCTCTTGACCTGCTGCTTACAAACAGGGAAGAATTGGTAAGGGAAGTAGAAGTGGGTGGCAGCCTAGGCAACAGTGACCATGAGATGGTTGAGTTCAGGATCCTGACAAAAGGAAGAAAGGAGAGTAGCAAAATATGGACCCTGGACTTCAGAAAAGCAGACTTAAACTCCCTTAGGAAACTGATGGGCAGGATCCCCTGGGAGGCTAATATGAGGAGGCAAGGAGTCCAGGACAGCTGGCTGTATTTTAAAGAAGCCTTATTGAGGGCACAGGAAGAAACCATCCTGATGTGCAGAAAGAATAGCAAATATGGCAGGTGACCAGCTTGGCTTAACAGTGAAATATTCGGTGAGCTTAAACTCAAAAAGGAAGCTTACAAGAAGTGGAAATTTGGACAGATGACTAGGGAAGAGTATAAAAATATTGCTGGAGCATGCAGGGGTGTCATCAGGAAGGCCAAGACACAATTGGAGTTGCAGCTAGCAAGGAATGTGAAGGGTAACAAGAAGGGTTTCCACAGGTATGTTAGCAACAAGAACTAGGTCAGGGAAAGTGTGGGACCTTTACTGAATGGGTGAGGCAACATAGTGACAGATGATGTGAAAAAAGCTGAAGTACTCAATACTTTTTTTGCCTTGATCTTCACAGACAAGATCAGCTCCCAGACTGCTGTACTGGGCAACAGAGTATGGGGAGGAGGTGAGCAGCCCTCAGTGGTGAAAGAACAGGTTAAGGACTATTTAGAAAAGCTGGACGTGCACAAATCCATGGGTCCAGATCTCATGCATCCAAGGGTGCTGAGGGAGTTGGCTGATCTGATTGCAGAGCCATTGGCCATAATTTTTGAAAATTCGTGGCATTCAGGGAAGGTCCCCTGGAAAAAGGCAAATATACTGCCCATATTTTAAAAAGGGAAGAAAGAGAACCCGGGGAACTACAGACCGGTCAGCCTCACTTCAGTCCCTGGCAAAATCGTGCAGCAAGTCCTCAAGGAATCCATTTTGAAGCACTTGGAGGAGAGGAAGGTGATCTAGAATAGTCAACATGGATTCAACAAGGGCAAGTCATGCCTGACCAACCTGATTGTCTTCTATGATGAGATAACTGGCACTGTGGATATGGGGAAAGTGGTGGATGTGATATAGCTTGACTATAGCAAAACTTTTGATACAGTCTCCCACAGTATTCTTGCTGCCAAGTTAAAGAAGTATGGAATGGATGAATGGACTATAAGGTGGATAGAAAGCTGGCTAGATTGTCGGGCTCAGCGGCTAGTGATCAATGGCTCGATGTTTAGTTGGCAGCCGGTATCAAGTGGAGTGTCCCAGGGGTCAGTCCCCCCTGGGACTGGTTTTGTTCAACGTCTTTATTAATGATCTGGATGATGGGATTCATTGCACCCTCAGCAAGTTTGCAGGGGACATTAAGCTGGGGGAAGAGGTCGATATGCTGGAGGGTAGGGATATAGTCCAGAGTGACCTAGACAAATTGGAGGATTGGGCCAAAAGAAATCTGATGAGGTTCAACAAGGACAAGTGCAGAGTCCTGCACTTAGGAAAGAAGAACCCCATGTACCGCTACAGGCTGGGGACCGACTGGCTAAGCAGCGGTTCTGCAGAAAAGGACCTGGGAATTACAGTGGACGAGAAGCTGGATATGAGTCAGCAGGGTGCCCTTGTTGCCAAGAAGGCCAACAGCATATTGGGCTCTATTACTAGGAGCATTGCCAGCAGATCGAGGGAAGTGATTATTACCCTCTATTCGGCACTGGTGAGGCCACACCTAGAGTATTGCATCCAGTTTTGGTCCCCCCACCACAGAAGGGATGTGGACAAATTGGAGAGAGTCCAGTAGAGGGCAACAAAAATGATTAGGGGGATGGGTCACATGACTTACGAGGAGAGGCTGAAGGAACTGGGGTTATTTAGTCTACAGAAGAGAAGAGTGAGGGGAGATTTGATAGCAACCTTCAACTACCTGAAGGGGGATTCCAAAGAGGATGGAGCTAGGCTGTTCTCAGTGGTGGCAGATGACAGAACAAGAAGCAATGGTCTCCAGTTGCAGTGGGGAAGGTCTAAGTTGGATATCAGGAAACATTATTTCACTAGGAGGGTGGTGAAGCACTGGAATGCATTACCTAGGGAGGTGGTGGACTCTCCATCCTTAGAGGTTTTTAAGGCCCGGCTTCACAAAGCCCTGGCTGAGATGATTTAATGGGTGTTTGTCCTGCTTTGAGCAGGGGGTTGGACTAGATGACCTCCTGAGGTCCCTTCCAACCCTAATATTCTATGATTCTATTATTCTATTCTATAAGGGCTCAAATCTCCCCTACCTTTACATCTGAGCCCATCAAAATGGTGCTGTTTTATGCTTACTTTGCATAAAAGTGTAAATAGCTACACTAAGTGTAATGCAAGGAAGAACCAAAGACCTAGCTTTTTTTTGTATCAAGTCCACCTATTCTGATACTACTTCTGGTTAGTTTGGTTTCTCTAATATGAGTCAAAAACTGCATCCAATCCTTAAATATTAATAAAAAGATAACCTTGATTTATATGAAATTGTTCAACACATTTTATAGAGTTGTCTATAATTCTTCTAATGACTGGGGCTGAGATTTTCAAAGTTGCCACAGAGAATTAGAGGTAACGTTTTAAAAAATGCCTAAATCCCATTTCAGAAGTGATTTAGTGGCTTAGGAGCCTAAATTCCATTGACTTTCAATGAGACTTAGCTTCTCAGTGCTTCAGTGACTTTTGAAAATGGGACTTAGGCTCCCAATCACATAGGGTAACATTTTCAAAAGTGCCTAAGTGCAGACTTCCTATTGAAATTCCCTTTTTAATTTTTTTTTTAATTGAAATGCTAGAGGTGTCACACCCTGTTGCCATTCTTGGTCATTCAGTCATCCCTTTATAGTCTTTTACTGTATCATTTGTGCTAATGTATGTCTCTTCCTGGGCATGATCAGAATGTGCAATATCACCCCTATATTCCCTGGAGTCATTATGCCCATGTGAAGTATAATGGACACCAGGGGAAGGTTGCAGGGGAGTGGATCTTGCTACACTTATGAAAATGTAGAGTAGGCAGTTGAGCCATCTCAGCCATGCCTGATGTTCAGGAAGCAGGCCTCCTCTGGGACTGCTAGCCTAATGGGCAATGCAAGGCAGTGCTTCTTGCCTTCCCCAGCACAACCAGCCATGTTGTTACTGTCTCCACTGTAGGGCAGCCATAGTTTGGCTCTCTCTGTCCACATCATTGAGAAATGTGCCATCACATGTAATCATGCAGAGTCTCTAGAGATTCAGTATACCTAGGTTTTTTTTTTTCAGTCTTGACCTAGGTTCCTCTCTACAGCCTCCACCACATATGCTTTCCCAGGGAAAGCTTTCATCTTCTGAGTCCCAGAAATAATATTTAATTTAAACTGTTTCTGTAGAGGCTTTACATTCATTGCACCCTTTTTATTGTATTGTATTTTAATGTGTTTGTTGAAAAGTATTTCTGCTTTTTCTGCAGGCTATACATAGACGGTCCTTTTGGGAGTCCCTCTGAAGAATCCTTGAATTATGAGGTTAGCCTCTGTGTGGCTGGAGGCATTGGAGTAACTCCATTCGCATCAGTACTCAACACGCTGCTGTATGTGAGCCTAACCGTTTTAAAGCCATTTTCCCAGAGTTACTTCCGTGTTGCATATTGTAAATGCTTCCAGCATGTGCGTAACACCTATTCATGTAACACTGCCCTCCTGTGGAGAGAGGAACAGGGAGGAGGACTGAGGTCTGGCATTGAAAATCCCAAATCCGTTCATGCTGGCTGTTCATGCCCAATGAATGCTAAAGGTGCAATACTTTGGGTTGGACAGTGGTCCCTAAAGGTCTTATAGACAGAGCTTCCCATTCAACTGCCAGTGAAAAGTGAGTTTGAGCTCTGCCAAGTCCATGGGGATATTTGTTTACAATCCCAACCTTTTAATTAGAAAACTCCCCAGTCTGTGTTAGCGCAAGGTCAGGGATAGAGATAACAGGGGTGCTGAGAGTCAGGACTGAGGTGCATTTTCCTCACGTGGGGAAGGTTGAGCAGTATCAGTGTGATGTATATTTGGCTTCAGTCACAGCTCCTTGCCTATCATTTTCAAGAACACTTAAGCTAGGTGTTTTACAAGAACTCAAAGGAGTCAGGCATGCAACTCACATTGAACTTAAATGGGACTTGGACACCTAACTCTCTTAAGCCCCTTTGAAAATCCTAACCTTAATTGTCTCTTTTAAAATTATTATTATTGTTAATTTAAAACATTTTAAAATCCAGTAAGACAAAATTTTCAGTGGCTCTCTGAGAGTCACCGGGGCTGTCAAACTTCTACCAATCCCACTCTTACACAATGGGAGATAGCTTCATTATTATTTTTATTACGTGTATCACACTGCTGTCTAGTAGCCCCAGTCACGGGCCAATACCCCACTGTGCTAGACACTGTACAAACCGAGCAAAGACGGTCCCTGGCCCAAAGAGCTTACAGTTGAAATTAGCTTACGAAGTCTTTTACAATTCACACATGACACACTTGTTCAGAGATCAGCTGGTAGCTGGAGTGAAATTAAAACCTTTTAAAGCCCGATTTTCAGAGATGCTGAGCTCACTCAGCTCCCCTCAATCTCAGTCGGAGTCGTGCTCAGTGCTTCTGAAAATCCGGCTTTTATGTGGCAGCTCCTGGTGCCCTGTGCAGCCCCCAAAGAACCTAACAGGTTCCCTACTAATTTTCATCTCTCAAAGTCAATTGTTCATCTTGGAGCAGGGGCCTGGACTAGGTGACCTCTTGAGGTCATGCTCTTTCGAACGGGGAGTACCATTTTCTGAAGCGCATTTTCATTTCTGCCAAAAGACTGGAGTCCCGATGGATATCCTGACTATTTTCTCCAGGATGCGTTTATCCCTGACAGCGTTGAGCAAAAACGTCACATATCATAACTATGGGCCAGCAGTAGGTAATGAGACGGCTGCCTCTATCAGCATATTACTAGAGGCAGTGAAAGGCTTGTACAGACGTTGCCACAGCAGCTTAGTGTCCAGTGAATGTTTTCAATATCAGATAAAGGGACGCTTCCGAACACTGCATGCCATAGCCCAGCATTACAATGAACCAATCTTGCTGCCATGCACTGCAATATTATACAAAAGCAACAGCAAGAAATGTTTTGCTGTTAATATGTAAGGATATCAGCAGTACAGAGCACCTGTCCACTGGATAGGCTGCCTGTTGTTTTTTGTCCCTTCATAGAAATTGAGATCAGCGGGGTGAAAATGATAACTGTTGTGTGCAAACTTGATGGAGTAGGCAGGCAAAGCCCTTTTTGCTAAGGACATGCAGCTGTGGAGGATATCGGGGTATCCTTCAGGACTAGGATGCAGCCTTTTGTTTTCTGTTTGGTTTTGGTTTTGATATTTTCTGAGCAGCTGGGGTCTCCACTCGGGTATCTAATAAATGTTGCCTATTTATTATAAATCATGATTGTTTTTTTTAAAGAGAGTCTGAAGTTTTTTGGCATGGGTCAGGTGTCTATAAATTAATGATTAATTACAAGTAGTAATATTCAGTAACATGCATATCAGTGGACACGGCATGTCGTACACACATCTTTAGCTGTGTAATGATACTGCACATTTATCACATCATAGCTTACTGTAGGTAGACCCAACCATGTACACCTCTACCCCGATATAACGCGACCCGATATAACACGGGTTTGCATACAACACGGTAAAGCTCTGACACACTGTTCTGAGCAGCGTGTTAAGGGTGCCGTGTCTGGCCGGGGCCAAGGGGTTGGATAAGGGGTAGAGGGTCTCAGGGGCGTTCAGGGGCTCCTCCCCCCCAGGGTTTAGGAGGTACAAACTGTGGGAGGGCAATTTTGGGGGCCCCGCAGTCTCCCCTGCACTCACCGGCAGCGGCAGAAGCGGAGAAGCCCAGCCCCACCCTGCTCCACTCTGCCAGCTCCCAGCCGCAGCGCTTCGCTACCTGCTGCAGGTGAGTGCAGGACCTTTCCACAACACCTCCTCTCCCCCCAGCGACACGGCTGGGGCTGGGGCTGGGGCAAGGAAAGCGGAGCGGGCTGGGGCCGCATCCCTCCACTTCCCTTTCCTGCCGCTGGTGAGTGCGGAGGGCGTCCTTTCCCCAACCTCCCCACACTCACCGGCGGTGGGAAGCGGACGGCCGCGGCTGGGAGGTGGCAGAGTGGAGCGGGCTGGGGCCACGTTGCTCCCAGGGGCGGCTCCGAGCACCAGTGCAGCAAGTGCGTGCCTGGGGTGGCAAGATGTGGGGGGTGGCGTGCGGGAGGCAGTCAGGCAGCCTTCGGTGGCATGCCTGCGGGAGGTCCGCCGGTCCTGCGACTTCGGCGGCGGGTACGCCAAAGGCGTGGGACTGGCAGATCACCCGCAGAAATGCCGCCAAATCCCGGTGACCAGCGGACCGCCCGCCGGCATGCCGCCAAAGGCCGCCTGACTGCAGTGCTTGGGGCGGCAAAAAACATAGAGCCGCCCCTGGTTGCTCCGCTTCCCGCTGCTGCCGGTGACTGCCTGTCAGGGGGCGGGGATGTGGATAGGGATCGGAGCAGTCAGGAGACCGGGAGCAGGGGAGTTGGGTAGGGGGTGGAGTCCTGGGGGTGATTAGGGACAGGGGTCTCTGGAGGGGGCGGTCAGGGAACAAGGAAGGGGGGGGGGGGCAAAGCAAGTTCAACGCGGTCTCACCTATAACGCGGTGAGATTTTTTGTCTCCCGAGGACCGTTATATCGGGGTAGAGGTGTATGTTTGACTTGCCATTCACTTCACATGATGCATGCCACAAAACAGTATAGATCAACCTCACGTTGATTCAACCTAGCTCATTCCCACTGGCGTGTGTTTGCTCAAGTCAAAAGTCTGAACTGATAAAAGATGGTCCCCAGTGAATCCTCTTGTATATCTTGCAGTTCATTTATGCTGAGAGACATTAATTTTCTTTAATCATTTCAGAATGATGCGCTGGAGTAAATGGCTAGAGTTTATTACTTACGTACTGCACGTATGATATTGTATTTGTGATCTCACCCCATATGGTCAGACCATTACCTTGGTTCTGGTTTCTCCCAGCACAAACGACATACAGAATAGGGAGAAATAACATTTGTCTGCAGGACAGCATTGTATGCGCAGCAGCTGGTGTCAGGTCATTAAGGATGCTGCACTCCCACTACAGACACACAAGGCATGAAGCCTAGTGCAGCCAGCACCTTTCTGCAGGTTATGGAGAGTTCACACAAGGGGTCAGAGCCCCCACACCCTGTGTGCTATGGGGTATTTGCTCCACAGCGCCTCTGCAGGCCTGCAGTGGAGGGTTTAGGCATATGGAAAGGGACGGTGGCATATCCATCAGTTACACAGATCCGTTAGCAAAATGGCCCAGATGTTAGGGTTGGCGGGTACCCGGTTTTCGACCAGAAAGTCCAGTTGAAAAGGGGACCTGGCAGTGTCTGGTAAGATGTACAGACTGGACACCAAAAGTCTGGTTACCATGGGCAGGGCGAGGAGGCACGAGGTCATCAGACTGTGCAAGCCCCTGTTCAGCCAGGACTGCCTCCTACTGGCATCTCATGGGCAGACAGGCAGGCTCTGCATCAGGCTGCAGCTCTAGAGCAGAGGGAGCCCGGCTTGGGCGGGAAGGGGGAGCTGGAGAGGATCCAGCTGTGAGGAAAGGAGAGGGAGGAGAGCAGCTGGGGGGGGGGGGGGGGGCAAAAGGAGTGAGCCAGGGCAGGGCCTGGAGGAAAAGGAGGGGCTGGGGTGGGGTCTTAGGGGAAGAGGCAGGGCAGGGCTGTCCAGTTGGTAGCCATTATGAAGTTGGTAGCCCTAATGCTGGTATATGGGACCACAGCGGCTACTGTAACTCATGTTGTGCAGTAGGAGATATGGAGCAGCTATGCCATTATCCCACACCTTACCCCCTGGACATGGCATTTGGCCTAATACACACATATACTGCTGAATTTTGGAAGTCCAGAATGCAGCTGGGATGGTCTCCAATGGGTCTTTATGATCTGTAAATAGTTTTAAGGGGAAGGATTTTGTCCCCTAAATGGCTAAATTATAGGTAAGTAACAATAACATAAAGTCAGCCATGGCTGATCTGAGAAAAAATCATGCAGACTTTTTTTAAAAATCTATTGATCAGTAGATATTTTTCATGTTTATTTTCTAGCCTGGTTCGTGGTGATCATCCCTCTTTTACTGAATTCATGTTTTGTCTCCATCTCCATTAGGAAACCTGGCACAAGTGTCATGTTTTCTAAACCAAATGCCAAACTTTGTCCATGAACATGCTTTATCCATTGAAGCTCTTTGGGGGAGTATACCTTTGTCTAGCACAATGGGGCTCTGACCTTGTTTAGGCCTCTGTGCATATAAAGTAATAATTGAAATCATCTGATGCTTGCATGCACCTGAATGCAGAATTTGGCCCTAACTTTGCTTTGGAGTTGCATTTTGTGAGGTTTGCATTCATCAGCATCACCTCCCCTGGGACGAACTGAGTTTGTGGAATGAACTCTGCCTTATAATTGCAATAAAGAATCCAGATTATGTATTTGAAATGAACAGGCAGCTTTGCTTTTAGATAACAACTTTCATCTTGGTTATGATGTATGCATCAACATTCTTACCGTAAGTCATATATGCAGTCAGTGTGCAGTATATACTGTTCGGCTGTAAAGATAGTATCCGTAAAGTGTGTTGTTCTGTGTTATGGGTTCAGTATTTAAGTACATCCTTTTAGACTGATTTGGGCATTTCAGTGTGATGCGGGGAAACTAACTTCACTTAATGGAAATGGAAATTAACATTTGAACAATGAATATAAAGCATATTAATTAGTGTTAATTAATTCCCCAAACATATCATTTTCATTTTAAAGTGATGACTGGCAATGCTACAAGCTCAGAAGACTTTACTTTATTTGGGTGTGCAGGGAAATCCAGTCCTTTCGCTGGTTTGCAGATTTGCTGTGTATGCTGCATAACAAGGTAAAGGGAACGATTACACAGGGTTGGTTTTAAAGGGATACTGACAATAAACACATCTGTTTGAATATATTTAGATTAGTAACAAAAGTGTTTCCATTAAACATGACTAGAGAAGGCTGGGACTTCAGAGGGACCAAACCAAGTTATGTGGTTTGGCAGCAAAATGGCAGATGAAATTTGTTGTTGATGTACATGGAAAGACTGGTTCAAAAAGTCATGTGGGACAAAACGGATGAAATCCTGCCTCCCCTGAAGTCAATGGAAGTTTTGCCATTTCCTTCAGTGGAATCAGGATTTTACTCACTCTTTGGGGGGGGGGGGGGGGGGGAAACAGGCAAGGATGTTGGGACAGGCCCTGCAATCGGGGTTATGTGACCCTTCTTCAGGGACACACAGTCTCCTTGCATGGTCAAGAAGCTTGCTAGAAGGGGGAAAAATGCATCTAGAGAGTCTGGGTGCATCCTTTCCTTTGAAGAAAAGTGAAACCCCAGCTCATCTAGTGAGCAGACTGAAGGAAGGGGGTGGGTGAGTGTTTATGGGAGTTGGAAGTCATCTTCAATTCTCAAAACAGAGATCAGGTGGATTTTCAAACTATTTTAAAATCTTTTTAGAAGAATTTCTTCACTATCCTGGGATGTAAAGAAGCTTCTGGGTAAAAGAAAGATATGTAAATGTGTCATTTTCATTAACGTGTCCACTGCATCTTCTGTGAAGATCCAGCTTAATCAGGGTACTGGACAAGAGCAACTGCATTCTTCTCTAAGAGGAGACGTATTAATTCATTTGATGTTTTTCTGATCCTCCCAGCTTTGGCAGGAAAACCGCCCAGACTACATAAACATCCAGCTGTACCTCAGTCAAACAGATGGGATACAGGTATGTGGCTAAATGCTGTTTATAAACCTAACTAGATCTGTTGGTGGTAGACAACACAAGCTGCCAATTAAGCATGAAATGGAATGATTGCAGATGGTTTAAGCAGACAATAAGGGCTAACTCTCTCAGTAAGATTGCATCACAATCCAGCCCCACAATACTAGAAGAATGAAGTCTGGTAGCATTCAGTTGATTATCAATGGGCAGAGATCCATATCTCCCTCCACTAGGAAAGAGGTCCTTCAGGCCAGGCCACAGACTAGACAGTTGGCAGAGCTTTGTGGGAAACTTGCATCATTCCTGGGCTGAGGATCAGGCTGGAATAATTCTAGCCCCAAACTTTTGAAAGCAAACACATTGTGAGAAACTGGCTATTTTTAAAAACCCCAATTGGTTTCTTTTTGTGTTGTTTTTGTCTCGAATGTTTGAAGAAGTCAAACTTTTTAAAGTATACAGCCAGAAAATGTACTGAACTGTTCACGGTATGCCAGTTTAGAGAGTTGGATTTATTCCCCACTGGCTGGAACTTTGTGTAGCCATTTATACATGGGATGCGGTGACCTGGATGTTAGCATTTTACATCCATTTTGCACTGATGTAAGAGCCCAATTCGTCACACTCGAAATTAATGTGAGCTTTGCCATTAACTTTGATTGGCATTGGATCAAGCCTTAAATTACTACACAAGGTGAAAGGCAGTCAAGAATCAGGTCTGTTGGGTTTCGATCTCCTTTCTAGCAGATGAAGATAAGATACAATTTATAGTTCTGATGAGAACTACCCCAGTACACAGGGCTTGCTGCTGGGCTCCAGCTAAATAATCTGCCAGCAACAATTCTGAACAGTCTTCCAAATATTCAATGCTAGTTCCAAATAACTGGATGGGATCTCTCTGCCGGCATGGAGATAATCCAATATATGATTAATGAACAGGCAAGAAATGACTCGGTTCAAGTCAAAACATCCAAGATGAAGCTGAATGTCAATGTAATGCAGTTTAGAATATTTACTCTTAAATTATGTGTCCAGTAGCTACTGACTTTGTATTAGAACTCCTTTTCTTTTTTATGGCCATTTGGTAGAAAAGGTGACATCAAGTATAGAACTGTATACAATGAGGGCTAAATTTTGTCTTCAGTTACACTGGCATAAATCCAGAATTGAACAGTTACTCCAGATAGTTCAAGGGAGCACTGGATGCAAGTCTCCATTGCCCTGCACTTGTGCTGTCATTGACACCAATCCAAAGTGAGTGTAAAACGCTACCAAACCGGAATAGTGTCACGTTTTACTCCCTCTGCACTGAGTGACCCGAGATGCAGGACACCAGAGAATCAAGCCCATTTTTTTTTCCAGAAAATGCTTTCAGCCATGGTAAAAAAAACAATGTAAAATGGTTCAAGCTTAGAATGTACTTTTGTATTAGTATAATAGACGGTTTAGATCATTCGATTATGGGGTGGACGCAGAAAATCAGATCAGATATAATTCTTCTCTAGCCACATGTTACATTCTATTAGAACAGTAAAACAAGGAACGGTAATGCAATGCAGTGGAAACAGGTTTGGCTTCATAAAGAGAGGTCAGCTGGGATTTTAGTGAGTTAGAATTGCTAGAAGAATCCTGTGCTCACTCCAAGGACCCAGCTTTGGTGCTTGATACTGCTGAGGCTGTTCAAAGCAACTGGTAAACCATCCTCTAAAGCAGGTGTAGGCAACCTATGGCACGCGGGCCGAAGGCGGCACGCGAGCTGATTTTCAGTGGCACTCACACTGCTGGGTCCTGGCCACTGGTCCGGGGGGCTCTGCATTTTAATTTAATTTTAAATGAAGCTTCTTAAACATTTAAAAAACCTTATTCACTTTACATACAACAATAGTTTAGTTCTATATTATAGACTTATAGAAAGAGACCTAAAAACGTTAAATATATTACTGGCACACGAAACCTTAAATCAGAGTGAATAAATGAAGACTCTGCACACCACTTCTGAAAGGTTGCCGACCCCTACTCTAGAGGTTTCCATTGTCATTTTTTCAGCCCCAGTTAGCTTAGGTGTTACTTGTACCAATAGTAGGTAAAAATACTTCAGACAGAAATGTGATTTTTCCTATATGGACAGTGTCCCTTTAAGGGTAGCAGTGAAGGCAAACTAGGGAGTGAGTAATGAGAATATAACTATTGCTCTATGTATTAATTGACAAATTGGTTTAAAAATAACGTGGAGACTAATAAGCAGCTATATAAGAAACGGCACACAACCCTGAAGATGGCTGTTCAAAAGGCAAGGAGCCGAGGTATTGATGCCTAGAAATGGCTGCAGTTTAAGTCACTTGGTTTGATGCTTAGTTCAGTTTTTACATTTCAGCTATTTGGTAAGTCAGCCAGGGCATCTACCAGACCAGTATGCAAGCTTTGAGTGATGTGTAACAATGTACAAAACACACAGCAACTGAATTTATTGTTTCTCACAGAAAATAATTGGTGAAAAATATCAGGTCCTGAACTCGAGGCTTTTCATTGGACGACCTCGTTGGAAACTCCTTTTTGATGAAATAGCCAAGTGTAACAGACAGTAAGTACCAATCTTGATGGGTTTTGCCATAGCTTGAGGGATGGGGATTGTGTATGTTTAATAAACAGTTATTTGTATGGAAATGACTTGGGGGTTTATCTTATCATGTAACATTCAAGCTACTGATGTTAATATTATCGAATGTGTTGCAGCTGAAAGATGGACTGTAAAAAAAAAAAAAAAGAAATCTTTCCTTTTGAGCTATCAGAGCAGTTCATCTTTTCCTGCAACTAAACCGTTCAGTGGCCCAGGCAATAAAAATCATATTTCTGTGTTACTACACAGCGATTGTACATGTTTTAATCCTTTGCTATAATCAGTATCTTGCTTGCAACGTATGCCAGTTTTATATTGAAGGATATAATTGGTGCTTTCTGCAGTTACTTTTACAATTTACAGTTTGAATAATAGAAATGCAACAGTAAAACACCGGCCGTATTCTACTGTGTTATATCTTTGTTCAGAAGATACATTTTCTTTGGGGGGTACCAGTGCTATTTATTGTTTAAGAGCTGACTCTGTAATCAGTACTGTGCAAGGCAGAGCTTACAGTCTAGACAAGGCAGATGTAGGATAAATGAGACACGCACCAAATTATTGAGTCACCTCTTCTGGATTTAATTTAACCCAGTTGTTAAACCAGCCTCGTTGATGCTGTGGTTACTGAGGATTAGATCCTGAGAAGGATTGGGCCCCAGCAAATCTTATTGATCTCAGTGTGAATGCTTGGTATGTGATATCTCTCCGGTCAGGACCTAAGATCTGATCTATACACTGTGGTACTAATCTTGCTATTCCCCCAAAGTAGCAAAGTGCTTAGCACAATGGAGCCACGCTCCCTGTTAGGGAGTTACTGTAATGCAAACCAATATATATAAATACTACCAGTCAGTGATGTGCAGGAGGAAAGGCAGGAACTGGAGCCTAGGTAGAGGTGTGTACTTCCTGTGCAACATGGAGAACAGCTCTGCAGGGGCTTAGCTCTGGGCAGTCCTGCTCTTTATGGTGGGGAGAGGTAGGGCATAGCAAAGGAAAGGGCGGAGGGTGTGAGAGGTGGATCTGCTGCTAGGTTGGTCCTGTAATCACAGCCTCCTGCATAGTTTGGGGAATGTTAACCCTTTAAGTGTCATTCTTATTTCTTTCTTAATCTTTTTAAAAGACCAAAATAATGGGAGCCTCCATCATTTCTCTTGGGAGACTCTTGCATACCCGAATGCACATCACTTTCAAGACGTTTTTCATTTTTCCTTTCTACATTTCATCTCATCACCCCTGGTTAGATCCTCAAGTACCACTTTCCCATACATCTTTCTATCTCTAAGATGCCCATCACCTTGATTTCTAAGCAATTTCTAAGTCTTGTACTACCTCAGTAATGCTTCTGCATCCTTGACTGTGTACACCTTTTACATTATTTGTAAACTCTTATTATGTCCTTCCTCAGCCCATATCACCCCCTTGCTAAGGTCTATAGACAAGCTCTGTAAGGTCACCATCCTGCAGACACATGAGTTAGGTGTGTGGTGCAGGTAAGGAGTGGTCCCCTGCTCCTGCCCTGAAGGGCTTAAAACAGCCAGGGAGCAGGGCTGGGGCAAAGGAAAAGCTACCAGGCTGATTGGGGAAGCAGCCGCAGCTGGGCCATGCCCCAATCAGGCCACAGCTGGCCTGTATAAAAAGGCTGGGAGCCAGGAGCTCAGCAGTCCCTCTCTCTGCTTTCAGAGGGAGAAGGGCTTGGTTGCATGACCCTAGACATAGGGTACCTGTAGTGGAGCAGGGCTGGGGAAAGGCTGGGGAGCTCCAGTTTGGATAGCCGCAGGCTGTGGCCTAGTAGGAGGCTAAGGGGTACTGGGGGTTGCAGAGGGCAGCCCAGGGCTAGGCCAAGGCAGCAGGTCCAAACCCAACCTTGCCTGTGATGAGTGGCCTATATTGCAGTCTGCCCCAGGGAATCGGGGCTAGTGGGAGACTGGCAGTGGCCTTATTCTGAGGTGAGGTAGGGATAGTGGGTGGGGGTTCCCCAGGGAGGGGAAACCCTAATACTGAGGGGTGTACTGCCAGGGGGCAGCACCCCAGATAAAAGGGCACCGGGGTCTGGGAGGGACATGGGGGCCAGAGGACAGGCGGATCACTGGCCTGCAGAGGGCGCTCTGGAGGCTGGATTGAGCTAATTCCCAGAAGTCACCAGCAGGAGGCGCCGCAGGGGTGAGTCCACTCCTCTACAGAGTCCCATTAACTTAGAACTTACCAGATGCAAGATCAGAACTTTAACCTTTCACCATAATTCAATTGTTCAGCTTCCTGACCTTTTTTTTGCTGCTTCTCCTACTTCTTCTTCCCATTTTTCAGTAACTCCCTCCGAATGGCCCTGGTGCAATACGCATACCACTAAATAAGGGCAAGACAAACAGTTCTTCTTTTAGCCAAATAAGTCTAGCGTTGGCATTCAGGATTCCGGACATATTGGCAGACACACACATGGTTGGTTTGCAATCTTTATTTTGTGACATCCAAAGTATTTCCCAGTTTTTATTTTACATTTCTACTAAAAAAGAACAGGTTAGACAAACACCAGTCAGGGATGGTCTAGAGATAACACTTAGTCCTGTCTAAGTGCAGGGGACTGGACTAGATGACCTATTGAGCTCCCTTCCCCTCCTATCATTCTGTGGCTATGGTTACTAAAAGCCCAACATAAATAAACACGCAACTAGGGATGCTTTCATCAGTTCAGCATACCACTGGTTTTGGTTGCTTGACTCCCAGACAGGGAAAGCTCATGTCTAAGTGTCTGAGGTCTGCTAGAATTTAATATTTCTCTGCACAGTTAACAGATTAATTCAATCCAGCATCAGGTTCATATTCTTTCAGTTCAACTAAGAGGAGCAAAAGTGCACCATCTACTGTTGATAGTTTATACCACATCTACAGTATTTGCATTGGGACAATTCGGTGTGTACGATATGCAGCCAGTTTTCAGGATTTTCGTGCAATCTATTTGGGGAAAGGGTGGTGCCCTTTTAAGTGGTTCATTTATCTTCAGGATAAAAATGTGCTATTAGGGTTACCATACGTCCGGATTTTCCCGGACATGTCCGGCTTTTGGGGGCTCAAATCCCCGTCCGGGGGGAAATCCCCAAAAGCCGGGCATGTCCGGGAAAATCAGGAGGGAGGGAGGGCTCGGCCGGGGCCTCTTTGGCCGGGCCGGTGCGGGGCCGGGCCGGGGTCGCGGGGCCGGGCGGGGAGCAGGGGGCGCGGTGCCGGGGGCCGGGCCGCCGGGGGGTGCGCCGGGCCGCGGAGCTGGTCCGGGGTCGCGCCGGGCCGCGGAGCCGGGCCGCTGGGGGGTGCGCCGGGCCGGGCCGCGGGGGTGCGCCGGGCCGCGGAGCCGGTCCAGGGTCGCGCCGTGCCGCGGAGCCGGGCCGCTGGGGGGTGCGCCGGGCCGGGCCGCTGGGGGGTGCGCCGGGCCGGGGGGGTGCGCCAAGCCGGGAGCCGCGGGGTGCGCTGAGCCGGGGGGCCGGTCCGGGAGCCGGTCCGGGGTCGCGGGGCCTGGGGGTGCGCCGGGCCGCGGAGCCGCGGGGTGCGCTGAGCCGGGGGGCCGGTCCGGGGCCGCGGGGGTGTGCCGAGCCGCGGGGTGCGCTGAGCCGGGGGGCCGATCCGGGAGCCGGTCCGGGGTCGCCGGGCTGCGGGGGTGCGCCGAGCTGCGGGGGTGCGCCGAGCCTGGGGGCCGGTTCGGGAGCCGGTCCGGGGTTGCGGGGCCAGGGGGTGCGCCGGGCTGCGGGGGTGCGCCGAGCCGCGGGGATGCGCCGAGCCGGGGGGCCGGTTCGGGAGCCGGTCCGGGGTCGCGGGGCCGGGGGGTGCGCCGGGCCGCCAGGGGCCGGCCGGCAGTGCTGGGCGGGCCGGGTGTGGTCGGCCGGGGCCGGCCGGCACCCCAGGGCCCGAGCCGACCCAGGCTGGAGCCGCGGGAGGGCCAGCCTAGGCCGCACCTCCTCCCCCCCCCCCCTTTACCTGCTTCAGGCTTCCCGCGAATTAAATGTTCGCGGGAAGCAGGGGAGGGGGCGGAGACTTTGGGGAGGGGGCGGAGTTGGGGCGGGGGCATGGGCGGGGCTGGGGGCGGGGCCGGGGTCCCCTGGAGTGTCCTCCATTTGGAGGCACAAAATATGGTAACCCTAGTGCTATATACTTCTGAGATATTATCATAGCTTTTAAATGTTGCTGGGTCCAAATGGCAATATGCTTCTTCCATAGAGCTAAGAATGAGCTAAACAGAAGAAATTAAAACATGTGGGGAAAGAAGGTATGTAAAGATAAGGCACATTTTCTCCATGCTATAAAAGACAGTCATCTCTAAGGAATGTAATACATGGTTTGGAATCAGAAAATCCCAAATCCTAGCTCTGGCTCTTATTATATTGCCAGTCACCTCACCTCTCCCTCAATTACTCCATGTGTAAAATGGGAATAATAATGCTTACCTGCCTACTTGCCTCACAGGGGTGTTGTATGGATTGATGAATTAGTATTTGCACAACACTTTGAAAATATAAAGTGCTATAGCAGTGCTAAGTATTACTGTTAAGGGTGATCTGGTGGATAGGGCATTGACTTGACTGGGACTTAAGAGCCCTGGATTCAATTTCTGGCTCAGCTACAGACTTCTGATGTGACGTTGGGCACGTCACTTAACCTTTCTTTGACTCAGTTTCCTGTTGTAAAATGTTCCCTACTCATGGAAGTGCTGTCACTCATGGAAGTGCTGTGTTAGTGATTGTGAGAGGCTGAGATACTGTGGTGATTATGGTTATGTAAGTACCTAGAGTGAGAGATGCTACACCTCTACCCCAATATAATGCTGTCCTCGGGAGCCAAAAAGTCTTACGCGTTATAGGTGAAACCGTGTTATATTGAACTTTCTTTCATCTGCCGGAGCGCGCAGCCCCCTCCCCTGCATTATATCCGAATTCATGTTATATCCGGTCGTGTTATATCGGGGTAGCAGTGTATATTAGTTTTACTCAACAACTCGCTGTACTTGAGTAAACTTATGGATACAAATGTTTAATAACATTAAGGCTTTGAATTAAATACACAATAAGATAAAAATTCATATTCAAGGCTTACTTGCCCTTCTCCTCCTCCACAAAAGCACATACTATCTGGTTTTCAAAAGTGTTTGGCACCAACAGAGCCCGTTGAAGACAGTCAATAATTTGCTCAATGCATCTGAAAATCAGGCCACTTATTTTTCTCCCCTTGTCAGTAATGCAACACTGGACCATGATGACAATGGAATTCAATGTAAATACACAACAGTGCAGGGATGGGGGGGTGCTGAATGTGTATGGAAAAATTGTAAATCGTGTGGGACTGTATAATTAAAAATGGTATTATGATGCACCTGCACAAGGCCATTGTTTTGGTTGCACATGCAACTTTTTTGGTGACATTTCCTGCCTTTTGCAATGCTAGTGTTCGCTTCCCTTCATTGCATAAAGTCAGTGGCCATCTGTTATTCAGGTTGCCTAATTATGGATTTAACTGGTTAACTTTAGATACCTAAATTTGAAATTGTGGGCCAAAGACTTTTTTCTGTAATTCATTTTCTTCTTTCAAAGGCACATATTTCCATAAGTTTGTCAATATCCTTAGACTATACTTTTTTTCTGTCTAGCAGCGCAGACTTCCTTCAGGTTTCGGAGTAGCAGCCGTGTTAGTCTGTATCCGCAAAAAGAAGAACAGGAGTACTTGTGGCACCTTAGAGACTAACAAATTTATTAGAGCATAAGCTTTCGTGGGCTACAGCCCACTTCTTCGGATGCATATAGAATGGAACATATATACACACATACAGAGAGCATAACACGGATTACTGTTAATATTCACATCATCTGTCCCAATGGTTCCTTGGAGCTGTTATAGTGTGCACTAGTATTGTGGCTAAATGGTAATGAGTGTAACTGTCCATTCTAGATCTTCAGTAACGAATGTGTAATAAGAATCCACATCTCTGCATGTGCTTCTTAAAATTTGGTAAATGCTCATTTCAGCTTTTTCTTTGTCATTTTAAATAATCAAGAATCATACAAATGTAAGGCTGGAAGGGACCCTGAGAAGTCATCTAGTCCAGACCCCTGCACGGAGACAGGACCACGTAAACCTAGACCACCCCGACAGGTGTTTGTCAAACTTGTTCTTAAAAACCTCCCATGATGGGGATGCCACAACCTCCCCTGGAAACCTATTTAACTACCCTTATAGTTAGAAAGTTTTCCCTAATGGCTAACCTAAATCTCCCATGCTGCAGATTAAGCCCATTACTTCTTGTTCTACCTTCACTAGACATGGAAAACAATTTACTACCCTCCTCTTTAGAAGAGCCCTTAACATATTTGAAGACTGTTATCAGGTCCTCCCTCAGTCGTCTTTTCTCAAGACTAAACATGCCGAGTTCTTTTAACTTTTCCTCATAGGTCAGGTTTTCTAACCCTTTTATCATTTTTGGTGCTCTCCTCTGGACTCTCTCCACTTTGTCTCCATATTTCCTAAAGAGTGGTGCTCACAATTGGATGCAGAACTACAACTGAGGCCTCGCCAGTGCTGAGTAGAGTGGGACAGTTACCTCCTGTGTCTTACATATAACACTCCTATTCATACACTCCAGAATTATATTAACCTTTTTCGCAGCTGCATCAAGTTGTTGACTTATATTCAATTTCTGAGCTGATATAACCAGGGATTTGGAGCAATCAAATTTTTGAATTGCTCCGCTCCAGCTCTGGGCATAAAACCTACTGGTTCGTACTCCAGCTTCGGGCTCCGCTCCAAAGCCCTGGCTATAACCCCCAGATTCTTTTCAACAGTACTACCACCTAACCAGTTGTTTTCCATTTGTGCATTGATTTTTTCCTTGCTACGTGAAGTACTTTGCATTGTTGAATTCAGACAAATTCTCCAATTTGTCAAGGTTATTAGGAATTCTATTCCTGTCCTCCAAAGTGCTTGCTACCCTCCCAGCTAGGTGCAATCTGCAAATTTTATAAGCATATTCTGTTCTCTATTGTCCCAGACATTAATGAAAATATTAAATAGTACTGGGCTCAGGACTGACCTCCCCTGCAGGACCCCACTAGATATGCCCTCCCAGTTAGACAGCAAATCACTGATTCAAATTCTTTGAGTAGGTTTTTCAACCAGTGGTGCACCCATTTTATAGTAATTTTATCTAGACTACATTGCTCTCATTTGCTTAAATTGCTCATGTGGGACTGTCTGTGTCAAAAGCCTTATTAAAATCAAGATATACCACAGTTACTGCTTCCTCTTATTCACCCGGCCAGTAGCCCTGTCAAAGAAGGAAATTAGGTTGGTTTGGCATGATTTGTTCTTGACAGATCCATGCTGGATATTTCTTATAACCCTATTATCCTCCAGGTGCTTACAAGTTGATAGTTTATTAATTTGTTGCAGTATCTTTCCAAGTATCAAATCTAGGCTGACTGGTGTATAATTCCCCACATCCTCTGTTCCCCTTTTTAAAGATGTGTACTATGTTTTCCCTTCCTCAGTCTTCTTGGACTCCACCCGTCTTCCATGAGTTCTCAAAGATAATTGCTAACAGTTCCGAGATTGCTTCAGCTAGTTCCTTAAATTCCCTAGGATGAATTTGACCAGGCCCTGCTGACTTATCTAAATATTCTTTAACCTATTCCTTACAATTTTATAATAGTAATTTTATAATGTTTGTAATAATAAGGCCTAGTTAATTTACCTTTATAGAATACTAGTCTAAAAAGTGAAAAGTCAAATTTGGTATCAAAGGAACATTTTCTAACTTAAGTGTCCAATATTGGGCACCCACATCCGTATTTAAGTGCCTTAATAACTTGCATGATTTTGGACATGCTGGGTTCATAGTCCCATTTTAGTTATACTCATATTCCCTCTTTTTTTTCCCTCTGAACTGTGCCTAGGAACTAAATCACATAGGACTGGATTTTCAGCAGTGATGAGTAACCACAGATCAAATACCACTGACTTAAATTACAAAAAAAGCACACAAAACCCTACATTAAAAGAACATTAAGGTTCCATGGGTGAGCACTCAAAAGTGAGGAAATGTCACAAATAAGGTTGCATGTGCCTCTTTGACTCTGTCCCTTTGTGCACGTGCATTGCAGTGTAGTCTTCAGTTTGGGATCAGAATCTGGAGCATATTCAACACTACATTCTGACTGTGCTGTTCTAGTGATGCAAAGTTGCCTAAACCCAGTTTAACTGGCATTAATTGAAGACAAGCCAGTAAGCTAATTTATAACAGCCTTTTGTCACCAAAGTATATCAGTGAATCTGGGTTCATGATTTTGGTCACAGATTAAGGGCCATATCCTGTCTTTGGGTCCTCACAAGACTTTGACATGCATAGCAGGAGGGCAGAATTTCAATCTGAATGTTTCAATCGAGAACATTGTAGCCATAGAGGCATTCTGCTTCTGCTAGAAATAATGCATGATCTGGTAGTACTTCCTTTTAATTAGCGTTTTGAATCATCATAGACTTGATTGTGATCTCACGGTGGTATAAATGAGAAGTTATACTAATGAAGTCATTGCAGTGACACAAATTTGTAATAGTGATGGTGACTGAGCAATGGGAGTGGTGGATTCTTGATCTTTTGATGTCTTCAAATCAAGATGGGATTCCTTTCTGGAAAATGTGCTTTGATCAAACACAAGTTATTGCACTCAATACAGGGATAAATGGGTGAAATTCTATGGCCACTGATATACAAGAGGTCAGATTAAATGAACTAATGGTCCTTTCTGTCCTTAAAATATATGATACTATTGTAATTCTGTGGCATGTGAGATTAGAATCCAGCTCTGTGTGCCTTTTAGACACGATTCACAATTTATCTGGCATGTGGTGACTCACTTTTCATTCTTGATAGGAAAACTGTTGGCGTTTTCTGTTGTGGACCAAATGAAATCTCCAAGGTACTCCACAAATTGAGCAACAGCAGCAACTCCTATGGGACAAGGTTCGAATACAATAAAGAATCCTTCAGCTGAAAGTCTTGGGACTAACAGGACTCTATGGAAGAAAGAAGTGCAATTATTTTTTGTAAGACTTAAGAGTCAGAGCTTTGTGCTAAGCAGATACAATGTACCAAAGAGTAGCAGGTTTTCTTATTTATGATTATTTAAAATTCTGAAATAAGGAGGACACAGCAAAGTACCAAGTCACATCAAGTGTTTATGCTCAAAGCCAAAAGGGCTCAGAGAAGATTTGTTATGATGGTGGGGATGATTCATTTATCAGTGTGTAAATTAATTTAAAAAACGGAAACAAACGGTTGCTTGTATGGCTGATTCAAGAACAATCCATGGAACATCTGAAATGTCTCCACTTCAGCTTGCTAACCTCAGTCCTCTGAAATTGGGATTGGTTAAATGAACACCAGATTGATCAGAATTAAAAGTGCTCTGCAAGACCGACGGTGCTCTTTACTGGCACACAAATGAAACGGCTTTGAAATGGAGAAACTCCAGACAAAAATATTAGATTTAAATATTACAGATTGGGATTCTGTATGTAAAATATGAAAGTGTATTCTCCCTAGCCTGCCTCCATACTGAATAGCTGTCTGGTAGGGATATATATGGAGGGCTCACCCCAGACTATGGGAAAGTGAGTGCAACCTTATGAAATCTCTGGGCCAAATCCTATGATGATGTAAATGACAGGTGGGGTGTAAACTGGCCCATAGGGGTAACTGGTTTGATACTGAGTGTGTTCGCAAAAAGCATATGATTTATGCACTTGGAGTTGGATCAGGAAAAACAACTAGCAGGAGAAAGCAAGATAGGGTATTTCTGCTATACCCCCAAGTCACCATGAAAGTCACACTCACTTTGCGCACGCACACACTGGTGAATGAGTTCAAGCTGGACTTTTTAGGTGCCTCTGCTGATGAGTTTACAACTCACGTACTCCAGAGTGACTCAAATTGATTTTAGCCTCTCAACTGACTTCAGTGGATTGATGCTGATTTACACTGATATAACTGAGAGGAGAATTGGGGCCGATGTGTCATTTGCATCACCATTTATAATATGGTAGGAATTAGCCTTAATTGCTGTGACCCTTTGCTTTGTGTGTGCTGATGGAAGCCTTGCCCAGTCTACAGAATGTTGTTGTTGTTGTTCTTTCTTTTCCCAGAGCTTCAGAACATGAGCTCTCTCTCCTACCATCCATTTCCCAATCTGTACATAATAAGCGGGAGAAATCGGAACCCACTGATTCTGAGGAGCAACATTTCCCCTATCCCATTGCCTTGGCCTCCTTTATTTCTTCTTTAATCCCCCAGTTCTGTTTCCTCATGTTCAAGTTCTGCTCTAAGGATAATAGGGGACTAAAGACGTACACAATCGGGATCAGTATAGTTCCATTGATTTTAATAGAATGTCATTGATTTTGAGCGGATCTGGCCCTTAATCTTCCCCCAGACCTCAGGAGCATCACCTCTAGAATGCTTGTGGCATACACTGAAACAGGAGGGTCTCAGCCCCACTCAGAACTGTGGCTCTCCCATATGTTAGCACTTTGCACTTTGATTTAGTTTATGGCTTTCAACTCCCCCCCTTTTTTTTTATTAACGGCCCTGCATTGGTGTCTGTTAATGTCAGTGTCTGCATTAAGAGGGGTGCAGTCTTTCAGTAGCTCATATATTGGCTTGTCGCATGTGTGACAATGAAAATGAGGTTGGTCTCTGCTTTTGCAGCTGCTGTTCAGGAGACACCATGACTGGAATAGTAGGACAGAAGGGCCTTGGCAGAGAGGTGTGGGGAAAATGGCCTGGCACTTGTCTATGCCAAAGATAGACAAATGCCACTAGCCCCTGACTTTACTCAGTTTGGAGTAAATGGAAGGGGCAAAGTGGTTGTTTTCAGATAGGCTCCTTTGCAAATCTTAGCCAAAAGAAGTTAGGTGCCCAAATCCCTTTGAAGTTCAGTCACTGCCTAAATCCCACCCACTGATTTTTGGGCCTAATTCACTAAATGATTTGTAGATTAATAGAGTTTTAAGGCCAGAAGGGACCATTATGGTCAGCTAGTCAGACCTTCTGTAGATAGTTACTGCAATGTAAAACTGGAGAATCAGACCCTTTATTGTCATCTGTATTAGCTTAATATTAAACATAATATAATGCTGCCAGCCACCTGTGTAGCGATGAGATATTGCCATGCACAGAGGGAGGGGTTGTGGTTAGTTTATGACTAGCAATATCATAACTGTATCACCTCATCTCAAAAAAGATATATTGAAATTGGAAAAGGTTCAGAAAAGGGCAACTAAAAAGATTAGGGGTATGAAACAGCTTCTATGTGAGGAAAGATTAATAAGTTTGGGACTTTTCAGCTTAAAAAAGAGACGAGTAAGGGGGGAGATGATTGAGGTCTATAAAATCATGACTGGTGTGGAGAAAATAAATAATAAAGTGTTATTTACTCCTTTTCATAACACAAGAACTAGGGGTCACCAAATGAAATTAATAGACAGCAGATTTAAAGCAAATAAAGGGAAGTATTTCTTCACACAGTGCACAGTCAGCCTGTGGAACTCTTTGCCAGAGGATGTTGTGAAAACCAAGGGTTCAAAAAAGAACTAGATAAATTCATGGAGGACAGGTCCATCAGTGGCTGTTAGCCAGGATGGGCAGGAATTGTGTCCCTAGCCTCTGTTTGACAGAAGTTGGGGAATGGGTGACAGAGGATGGATCACTTGATGATTACCTATTCTGTTAATTCCCTCTGGGGCACCTGACATTGGCCACTGTCGGAAGACAAGATACTGGGGTAGATAGACCATTGGTCTGACTCCATATGGCTGTTCTTATGTTCTTATTTGTTAACCACAAGTGCAGATATAATGGTTATTATTCTGTTGCTTTAGGTTCTCTAGCAACTACCTACAAAAATGTTTATGGTTGCTTGCTTTCCTCTCTGGCATATAGCTGTTCCATTAACATACAAAGAGCAAACACTTTTCTAGATTGTATAGTTTGGCACAGCTCAAATATAAGTGATGCCTTCTAATTCAAAGAATAATGAGCTATCCTCTTAATCCAAATGATAGGAGGAGCTGGTACTGTCCTTATGAAATTTTGAAAACTAGTATATAGCTTGGGAGGGTTGTCAGAACTGGGGATAAATAGTTAGAACCTTTGGGTTCGACTTCTATCTAAGGCATTGGCTTTTCTGATCTTGGGGGGCATCATTTTGCCTTCCTGTATCTGTTTGCCCAGCTATAAAATGGGGTTAATACCATCTACCTCAGACGGGTTTTATGAGGCTTACTTGATGTTTTTGAAGCACTTTGGCAGTGCTATAACAAAAGGTGCTTTTGTCTTTATTTGCATTATTATTTTTTGTGGTGCTCTGAATCCTGGATCTTTCAGCATTGTTCAGATCTGAGTACTCTCTCCACGTTGTGGTGTGAATTGAAAAAGAGGCTCAAAGCCTGAATGTCTTTGCTTTCCTTGAGGCATGCTTTTTACAGCAGCAAAAAGATTAAGGGGTGGGGATTGTGACACTGAAATCTTGCCTTGTTGACTTCAGTAGCAGAAAATGTTATTGACAAATAGACCTTTCTGGAGGCTGCACTACGCACTGTGTTTTTGAGTGTACAGATTGGCAAAAAAACAGTGCAGGGCCTTTCTACTACACAGCATTTTCACCCCTAGGCCAAGAAGATATATAAAAAAATAATAATAAATGCCAGGAAAGTAAGTAAATGCTGGCAGTGCTTAATTCCACGTTTACAGATCAACCGGATTTACATAACTGAATGTCTCTTCGTGCTTTGAAACATGCCATATAAGCCAGGCTGTCAGGAGCTCCCTGACTGCTAGGGAGAATTCCTCTGGGTATTGTGCCATTTCTTGCTTGATACTTCACAAAGCTGCAGCCCTACCAGCATTTTCACAGCAGGTGCCTTTCTCTGTCTGCCGTGTGTGTCACCAACCTTTCAGTGCTTTTATTTTTGTGCATTTAAAATGGCATGAACTCCTCTCATCCCCTGATTGAAGCCACCGCCCCTGTCTTGTGTGACATTCTACCCCCCTCTCGCAACCCCTGAGGAGCTGGGCTTGGTGCAGAGACTAGTGCTGCATTTACATTGCGGGGTGCTGACTCTCTCAAGCAGTCACAGTAAAGTCACTGGGGCTACTCATGTGAGTAAGTGCTCCCCCTTGTGACTAAGGGTTGCCTAATTGAGCCTGAATGGGGACAACTGGGGACCGGGTAGGGTTGGCTTAAGGTTGATATCCATCTCCACCATTTGCAGGCACATTCCTGAGTTGCACTGCCACTCCGGACCATGATTTCAGTCCATGTGCTGGTAGTAAGTGCTGCTTCTCCTACAGGGGAATTAGGGTCACGGGATCTGGATAGTCAATGTCCTATGGCCCCTTTCTTGCCCTGTCCATAAATCTCCCTTCGCAGCAGCCTATTTGGGGCCAGCATGAAGACCCCTTCCATAGCACACAGGGTGTGCAGTCACACATGCAGTCTCCACCACAATCCCACTACATAAGTTTTGTAGAGATTCTTGCATGTGGGCTGTCTGCAGCGTGGCTGAGTTTCAGCCCTCATGCTCAGTGGGGTAAACATCAGGGAGGGAGAAGCACTAAAGGTCAACATTGGCATAAGAACAAAGGGCTGTCAACTCACCGTGAGTGCATTCAGGCTGGAAATCAGAAGAAGACTTCTAACCAGCAGAGGAATGAGGTTCTGGAATGGCCTCCCAATAGGAGGAGTTGGGGCAAGAAACCTAACTGGCTTTAGGATGGAAGTTGCTAAATGGGATTATAGGATGGGGTTTCCTGCAGTAGCAGGGGACTGGACTGGATGACCCAGGAGGTCCCTTCCAGTCCTGTGGTGTTATGTTGATTTTCATGTCTCATGTTAGTAGATATGCCATACCAGGGACCAGTTCTGATCTCAAGCTGACATAACCCATACCTCTAGATTAACATCCGTCGCAAACAAGATCCGAATTCATCCCAGGGCTTTAAATCCTACTGGCATGTGAACGGGAGGAGAATGGCCGACGAGGAGTTGGCTGGGAAGGTGTAAATAGTGAGGATGACAGGCTTGGGAGGCTGTAATTCTAGACCCGCTTTAAAAAAAAATAAATCTTGGGAGTAATGGTTTAGCAAGAGGTTTGTTCTCCGAGCTGCAGCCCAAGAGAAAACCCTCCATTCAGAGAGAGCCAGCCCACCAGGTTATGGTTTTAAACAGTAAGACATTGCTTGAAGAAGCCTGCAGGAGGCTAACAAGTTGCTGCTAGTAGCAGCCACGGAGCAAGAAGACAGTTATTAAAAAGCAAGGTTTACTTGTAACAAAATAACTGGTAGGAAGATTAATTTCTACTTCAGCTGAGCAGTTATTTCATATGCATGTCAGCATGATTTAAGAAAAAGCTGGATCTGCTCCTCTGTAGATTATACATCCCATTTTACTACCATTTTTTTTCACAAAGGCAATATTTTTAAAAGAGTTCAACACTAAAGTTTGGAAGCTAATAGAAATATCTCAGGCTTGCAAGCTGAACTGACCTTTACTGTAATGGAGGTGCATCTTGCATGGGTATGTATATTCCAACTGGAGAATTTCCACCATGCTCTGAATTTTAATATCAAGCGTGAATCTCCTCATCTGCTGGTGGAAATCAAGAGTAATAACATGCATTGAGGCTACTGTGAAGTTGCACTGGTGTAAGAGCATGTCACTAAGATGAGACTCTTTGGTCCCCAGGATGAGCCTGATTTGTCAAGGAGTTGAGCTGAGCAAATCCTGAAGGTTTTAAGGATTCTCCAGTTAAGCTGAGGGTGCTCAGTGCCGTGAGCTGGTCAGAGTCGGGCCCTCTGACACCTTTCACTGGCTCAACGTGTGCAATGCATTGTCATACCCAAAGGTTTCAATCAACGAATGCCATTTCTTCAAGTGCTTATATTAATGTATGTTGATTAATAATTAATCACTACTGTATTAATCACATTACCTATCTTGTAGCACTGAGGGGAGCAGTTACAGTAGCACAAAAATCCATCACATAATGTGCCAAGTACATTATGGGCCCACTTCTGAACATCCTCAGGGTTGGCTTAGACTTTCTGGGGCCTGGGGCCAAAGCCCAAGGGCGTCAGCCCTGGACAGCAGGGCTTCGATTACAGGCCCCCTGCCTGGGCGGCTCCCTTGAGCTTTGACCCCCGGGGCTCAGGTGGGCTTAGGTTTCCATCCCCCCTCCTAGGGTCTTGTAGTAATTTTTGTTGTCAGAAGGGGGTCTCGGTACAATGAAGTTTGAGAACCCCTGCTCTAGATACATACCACTATAATGGGGGAAGTGCGGAAAGCAACAAATCAAATGACAGCCTGGCTTTTAGCGGAGACCTTGAAAGTCTGAGCACAAATCACCCACACACAACCTAAGTGCATTCCTCTATGCCTCCTGTCAAAATCTTCCTGTCCCCCAACCCGAGACGTCCACCTTTTGCCTGGTGATTCGTAATATTCTTACCCGGAGGGGAAGGGGGAAGCCATATGAAGATCCTGAAACTGCAGGTTAATGGTGTCATAATATATTAATCAAATGATTCTTCAAGGAAAAAGCTCTGTAGCTAGAGAGGAGGGAGAAGGATATTTTCCTCAGATGGGGTAAATATTTAGAGCAGCCATGATGGGGAAGGGAAATTTTCCCTTGTTTACCAGACCCCATAGGAATCATTCCCATTGTCAAATAAGGTGCAGATATATTATGCCAAGGATTGTGAACTAATGCTTGCAAAGAAAACCCTTCCTATGCAAAAATCAGAGTGAAAATACCAGCACTCAGAGGACATCTGGAATAATTTGGTAAATGCCTTAGAAGTATGTAGTGCATTTGAAATACAAATACCACTGGCTATTTCTAATTTACCATTTTTAAAAGGCCGTATCAGCTTCTGTCTTTGATGCATTTTATTTTTCGGCGTGCTCTGTCTTTTTAACTCCTTCACTGCCACTCTGTTTGCAAACACAGTCCTTCAGCCCAAGTGGCACTGACAGTTTGATAAATAAATCTTGGCTTCGTTGCTGTTGACCCTAGGTAAGGACAAACTTGAAAGTGAGAAGCAGTGTTACATAAATGTCTACTGTACATAGCAACACTGAGGGGAGAAAAGCTGCTGCCTTATTTCTGGTGCACCAGTAGCACATTAAAATTCTGTCATTGCAAGGTCACAGTGTTAGGCTGATATTCCTCCACCCCTGGGGAAGAGTGAGAGCCTTCTTTTCACGCTGTAGTAATGTAGCCAAGAATCTATTCATCTATATCAGAGCATTTATTTCAGTTTTGAAATACCGCATCATTTCTTTCAGTGATGAAGAATCCTCTCCTGGTTTGGAGTAGAGTTGTTGGCATGTTAGAAATGTAACACTTGCTTTGAACAGAATAAATAAAGCATCCCAGCATTGCCTTCTCCCATTAATAATCCCAGAGCAAGGCAAAAAACCAGATAGCACATGTAGTGAGTGGAATGTGTCCTGAGTTGCACTCAATGCAGTGTGATTAGGAATGCTGCACAGCATTCTCTGTAAACTCCCAGGAAGAGGCAAGCTATAGACAGAGGAAAACAGCAGTTTGGAAGAGGAATACAGCACCTCTGTGAGTAAAGCTGGTTGGGAATTTTTCAAAAAAGTTTTTCTTTGGAAAATGTTGATTTCTCAAAACTAAAACTGTGAGCGGAAGTGTTTGGGTTTTGACAACAATTTCCTCAGGACCAGGCTGGAAATTCACATAAGGTGGAGAGAGAGAGACCACCCCAGAATAGCCAATAGCCCATTGGTTAGGCACTACCTCTGCCCTGTAGCAACACAGGGTTCCATTATTTTTCCCCCTCCTAGAGTACATTTTATTCAAACTGACTTGTGGAAACACAATCTCATCTCCAAGTTTACATACATTCCCAGCCAAAACACTGGTTAAAAAAGTAGGCATTTCCAAAGGAGTGTAAGGAGCCTATAGTGGGATTATCAAAAGCACTTAGGCACCTAACTGCCGTTAAAAGCCAGTAGGAGTTGGATGCTTAATTCCCTCTAGTCTTCTTTGAAAATCCCAGGCTTCAGGGCCGTGGTTCTCATCCCATTTATCATTGTGGACTGCATATGCAGCTCTCTATGTATTACATGGTGCCGCATCCACACAATATGTGTACTACCTGTATGGCCTGAGGATGTCACTGCTGTGTGCTGATTGGGCCGCAAGTTGAGAACGTGGTTTAGGGTGTGTTTCAGTGTCCCACGAACAACTGAAAATATGGATCTTTAACAACAGCTAAAAAGGTCGGAAATTTCTCACTATCACTCCCACCCGCAGGGACTCCCCCGCTCTCTGCTTCCATTAGTGCAGGGAAATTTCACTTCCCAGGATGTGGAGATGCTCAGCTTCAACCAGACCCGTGCCTCCACGTAGCTCTGTCCCCTCCCAGGCCTGCCCCTTCTTTATATGCCCAGTCCTGAGCACATCGAAATCCGTGGGGGTTTTCCCATTCACTTGAGTAGGCATTGGCTTGGTCCCTGTGTACGGGTCCCTGAAGAGCCCCTTCTGTGTTGCTCAGTGAAAGGAGGGAGAGTACCAGAGGTAGCTGTGCAGAGAGGAGGAGATCCATGGGCACAGGCTATCTGTGTGTGCCAGCTTAGGGGAGGGATCCAATCCTGTTAAACCCTCTCCCTTCCTTGGTCAGCGGCAAAATTCAGCATGATTTCAGGGCTGTGCTTTCACCCCAGACGTCAGGCCCTGCACAACACTTGGTATTGAATGACAAGGTGCTTAGTTCCATTACGCACCCTGTTTCCACATAGCTCCTGTTTATCTGCTAATTCTTCCCTCCTTTTACTGTTTAAACATTTCCTCTGTCTTCACTTCAGGAAACCTGGGGACACGTAGTCTACAAAGAGAAAAAAAGAGGGTTGTGCTGTCAAAGCCCTACTCCCAGCCTGTATGCTCTGCTCTGTGTCCTTGAGAAGAAGCACTCAGGCTGTGTTGACGCTCTAGAAAAAGGCAGAGTTTTCACTGAGGCACCTGCTTCAGCCAGGAGGCTCTTCCAAGCAAATGGATGAATGCGTAGATGGAACTCTGGGATCAATTACTTTTTTCTTTGGCAAGAAACACTGGTCTCTCTGGGCCAGTTTGTGAGACCCTTAATCTCACTGCGTTGTACAAGCAGCCTCATTGGTTTTAATGGCCTCGATTCATGGTGTAAAGTACTATTCGAAGTGAGCAAAGTGGTCACAATCTGGCCTTCTGACCATGAAAAGTTTCCTTTTAAAATGAAGGAACTGTCAGATATCCTCTAATGGTTTCTGCAGGTGGTGTGGGATTACAATGGGACCCACCTGAAAAGAAGGACGAGAGGGGACCTGATTCTTCCCTATTTTACAGCACTGTAACTGTATTGTTTGGGACAGAGGTACTCCTGATTTACAAGTGATGGGAGAATCAGTGTAAGTTCTGCTGCCCAGCATGGAACGAGGAGAGTATCACACATTGTTATCGACACCAAAGCAATGTAAGGGCCTGTGTTTCCTCTGGAGAAGGAGCCTTCTGTAGCCAGTGCTGCTGCTTACTTGTGCTGCTCTAAGGACAAAAATAATGCATCAGAATGATTAAGGGGGATGGGTCCCAGGCAAACCTATCACTACAACTAATGCTGAGATAAGGGGGGTGGATTTGGTTCATCTTCCTCTATGCAGTTATTCTCCCATTACATGAATAATGCACACCGTTGAAAAACAAGGGCTACATGTTGAGACTTCCAAGGAACACACATGAGGTAGGAGGTATCAGAAGCATGGATGAATACCTGTCTTTCCTGTATATTTTGATCTTGATTGTTACTCTAAGGGCTGAATTCTCTTGTTGTTTAGGGAGGGAGGGATTGTTTTGTTTTGTTTTTTGTACTCTCTTATTCCTAGGTTAGCTGTAGGATTCTCTTTCCATATCAGCTCTTTCTAAATTGTTTGGTGCTCATGGGAGGCAATGTAGATTATTAGTGTGGTTAGAGAAGGAAACAGTGGGTCAGGAATCTGGGGGTCTGTTGCCTGTTCTGCCACATTTGACATTAGTCAAACTGCACAACCTAGGATTTGGGCAGGAGTTTAAGGGATTCAGGAATTTCAATGAGAATTTAACACATAATTGCATTAGGTTCCACTTTTAAAATCACAGGCTAAATATCTCAGTCCCTGAGTCTGCGCATCTGTAAAATGGGGGTAGTAATATATACTTCATAGGGCTGTTGTGACAATCAGTTCTTTTAAAGCACTTTAAGTTCCTCAGATGAAAAGTGCTATGGATTTGCCAAGTATTATTATGTCTATTGTTGTATCACAGGGCTGATATCTTTCCACTATTACTAATGTATAAAGATAAATTGCAAGATTCTTTTGCAAGAATGCCTCTTTTCTAAAATTACTGAATTACCATTTTATCTCGATGGCCATCCTGACAAGCAAACCATTCATCTGGGTTCTTTTGCTGTTCACGTGTCGTTGAGCAACATTGTGTTCCATTATATTACCAGGAGGTACTTACTTGGGTTCATGCCTTGTATTGTATTTGACAAAGCACTGTACATTTACTCATAATTACTGCACTGTATTCTCAAGATATTCACTTTACCAAAAACATCATGACTTTGGAATAAATAAAACATTCCACCACTATCAAAACATGGTAGAGCAGCTGAGTTGAGAACTGTTTTTAATTCATGACATACAGCTTTAATTAACATAGAAGCACTGTGTATATATATTTGTTAGTACTAGAAGTAAACTTGGAGCATTTTGCGTGACATATTTTGGAAACACACTTATTTCATTTGCCACCTATTGGGATCTCAAACAAATACACAAACAGTGGAAACAGGAAACTGGGCCAAAAATGTTCCTGTTGTAACACCAATAATGAGATCAAATCAAATACAGGATGGATTTGTCCCATTTGAACATACGAACACCATTTCACGAACACTAGCTTCAGAAACAATGCCAGTCATCTAAGCTCTGAATATCTCTTTTAGAATGTAAGGATAGAAGAAAACTATAGGCAGGATTGACATAGGCTGATTCTGCACCTACTGAAATCAATGGCAAATCTTCTGCTGATTCCAAGTGTGACCTTAAAAAAGCTTCTTCTGATATTAGCAATAATAAGGATTTCAGACAGATCCCATATCCTTACAATGGGGAATACTATTAGGGCTCCCTGTTGAGCAAAGCACTTGAGCTTATACTTAACTCCTGGCATGTGCCTAAAGTCCATTCTTGTTCGATAAAGTATTTCAAGATGTGCTTCCCTTTAAGCACGTACTTAAGTCCCACTGAAGTCATTGGGGTTTAATGATGTGTTTAAGGTTATGTATGACTTTTTCTGAGTCCGGACCAGAACCAGTAATCTCTGTCTCAAAAAAATAAAATAAAAAAGAAAGTGTTTGATCCAACCTCCACTGACTTTGGTGAGGCTTTCCATTGACTTCAGTGGGACCTGGATCGAGACTCCAGTACACCCACTGTCTTGTAAAGTCTGAATCCTGCAAAGAGCTGAGAGCTACCAAGAGGTGCTTGGTGCCCCTAATTCTGAACAACCTCCGCCCTTCAACACTTTGCAGTATCAAGGCCTAACGTGAAGATATGATGAAATTCTTTTTGCCATGGAAAAAAACAGAAAGCAATTTGTGTGCAAACTACTTTGACGATTTCAGAATCGTTGTCAAAAGCGATACTTTTTTGTGAGAAACCAAAAAGAAATCATTAAAATATATAAGTATAAGTAGAAATTGTGCCTTGTTACTTTTTTACACAGTGTGGTGATGGCTAGGTTGGTTATTTTAACAATAACAAGATGAAACAAAAGACATGTTAAATTGTAAATCATGTGTAAAGGTACAATTAGGCAAGCCAAGAAAAAGTTTAAAGAGCAACTAGCAAAAGACTCAAAAACTAGCAGCAATAACATTTTTAAGAACATGAGAAGCAGAAAGCCTGCTGACCAATCAGAAGGGCCACCGGACAATTGAGCACTCAAGGAAGATAAGGTCATTGCAGAGAAGCTAAATGAAATCTTTGCATTGGTCTTCACTGCAGAGAATGTGAGGGAGATTCCCACACCTGGGCCATTTTTTTTTTCTTTCAGATGACAAATCTGAGGAATAATCCCAGATTGAGGTTTTTGGAACAAATTGATAAATTAAACATTAATAAGTCACCAGAACCAAATGGTATTCGCCCAAAAGTTCTGAAGGATCTCAAATGTGAAATTGCAGAACTACTAACTGTGGTATGTAACCTATCACTTAAGTCAGCTTCTGTACCAGATGACTGGAGGATAGCTAAAGCGACACTCATTTTTTTTAAAAGGCTCCAGAGGCAATCCTGATAATTACAGCCCGGTAAGCCTGACTTCAGTACCAGGCAAATTGGTTGAAACTATAATAAAGAACAGAATTATCAAATACATATGTAACACTGACAGAATCCAGTCATCGCTGGGCGGGAGTGAACTGGGGACCAACTGGCTGTTAGCTCAGGCTGTAGAGCAAACTCATTAATCTCTCTCTCTAAGTGGTCTCGGTGCCATTAGATGGGACAGAGCACCACACCCAGGAGGTGAGTGAGTTACACATAGATGAACACAATTTGTTAGAAAAGAGTCAAAATGATTTTTGTAAAGGGAAATGGAGGGATAGCTCAGTGGTTTGAGCATTGGCCTGCTAAAGCCAGCATTGTGAGTTCAGCCCTTGAGGGGGACACTTAGGGATCTGGGTTTTAAAAAAAAAAAAAAAACTCTAGGTATTTGTCCAGCTTTGAGCAGAGGGTTGGACTAAATGATCTTCTGAGGTCCCTTCCAACCCTGAGATTCTATGTCTTGCCAATCTATTAGAATTCTTTGAGGGGAGTCAATAAACATGTGGACAAGAGGGATCCAGTGGATATAATGTACTGTACTTGAACTTTCAGAAAACTTTTGACAAGGTCCCTCACCAAAGGCTCTTAAACAAAGTAAGCAGTCATGGGATAAGAGGGAAGGTCCTCTCATGGATCAGTAACTGACTAAAGATAGGAAACAAAAGGTAGGAATAAATGGTTTTCAGAATGGAGAGGGTAAAGAGCAGGTTCCCCCAGGGGTCTGTAGTTGGACCAGTCCTTTTCAACATATTCATAAATGATCTGGAAAAAGGGGTAAACAGTGAGGTGGCAAAATTTGCAGATGATACAAAACTACTCAAGATAGTTGAGTCCAAAGCAGACTGCAAAGAGTTACAAAGGGATCTCACAAAACTGGGTGACTGGGCAACAAAATGGCAGATGAAATTCAATGTTGATAAGTGCAAAGTAATCCACGTTGGAAAACATAATCTCAACTACGCATACAAAATGATGGAGTCTAAATTAGCTGTTACTGATCAAAAAAGAGATCTTGGAGTCTTTGTGGATAGTTCTCTGAAAACATCTGCTCAATGAGCAGCAGCGGCAATCAAAAAAGTGAAAAGAATGTTAGGCACCGTTAGGAAAGGGATTGATAACAAGACAAGGTATCATAATGCCACTATATAAATCCATGGTACTCCCACACCTTGAATACTGCATGAAGTTCTAGTCGCCCCATTTCGAAAAAGACATATTCAAATTAGAAAAGGTACAGAGAAGGGCAACAACAATGATTAGAGGTATGGAATAGCTTCCATATCAGGAGAGATTTAAAAGACTGGGATATTTTTCAGTTTAAAAAAGAGATGACTAAGGAGAGATATGATAGAGGTCTATGAAATCAAGAATGGTGTGGAAAAAGAGAATAAGGAAGTGTTATTTACTCCTCCTCATAACACAAGAACCAAGTGTCACCCAATGAAATTAATAGCCAATTTAAAACAAACAAAAGGAAGTATTTCTTCACACAATGCACAGTCTGTGGAACTTGTGGCCAGGGAATGTTGTGAAGGCCAAAACTATAACTGGGTTCAAACAAGATTTAGAAATGTTCATGGAGCTTAGGTCCGTCAATGGCTATTAGCCAAGATGGTCAGGGATACAACTTCATGCTCTGGGTGTCCTGAACCTCTGACTGCCAGAAGCTGGGAGTGGATGACAGGGGATGGATAGCTCGATATTGCCCTGTTCTGTTCATTCCCTCTGGGGCACCTGGCTTTGGCTACTGTCGGAAGACAGGATACTGGGCTAGATGGACCTTTGATCTGACCCAGTATGGCCATTCTTATGTTCTAAATTCCTTTTCAGGGATTTTTTTTTATTGTTGGAGAAGAAACACATGGAAAAAGCAAATATCCCAGCTTCTACAGCAGGGTGGGCAAACTACGGATCTCAGAAGCAGCCCCCGGGCGGGGGGTCAGAGGGCTCCACATGCATTGCCCTTGGCTCCAGGCACCCCCCCCACAGTCCCATTGGCCGGGAATGGGGACCACGGCCAATGGGACCTTTGGGGGAGGTACTGGAGGAGCAGCAAGGGCAGCGCACGCAGAACCCTCCGCCCCCTTCTCCCCCAGGGGCCGCAGCACTTCCTGGAGCCACTTTAGGTAAGCGGTGCCAGGCCAGAGCTCGAAAACCTCCTGCATCCCACCCCCCCAACTCCCTGCCCTAAGTCCCCTGCCTGCAACTTGCACCCCTCCCACCCCCCAACTCCCTGCCCTGAACCCCCTCGTACACTCCGCACCCCTCCTGCACCCTAACCCCTGCCCTGAGCTTCCTGCTGCATCCTGCACCCCTGTGCACCCCATGCCCTGAGCCCCCTGCTGCACCCCTCCTGCACCCCAACCCCCTTCCCTGAGCCCCCTCCTGTACTCCGCACCCCTCCTCTGCCCCAATCCCTTGCCCTGAGCCCCTTCCTGCACACCGCACCCCCTCCCCCACCCCGCACTCCCTCCCACACCCCAACCCCCTGCCCTGGCCCTCCATACAATTTCCCCACCCAGATGTGGCCCTCGGCCCAAAAGTTTGCCCACCCCTATTCTACAGCATGCATGCTTTAGAAATAAAGAAAAGTTGATCTGTCAAGACTTGTTCTTGCCCAACACTGGTGGAATGATTAAAACTAGAGCAGGTCAGAAAATGAGGGGGGGGGGGCGTAGAGGGAGTTTTCCCCCCGCGGAAAATTTAGATTTTGTCAAAATACTATTTTATTTTTTGTTTGGCCGCTGAAAAATTTTGCCACAAAAAAGGTGTTGGTTTGCCAAAAAAAGTTTACTATGGGAAGGGGTTCCGTTTTCTGACCAAAAAAAAGCAAAAATTTTTGAAGAACACTGCCCCTTTTTTCAACAATGTTTGTTTTAACTGAAAACCCCATTTTTTCCTTGGGGGAGCAGGGGGGATTTTAGATGGAAGTTTTTTGACCAGCCCTAGTTAAAACAAACTGAAACAGCCGGGGGAGCTCCCACAGTGATAGCCAATGAGTCTGGGGGAGCTTGGTCTCTTGGTTTTTAGCACAGGAGTCAGAGCTGTGTTCTTCCATTGGCTCCTTAATTTAATCTCTGCACACGGGCACAGTGTGGCATATAAATGCCGGGTAAAATGTGATGAGCAGGTGTGACGCTCTGTACCTCGGGGGAACACCCTGCACTCCCATGTTCATCTTTATAACATGATTGTGTGGTATCCAATGCAAAGTTTGTCATGCCGGGTGTCTTCGGAAGGCTCATGATGCGCTGAGCATTGTTATAGTAATGTTATAGGTTGTAATTTCATGTATTTAGTTATGAGGCTGAAAATGTGTCCACATGGCTTCAAACAAGCCCAGGCAAAAACTTTCCAGGAGCAGAGGGGCAGTTCTCACCTCATCGGGGCATGTATGGGACAAACCCAGCCCAGCCTCACAGGAACAAAGGACACTGGCCTAAGCAGCAACAAAGGATCTGTTGGACTCTTGAGTGAGTCACCCCCCTTCCTTGGTCAGTGTGGGACTACAATGAGGTAATGTGATGAGGGGGAGGGATAGCTCAGTGGTTTGAGCATTGGCCTGCTAAACCCAGGGTTGTGAGTTTAATTCTTGAGGGGACCAGTTAGGGATCTGGGGCAGAAATCAGTACTTGGTCCTGCTAGTGAAGGCAGGGGGCTGGACTCAATGACCTTTAAAGGTCCCTTCCAGCTCTATGAGATAGGTGTATATCTCCATATATATATATATATATATGTTTTTTAATGCTCACCTGACTCTGAAGGGGTGGGGCAAAGCCAAGAGGGAAGAAAGAACATGATAAAAGGGAGAGACATTTGCCATGCTCCCTCTCTCTTCCACCTCCATCTACAGACACCACCACCAAGCAACTGAAGGGCTGATCAAAGAGGAGAGCCTGGCTGAAGGGCAACCTGCCAGCCTGTGGTGAGAAGCATATAAGTTTGTAAGGGCACTAAAAGTGTTAAGATCAGCTTAAAATCCATTTTGCTTTATTTCATTTGACCAAATCTGACTTGTTGTGCTTTTATAATCACTTAAAATCGATCTTTTGTAGTTAATAAATTTGTTTGTTTATTCTACCCTAAGCAGTGCGGCTGGTTTGAAGTGTGTCAGAGACTCCCCTTGGATAACAAGCCTGGTACATATCAATTTCTTTGTTAAATTGACAAACTCATATAAGCTTGCAGCATCCAGTGGGCATAACTGGACACTGCAAGACGGAGGTTCCTAGCGTTGTGTCTGGGCCGGAGATATTGGCTAGTGTCATTCGGTTGCACAATCCAAGCAGCTTACATGCTAGAGGCTGTGCGTGAACAGCCCAGGAGTGGGAGTCCTCACAGAGGAGCAGGGGGTCCTCACAGAGGAGCAGGCTCCCAGAGTCGAGGATTGGAGTGACCTAGCAGATCACCAGTCCAGATAACACTGGGGAACGTAACAGCAGGATAATGGCAGCCAGGCTGATCCTGCATAACAAGAGCACTGTGCCACAAGCCACACTTATGCCTGTGTCTCCTCACACACTGCCCTAGACATCCCATGCTCAGGGAGCAGATGTGCAAGAGGGTTAATACTTATTCCTGCTCAGTCTGGAAAATGGCACCGAATGCTTAACCACAAGTGTATCCATCCATAATCTGCCTTCATAGTTGCCTTGGAACACGGCAGCCTTCCACTGCCTGTTGTGCATATTGCAGGGAGTTGCAGGATCAGGGCACCGGAATAATTTGCATAATCAACACATCTGTGATTGTGTCTCCAGAATTTCTGCCATCTCTCTCTTTTGTTCTATAGGCAAAAAGTAATTAAATGTCATGTCTGTGGTTTGCGTTCTTTCCATCTCCCCCCAAATTTCGTTCTGATGACTTTCATGGTCATATGATTTACACACAGTCTTAGTAATGTCATGGCTAACTTATGAGTGTAATTAATTACTGTATCTAGTCATGCTGAAGTGTATATTCTAGTGCTGTGAGGCAGTAGCCAAGGGCTTGTTCCAGCTCCAAAAACCAGACTTTAGTTTTCCTGAAAATGTAATGATTTTAGATCCAGGATTAATTTTCCAAAGGAAGCTTTCTCTGTCTCCTACTCAGAGCATGGCATTTCCATCAGGGACACTGTTCTGATTCCCATATCAATCATCTTCAAGAAAACACCCTAACTCCCCCAAACACAATTCTGAACATGACAGCTCCCACTGACATCGGTGAACAATGCTCTATAGGACCATGAGCTGGTAAAAGCACAGGCTGAAGTTTTCAAACCTGGGCACCTAAATTTATACTACCAAATACATATTTAGACACTCAAGATTGTCAAAAGTACCAAAGGCCCAGATTATCAAAGGTATTTAGATGCCTAACTCTCATTGAAATCATGGGAGTTAGTCACCTAACAGTACCTTTGAGAATCTGGTCCATAAGTGATTTAGGAGTACAAGTCCCATGGAAAGTAAAATTTTGCCCCTAAATTGAAATGATCCGATTTTGAGAAGCACCAAAGACTTCCAGTGCAGTCAGTGGGAGCTGCAAATGTTCACCATCATTAAAATCAGTCCATTTCCATTTGGGTGCCCAAATGTGGATTTAGGAGTCTAAATTCAGGCACCTATGGGGTGTTTTTCAAAGGTACGAATGGCAATTAGGTGCCCCTCTTAACTACCCCTAGGTTTGAAAATCTAGAGCACAGACTATAGAATTAGACAAATGCAACAGATATAACATAGTATCTGAATTCCCTGATCGGTCTAAAATAGGGCCTGATTTTCCAATGCCCTGCACCCTGTGTGGTCATTCACAGCAGTGCAGAGTGAATTCAAAGTGGATGTAGATCATCATCATTCTGTTTTGATTGTCTCTTTTCCCCACACTTTGCACTGACTACATAAGGCTCAGTGTAATGACAAACCAAGTCTGTTAGGTTTTGTCCGCACACACAAGTTGTACTGCTTTAACTCTACCAGTAGCGTTAACGCGGCACAACCCCCCTATTGTGGTTGTAGTTATACTGGTATAAAGGTGCATTTATTACTATTTGTATCATCATAGCACCAAGGCATCCCAGTTCATGGACCATGGCTCCATTGTGCAAGGTGCTCTGCAAACACGGAACAAAAAGACTGTCCCTGCCCAAAGAATTTATCATCTAAGTTCAAACATAGCTTACATACAGGAAGAGGAATAAGCAGATCAGAAGTGACTACAGGGCTCTGGGAGTAAGGGTGAAGGAGTTTGGTGCACAGGTGGTGTTCTCTTCGATCCTTCTGGTCAAGGGTAGGGGCCCAGGCAGAGACAGATGTATCCTGGAGGTGAATGCCTGGCTGCGAAGATGGTGTCACCAGGAGGGCTTCGACTTCCTTGCCCATGGGATGCTGTTCTAGGAAGAAAGACTGCTAAGCAGAGATGGAGGTCTACCTATCAAGGAAGGAGAAGAGCATATTTGTATACTGACTGGCTAACTTAGTGAGGAGGGCTTTAAACGGTTTGAAGGGGGCAGGTGACCAAAGCCCACAGGTAAGTCAAAAACATGGAGACCTGGGAGAAGGGTTGGAATTTGGGGGAAGCATGGGCTGTTATAGCAGGGATAAAGGAGAGACAAGACAGAACTGGGGTGGGGGGGTCAAATCAGTATCTTAGATGTCTGCATACTAATGCAAAAAGTATGGGAATAAGCAGGAAGAACTCAAAATGCTAGTAAATAAACACAATTATGACATAGTTGCCATGACAGAAACCTGGTGGGATAATATGTATGACTAGCATATTGGTATAAAGCGTACAGCTTGCTCAGGAAGGACAGGCAGGGAAAAAAGGGAGAAGGTGTTGCCGTATATATTAAAAATGTACACACTTGGACTGAGGTTGAGATGGAAATAGGAGACAGACTTGTTGAAAGTCTCTGGGTAAGGATAAAAAGGGTAAAAAAACAAGGGTGATGTCATGGTAGAGGTCTACTATAGACCACCTAACCAGGAAGATGTGGATGAGGCTTTTTTTAAACAACTAGCAAAATCATCCAAAGCACAGGACTTGGTGGTGATGGGGGACTTCAACTACTCACACACCTGTTGGGAAAATAACACAGCAGGACACAGATTATCGAACAAGTTCTTGGAATGTATTGGAGACAATTTTTTATTTCAGAAGATGGAAAAAGCTACTAGGGGAGAGGCTGTTCTAGATTTGATTTTGACAAATAGGGAGGAACTGGTTGAGAATTTGAAAGTGGAAGGTAGTTTGGGTGAAAGTGATCATGAAATGATAGACTTCATGATTCTGAGGAATGGTAGGAGGGAGAACAGCAAAATAAAGACAATGGATTTCCAGAAGGCAGACTTTAGCAAACTCAGCGAGTTGGTAGGTAAGATCCCATGGGAAGCAAGTGTAAGGGGAAAACAATGGAAGACAGTTGGCAATTTTTCTAAAAGATGTTATTAAGGGCACGAACAAACTATCCCACTGCGTAGGAAAGATAGGAAATATGGCAAGAGACCACCCTGGCTTAACCAGGAGATTTTAAATGATCTAAAAATCAAAAAAGAGTCCTACAAAAAGTGGAAATGAGGTCAACTTACAAAGGATGAATATAAAATAACAAGTATGTAGGGACAAAATTAGAAAAGCCAAGACACAAAACGAGATCAAACTAGCTAGAGACATAAAGGATAACAAGAAAACATTCTACAAATATATTAGAAGCAAGAGGAAGACCAAGGTCAGGGTAGTCCCATTACACAATGGGGGGGGGAAAACAATAAAAAATGTGTAGAGAACTCTATGAGAAGGCGTTCAACAGCATAGAGACTAACGCCATTCTTGAAGCTTTTTCAGAACGGCATCAGCGCAAAATATATCACATTACTAAAGGAAGTGAACTCTGGCTGCAGCATGGACATATCGCTGTTTGATACTCCCCTCCGAATCCCCATCGAGAAAGGTGTGAAACAAGGAGATACAGTTTCACCAAAATTATTCACAGCCTGTCTTGAATTGGTCTTTCAATGAGCAGACTTGAAAGGTGGTATTAATATTAATGGCGAGCAGCTAAACCATTTCAGGTTCACAGATGATATAGTGCTGATAGCTGAAAATACAGCCCAGCTTGAGAGAATGCTTAAAGAACTGAACGCAAAAAGTAGTCAAGTCATATTAAAAATGAATCAATTGAAAACGAAATACATGAGATCAGGTGTTCTGCCAAGAACCCAAATAACTCTAGGAGGAGAGCAGATCCAAGAGGTTGATAAATACGTTTATTTGGGCCAGGAAGTCAACATGCGTCACAATCAGAAAAGCTGGATGGTGTGCATTCAATGACATCAAGGACATCCTCCAAGGAAAGATCAGCAAAACAACTCGTGCAAATCTTTTAAACTCGACCGTGCTTCCAGCGATGTTATATGGCCACGAAACATGGTCACTGACAAAGATTGAAGAACATCAACAGAGGGCAAGGGAACAAACATTTTTGGGCATCTCGCTCCTCAATCACATCCCCAATTAAATAATTAGGCGGCAGTCTGGAGTGCGAGACGTTGTTGAAAGCAGGCTCAGCAAAATGCGGTGGACGGGACATGTGGCCCGACTCAGCGACAACAGATGGACCGCAGCTATATCTGAGTGGTATCCAAGAGAACAGAAATGGCCACGCGGTCAGCCTCCAAAGAGGTGAGATGATTTCCTAACAAGGAGATATGGACAAGCATGGCGAAGGATGGCCAGAGGGAGAGAAAATTGGAAGATGTGTTGTGATCGGCTCAGTCTGATGAAGGACTGACAGTCTACGCAGAAAATGTGGAAATGGCAGATGTGCTTAATGACTTCTTTATTTCAGTTTTCACCAAAAAGTGACTGGACATTTAACATAGTGAATGCCAGTGAAAATCAAGTAGGATTAGAGGCTAAAATAGGAAAAGAACAAGTTAAAAATTACTTAGACAAATTAGATGTCTTCAAGTCACCAGGGCTTGATGAAATGCGTCCTAGAATACTCTAGGAGCTGACGGAGGAGATATCTGAGCCATTAGCTAATATCTTTGAAAAGTCATGGAAGATGGGAGAGATTCCAGAAGACTAGAAAAGGGCAAATATAGTGCCCATCTATAAAAAGGGAAATAAGGACAACCTGGGGAATTACAGACCAGTCAGCTTCTGTACCCGGAAAGATAATAGAGCAAATATAAAGCAATCAATTTGCAGACATCTAAAACATAATATGGTGATAAGTAACAATCAGCATGGATTTGTCAGGAACAAATCATGTCAAACCAACCTGATAACTTTATTTGACAGGGTAACAAGCCTTATGGATAGGGGAGAAGTAGTAGACGTGGTGTATCTTGGCTCAAGTAAAGCTTTTGATACTGTCTCGCATGACCTTCTCATAAACAAAGTAGGGAAATGCAACCTAGATGGAGTTACTATACGGTGGGTGCATAACTGGTTGGAAAACCATTCCTAGAATGTAGTTATCAGTGGTTCACAGTCATGCTGGAAGGGCATAATGAGTGGGGTCCCCCAGGTATCAGTTGTGGTCTGGTTCTGTTCAATAACTTCAGGAATGACTTAGATAATGGCATACAGAGTACGCTTATAAAGTTTGCGGACAATACCAAGCTGGGAGGGGTTGCAACTTCTTTGGAGTATAGGATTATAATTCAAAATGCTCTGGACAAATGGTCCGAAGTAAATAGGATTTAATTTGATAAGGACAAATGCAAAGTACTCCACTTAGGAAGGAACAATCAGTTGCACACATACAAAATGGGAAATGACTGCCTAGGAAGGAGTACTGCTGAAAGGGATCTGGGGGTCCAGTGGACCACAAGCTAAATATGAGTCAACAGTGTAACACTGTTGCAAAAAAAGCGAACATCATTCTGGGATGTATTAGCAGGAGTGTTGTAAGGAAGACACAAGAAGTAATTCTTCTGTTCTACTCCATGCTGATTAGGCCTCAACTGGAGTATTGTGTCCACTTCTGGGCGCCACATTTCAGGGAAGATTTGGACAAATTGGAGAAAGTCCAGAGAAGAGCAACAAAAATTATTAAAGGTCTAGAAAACATGACCTCCAAGGGAAGATTGAAAAAAATGGGTTTATTTAGAGAAGAGTGACGGGACATAACAGTTTTAAGTACATAAAAGGTTGTTACAAGAAGGAGGAAGAAAAATTGTTCTTCTTAACTTCTGAGGAGAGGACAAGAAGCAATGGGCTTAAGTTGCAGCAAGGGAGGTTTAGGTTGGACATTAGGAAAAACTTCCTAACTTCAGGATGGTTAAGCATTGGAATAAATTACTTAGGGACGTTGTGGAATCTCCATCATCGGAGATTTTTAAGAGCAGGTTAGACCAACAATTGTCAGGAATGCTCTAGATAAGACTTAGTCCTCCCACGAGTGCAGGGGACTGGACTAGATGACCTCTCAAGGTCCCTTCGAGTTCTATGATTCTATAAATTCTCTTTAAAGCAGTATAGCTGTTTCTACATTCGGGGTTGCTTAGCTATTTTGGTAAAGATCACATTCTGAACTGAAATAATGATACCAGTACAAAAACTGTGTCTACACCAGGCCTGTGAGTGTGGGAACCATGTCAATAATATTAAAAAATATAGGGTGCTCTCATCGTCTAGGTATTTAAGTAACTATAAAAAAAATTACTGTATTTTTTTGAGTTCATTATGGAAAGTGGAGGTCATCTGAAAGTGAAATCATCTCACACTAAATTTAATGCAGTAGCACTAATGGAGTAGCTTTTTCCACCTTGCAATCCCACAGTAGATTTACCACAGGAAAGTTAGACTTTCAGGTCAAACCCCTCCATTGTCCTTATTAGCCGATGTTCCTGACTCTTTCTACTGGGTGAAAAAATAGTACAGTAGAGTTTTACATCTTGTTTGAAGGAGTTCCATACAAAGAGGCCTTTTAAAGTCTAGGTTTGCAGAAGGTTATATTATTAAATTCTGCATATCTGTTATTTATTTGAAATGGCTTGACATTGCAGACCATCTGATTGAGTCTGTGGACCCTTCCAGGCTCACTCAGTGGAAGGAGAAGCTTAACTTCACTTATTCCAGCCAGAAATGCTGGAACCTGATCTGCTGGCTGGGGGCTGCCCAATCCTCCACACCAAAATCTCCCACAGGTTAAGCCCAGTGAGATTGCAAGCCATTTATTGCCGGTAGCAAAGGTTCAGCTGGAGAAGCGATTTGAATGCAAAATATATGACAAATGGTGTCAACATCAACATTAGAATGTGGGCAGGAGTCAACCAGAGCCATTCACGGCTGACAAGCTAGATAAGGCACTTAACTCCATCAAGCCAAGCACAGTGGCAGGGTATAACATCTTGCCAGAAGTCCTTACGCACCTGGGACCAAAGACATCACAGTGGCTCACTAATTTCTATATACGGGTCATTAATGAGAAGAAGCTACCACGCACTTGGCATCAAGCAAAGATTATCGCCATTCTCAAGCTGGGCAACGACCCCCACCACATGGTGAGTTACCACAAAATGGTCTTGCTGTCAGTGTGTTTTAAGGTGTTTGAGCACTTGATCCTCCAACAAAGCACTCTGGAGTTGGACGATGTCTTGCAGGTTGAGCTGGCAGGGTTCAGGAAAGGACCCTGTAATCAAGGACTCTTGGCCTTGACCACCTTTATCAAAAATGCTTTTCAATAAAATTTAAAGACAGGAGCCGCCTTCCTGTATTTGACCGCTGCTTATGACATAGTTTGGCACAGAGGCCTTTTGTGTAAACTCTCTCAAGTTGCCCCATGTTGTGGGGTCGAAGTAGTAGAACTCTTCCTCCAAAATAGGTGGTGCAGAATACACATGGGTGATTATTGCAGTTCCTGAAAATGTCAGATTAACAGTCTTCATCAAGCTTCTGGCCAAGATCCATGAGAACTGCAACTTGCCTCTGTATTCAGACATCTTCAACCATCCGCCAGTTTGCCTGTCTTCTAGACTCCCCTTACGGTCACTTATGCCACTACAGGATGTGACAATGGAATCTGCTTGGCATAACGAGTGGTCAGTGATGACAGTCATTAATCACTCTCTTGTCACCAACCCAGCCATCTGCCCACCAGGTTTTGACTTGTCAAGTGGTTATCCCAGAACTGGTTTTGAACAGGACAAGGCAATTGTGAGGCCAATCTCTTCAAATGGAGTTTCTCTAACGACCCGCGATGTAGATGCGGTCAGTTTCAGACTATGTTGCATATCCTTGACGAGTGCCCTCTGACTTACTTCAATGACAGGCTACCGGCTCTTCACCTGGCTGATGATGATGCTATCAAATGGCGGGGCACACTGTGCATACACCTTGAATGGCTTGTACAGTAAAGTGAAGGTGGTAACGTCATTAGTGTTGTAAAACAGCTTATCAGCAACTGATGGAGAAAAACAAAATCTGATTATAGGAAGGTTTTGAGTGGTATGCAAATCAAGACAAGCTCGGTGCACAGCTCAGTCTCCCGAATTAAAAAGCTCTGTAAACTACTTTCCTTTATATTTACTGCAGCGATGTCAGAAGTGTGCTTGGAAAGATGTACAGCAGCATGAAACTGTATTGTGGTAAAAGGCTCCCACTTACACTTGGCATGAAGCTATGAAACCTAAAAGGAATATTTTTAAGCTGCTACAGAAAGGAAAATGCTTACAACTTTGCAACCTAAAACCCTGCTGCAGTATTTGTGTTCCTTTAATTTAAAATGATGAGAAAAATTATGTTTTTATACATTTTATAGGCACAATTGTGATATGTGGGTGGAGTAAGAAGATGTCCCCTCATAACTCAAGCGAGCTGTCCTCACTGCACATCAGAGCTCAGTGGGGAGAACAGCCTCTGCAGAACTATTATGCCTTCGGGGGGGAGGGAGGTGGTGTAATCTGTGCCAGATATAGGGCTGCTGCAGATTAACTTCCTGGCGCAAGATAGGGACCAGGAATCGTATTGTGACACTGAATCACAGTGTGGGTCTGCTCCTGGAGTGGTGCAACTATGCACTGCCTCTTACTCTGGGCTTATGGTAGAAACACAGCCTCAGTGCATATTATATATCTCATAGAATAACAGTAGACTCCAGAACTCCTCCACTAGTTAGTGGACTTCCAGTACTCTGGGGTAGGTCTACACTACGAAATTAGGTGGATTTTGTAGAAGTAGATCTTTAGAAATTGATTTTATACAGTCGATTGTGTATGTCCCCACTAAGCGCATTAAGTCAGCGGAATGCGTCCTCAGTACCGTGGCTAGCATCGACTCATGGAGCGGTGCACTGTGGGCAGCTATCCCATAGTTCCCGCAGTCTCTGCTGCCCATTGGAATTCTGGGTTAAGCTCCTAATGCCTGATGGGGCAAAAACATTGTTGCAGGTGGTTTTGGGTACATGTCATGAGTCTCCCCTCCCTCCCTCCCTCCCACCGTGAAAGCAGCTGCAGACAATCATTTTGTGCCTTTTTTCCTGGGTTACCCGTGCAGAAACCATAGCACGGCAAGCATGGAGCCTGCTCAGCTTGTCACAACCCAATGACCCCCTCCCTCCGGGGGTCCCCTGGGGAGGCAAATCAGCATTGTATGTTGCTAACATACAATGTAAATCAGCATTGTATGTTGCAGGCAGTGCAAGTATTTCGGGAAGGGTTAAAGGTGTGAGTGTGGAGTGAAAGGTTCCTTTCCAGCTTGCAAGAGGCCGAAGAGGGAGGGAGGGAGGGAGAAGAGAACAGGTTAACTCGACGCCTCAGCTCAGTCCAAAGATAAGATGCTGGCTCCAGTCCAAGGTCGCTGTGCTTGAACAGACTCTATGCAGCCAAGAAGCCTGCAGCCGTATTTGTATCTTACCCAACCCCAGCCAACTGTGAGAAAAGAGAAGTAAACTGAACAAGACTGCAGGGGATTGCAAAAACTGGTGAGACAGTGAAGGCCAGCGACGGGGAAAACAACAGTTTTGCGTCCCTGAAGCTGGTGTGTTTTGGAAAGCTGAGGAAGCCACAGAAAGCCAGTTTGGACTGGTACAAAGAGCACGGGGGACAGAGGTCCCTGAACAAAACACCCCCAAAAGACCCCAGGACTTAAAACCCTCCTGAGAGCTGATGCAAATCAGAGATTAACAGCAGACCCTGGATAGCCTGTGCACAGGACAGAAAGTGGGTTAGGGCTCGGGCACTAACGCTTTTTTCCTTCCTCTGAGTGACGTGGGGCCGGACCCATCACTCACCGCTGTTATTTTATTAATAAACCTTTAAAATTTAGTCACTTGGTGTACTCCTTCATCTCCTCCCCTAATGATCCTGCGGCCTCAGCCTGATCACCTGATGCCTCAGGCAGATTGGTAAAATAAATCTGTCACATTTTTGGTGGAGAATTGCGGGGTGGGGGCCCTGTGGAGTGCACCAACTGTTCTGTCCTTGATATTTCATGTTGGCCTGCCCAGCACTGGGCCTTTCAAGTTGAGGATTTTGTGATAAAGGTATGCCTACCCTCAATCATAGCAGGGCTGAGAAACGGAGAGAGGTTTAGCATTCCTTTCTCCACCCCAGTCCAATCTGGGCGGTGGGGGAAATAGTTGCAGGTGAGTATATCCCCAGTTGTAGTATGGCAGGGCAATAGGAGGAGGACTTAGCGATCCTCTCTCCACGCTGGTAAAATCCTCGGTGCATGCACCCTCAGCCGTAGCATGACTGCACATAAGAGGAGAACTTAGGGTTGCTCTGCCCCTGGGTTTTTGCATGGCGTGTATGGACCCTCAGTGGTAGAGGCCGAGTAATAGAGGGAGACTTAGCGTCCCTCCCTCTGGCCCAGTGGGGTAACATTGTAAGCCCCAGTGCCAGCTTGGGCAGCGTGAAATCTTAAGTGATTAGAGAGATTTTAAGAACGGTACCAACGGATTGTGATGACATGTTTAGGAAATGGAAAGGTTCAACTGCAGACTCGGGTGTCCCGCAGTCATGGGTGACGGCGGCATTCATGGTGGGATCAGGGCTGGATGCACGGGCATTAGGCAGCGTGGATATGGGAGTCCAGCTGCCTTGCCTGCTGGTGTCACGGGAGGCTGGTGGTCCTGATGCCCGAGCTACGGAAGTGGTGACAAAAATCCGGTTGCCTCTTTCACGGGGGAGGGGGGTGAGGACCTCTCCCGGCTGGAGAGGACTCTCACCAAGGTGGGATATAATCCTTGGGGTTCCATCGCAGAGCTTCAGAGAAGAGTGCATTCTTGGCAGGATTTGTTAGACCTATATGCTGAGTATGAAAAGCAGAAGAGTAAAAAACTAGGGCAGCTGAGGGATTGATATGGACTGCAGCAGCCATGTGGTATCAAATGTTGTCGGGACAGAAAGAGGAGTTGGGGAGAAGGGAAGCAGTGTGTACCCGACAGCTAGTGGAAATTGAGCAACTGAAAGTGCAAATTACTAACCAGGCGGCAACCCAAGCTTACGCCCAGGACAAGTTGCTGGCCTTGAGACAGGACTTCCAAGCAGAAAAAGCAGAACACACCCGCCTGGAAGCACTGGCTAAGCAAGTACTGGTCCTTCAGGGACTCGTCAAAGATTTGACCATTCGTGCCCAGCATATGCTGCAGCAGCAGTGTGTTCACCTTGAAAAGGAAATCGAAGAGTTGAAACATCAATTGGCCATGCGTTCTGTCCAGGTGGCAGCCATTATGGCGGGTGAAGGGGGAGAAGGACGTATGTACGGCGCCCCCAACTACGAAGAAGAGCACCCCATGGGGTGATTATGAAGAGGAAAGGGACCAGGAGGGATGGGGGCTAGTTGAGGAACCCACCCTCCTTGCTAAATTGGTAGCTGAACAAAGCTTGTGCCCATGGAAAGGGACGGTTCAACGAGAAAAAACAGGATCGGGCCCAGACAAGCCGGCAGGCAACAAATAAAGAAATTGAAAAACAGGTTGGAAGCCCTGAGGGCATAGTGGCAGGAGGAAGGAAAGGAGTAATTGCAGACATGGGGAATTCAGATCCCTGAAATAGTATTTGGAATGGTGAAATCTGAGTTGATGAAGGTGTCATTTGGGGAGATAAGCAAGTGATTTAAGGAAAGAGAGTGAAAAGTTAACTCTGCAGAGGCTGGAGGGAATTAAGCAGTTAAATTTTGTGAAAATGTCAAAAAGGAAAAGTGTTATGAAAAGAAAATTCTTGGTTTCTTTGCAGCCATTCTGAAGGAAAAATGGGCCCTTTTCCAAAGAAATGTCTGTAAATAATCCAGGCAAAGAGACTATATAATTGAAATCATTTGACTATGAACAATTTAGTCAAATTTGCTAAAAGAATATGAGGGGGTTCTATTGGAACTTAACTGCCCCAAATGTATAAAGGGAGTGTAATTTATTTATATAGCTATATACATTTATTTATTTATATAGCCTCCCCTGCCGTGTTGTTGGGCATCTGGGTGAGGAGGATATGGAACTTGGGGAGGAAGGCAGGCAGTTATTCAGTGGATGCAGTGGCGGTCTGTGCTTTTGTTGGCTTTCCTGCAGCTCCACCAGACGTCTGAGCATGCCCGTTTGCTCCCCCATTAGCCTCAGCATCGCATCCTGCTTCTTCTCATCGTGCTCACTTAATGCTTTCCTGGACTCTGCCACTGAATGCCTCCATGCATTAAGCTGTGCCCTATCAGTGCAGGAGAACTGCATAAGCTCAGAAAACATGTCATCGCGAGTGCGTTTTTTTTGCCTTCTAATCTGCGATAACCTCAGGGACGGAGATGATAGGGGAGCATAGAAACATTTGCACCTGTGGGGGGATAAAAAGGGAGAGTAAAATTTAAGATGATACATTTCTGAGAACAAAAGGGAGACTCTGTCACAGTGAATCAAGCAATTCACAGCAGACAGCACATGTGCTTTTGGTACAAGGTCACATTTTGCCTTTTATATTGAGCACTTGCCAGTATGGTGACACATTACATACGGCTGGGCAACAGAATTTGGTTTCCACGCAGCCATGGTAAGCCAAAGGGTTGGCTTCTAAAGCCTTCATAACATGTGGGAATGGTTTCAAACTGCAGCGCCCTTCTTTCCCATAGCAAGCAATGCCAGTTGGGTTTGCCATTTAAAAGGAGGGGCTGCAGTTTTGGGGTGGATGTGCAGCACACTCTTCCCCCCACTCCATCGCGTGGCTATTCTCTGGGATGATCCCTTCACCCCTCCCCCCACTGCATGGCTATTCTCAGGGATGATCCCTTTTAGTCAAGCGCAAACAGCCCAGCATGACCAGGGTTCTTTTACTGTTCCCTTACAAAAATTCCCCTATTTCAACCAGGTGACCATGAATGATATCACTCTTCTGAGGCTAACGCAGAAAGATATAGACCGAATGTTGCTTGAATGTGACCAAAACCCAGGACCATTCGCTGCCATGCTTTGTGCTGCAATGATTCCAGACAACTTGTTACTGGCTTCGCATGCCCTGTGCGATTTTGGCATATATATTTGCATTTCTTCTTTTTAATCAGAGTTCTGCCTGCACAGATTCTTCTCCCCATACAGCAATCAGATCCAGGGTCTCCCTTTCGGTCCATGCTGCAGCTCATTTGTGATTCTGAGGGGACTGCATGGTCACCTGTGCTGCTGAGCTCGCCACGCTGACCAAACAGGAAATGAAATTCAAAATTTCCTGGGGCTTTTCCTGTGTATCTGGCTAGTGCATTGGAGTTGAAACTGCTGTCCAGAGTGGTCACATTGGAGCACTCTGGGATAGCCCCGGAAGCCAATAACGTCAAATTGCATCTGCACTACCCCAAATTCGACACAGCAAGGTTGATTTTAGGACTACTCCCCTCACTGGGGAGGAGTACAGATGTCAATTTTAAGAGCTCTTTAAGTCAACGGAACTGGGTTGGTTGTGTAGATGTATGTGTTATAAAATCGACCTAATGTGGCTAAATTTGACCTAACCCTGTAGTGTAGATCAGGGCCTAGTTGCAGTATTAACTCCCTTGCTCCCATGAGAAAAGAGGGAATGTACAGCCACAAAGGCACAAAAAACCCTCAAGAATGAGTGAGCAAGAATAAACTTGTTTTCAGTCATTATAAAAGCTAGGCACAAAAAAACCCCTCAAGAATGAGTGAGCAAGAATAAACTTGTTTTCAGTAATTACAAAAGCAACTGAATCTGTAAATCTAAGTTTAAGAAAGAAAGAAAGAAAGAAAGAAATTTTTAACAACCCAGCATTGTTAGTTTTCAACTCTCTGTGGAGACTGGTTCAAAGTGACTTGCACTCCACTCATACTTGTACACACAGATGGTGAATTGCATGTTTGCCTCTTTGGTGAGGGCAGGTGCTAAAAGTATGAATTTCAGCAAAATACAGGCGGAGGAACAACAAGAGTGACAGCTGTTCATTTTCCTTCCCTTTCAAAACAAGGTTCATAATGATGCTGCTAGAAAGCGCTCAGCTTCGAAAATTAAAGAATTTCACAGAGACAACACTTTTCAACAAAAAACAGAGAGATATAATGCTGATTACATTATAATCAAGCTGCCAGGTATCCTGACTTCTGAATGACAGTTAGGTATTTCTTTTTGCTTTAATAACGTCTGGGTGAATTCTGTGCTACTGCACAAATGCAGAACTAATGTCCCCTGCAGATTATCCTCCCCCCACAGATTCTGATAGGGAGGCAAAGAGAAGCTGAATTTACCCCTTTTGCCCATCAGGGGCTGATGTGGCACCAGAAAAGAGGGCAGCTGGCTCGCCAACCAGAGCAGCTAGCTGCAAAGAAGGAGGGGGCAGAGGCTGCCTTCCTGACATTTGCCTGCTGGTGGGGCCAGGTGAGGAGGCACGGGATATGGGGGGACAGACAGAGTGGGGGACAGGAGGCTGCTGGGGGGTCACAGACTGGGGTTCAGAAAGGCTAGTGGGAGGACAGACTGGGGTGGAGGCACAGGAGCTAGTGGGGTGACAACATTGAACCAGGGGCTGAATGGGAGTTGGGATGTAAGGCCACATGGGGATGAGGGGAGTTGAAGTGGTTGAGTGGGGCCGCAGGGAAACATTGGGACAGGGTCAGCTATGCCTGGCTGAATAGGGCGTGGGGGTGCAGGGACACATGGGAACGGGACAGGAGGGTGCAGGAACACCTGGGGACATGTGTAGATACGCCTGGCTGAGTGAGGCTGCAGGGAGACATGGGGGTGGCGGGAGTAGAGGTGCAGAGGCACACGAGGACAGGGGCAGATATGCCTGACTGTATGAGAGAGGCAAAGGGCCAGCCAGGGGATGCATGGGGGAGGCTCCCCAACTCCCTAACAATCCTTCCCTCCCCCAAAATAACCTGTTCCATACTTTTCCCACTTACACCCAACAACCATCCAGGGTCACTCCCAGGCTTTTTCCTAGCAATTCCTTACCTTTCAGCTCCTCTGTTACCCCTGATTCCCCCAAGCCTTTGCACTGCTTCTAAGGGTGTGGGAAATATGTTTCTGTATTGTAGTTTAAATGAATGATTACTCAAAGGTTAATGTTCACTATTACTAGAATTACAGTTCAGTTGGAAACTCCGACCTGCATGGCTGTAACACTCACACCTAAGAAAATGCTTCTGCATTTGTAATAGTTTTATTAACACAGTTAGCAAAGTTACAAACACTCCAACCCAGCAAGCTAGAGATAATACAGAATGAGCATCTGAGCATTTATATATTCACACTATCCCTTGCAGAACAACCTGAAGTGTTAGTCATTATCATTCTCCTCAGCATCTTCCTCATCACCATCACCTGTTGCTGTTACCCAAGAGCTATATCTCTCAAGGCATATAGGCTGGGATACAACTTTTGTAAAGTGTTACGCTGATGCTTATGCATAATGCATATTCAGCCAGGGTTCATCTCCTTTTCCATATTTATTAGAGCATAAGCTTTCGTGGACTACAGCCCACTTCTTCGGATGCATATAGAATGGTTCCATTCTATATGCATCCGAAGAAGTGGGCTGTAGTCCACGAAAGCTTATGCTCTAATAAATTTGTTAGTCTCTAAGGTGCCACAAGTACTCCTGTTCTTCTTTTTGCGGATACAGACTAACACGGCTGCTACTCTGAAACTTTTCCATATTTGTTTTCTCACCCTATCATGACTAATATATGTAGGCTAGCACATAAATATATATCATAATATGTATTATCCACACCATGTATATATTAGTATGCATTAATCACCAATAACATTAAGCACAAATATTGTAATAGTGATATAGCCTAAACTGGCCTATACCATAATCCTGTTCACTTATACTAAGTATCCCATAACTCCTTGCATTTGCTGAAGTAAGCATTTGGCATAAGCAGATAGGCAACTTGTCAAATCAAGACACATTTGTTCCATGTCTTAGTGCAAGCTAGGGAAGTATCTTGATGGATCAATGCCTGGAAAGCTGGTATCCAATACAAAAATAAGGAAGGAACAGAACAACAAGTTAGGGAACTGGGACAAACTGGTGGGTTGGATTTCAGTGATGTGTAAAGAAATGTGTAACTTATAAAATCATATAAATAATACCAGCTGAAATGTGCAACTTGGGGAGCATACCTGCAGCGTAAGGTGAATGCAACAGGACTGACTGCTCTTCGGAGACTGGTATTGTATCGAACCTTTTCTCTATATTATATTAATAAACCTGACTGATATTGGTTATCTGGAATCTTGAATGCACACCTCTACCCCCAATATAACGCGACCCAATATAACACGAATTTGGATATAATGTGGTAAAGCAGTGCTCCGGGGGGGGAGGGGGGGGCTACGCACTCCGGAGGATCAAAGCAAGTTTGATATAACGCGATTTCACCTATAACGCGGTAAGATTTTTTGGCTCCCGGGGACAGCATTATATTGGGGTAGAGGTGTCTTTCATAACAAATCAAAGTGTAGTCAAGCAATTGACTATACAATTTATCAACACCCTACTAACGTTGGGGTGCCCTTCTCCCATTGGTTACTAATCCTTTTACCTCAAGTTTATTAGCATATGCATCCTTTAGTTACCATGGTATCCATGTGGTTGGATATCTGCTGATATTCCTAACTTTAAAATATTGAAAGCTGGTATAAACTAGCATCTTGTGGTTTTCTGTCAGCAGTTAGTCATACTTGTGTATTACAGCAGTCTATCTCGTGATACCTTATGATCTAGGGTTATTCTTGGTTAGCTGCTTATGCTAAGGTTTTTAGGGGCCATATGCCTTGATTAGTTTAGCTAAACTATTGTCTTACAGGCCTTGAGGCTTGTAAACTCATTGCATTACTACCTTAACTTATACCAAAGTCTTACTTATAAGCTACAATATAACCCTGGCAAGGATTTTTCCAGCACAATGATTATCTACAGATAATGCCAGAGTGATTATCACAGTTTGTCCTATCACTCTTATGTTTGCAAAGGTGAACACTTTTGGCATCCTTTAAGTCCTGTGGCACTGACTCCTGCTCCCAGATAATGTGGAAGACCCTAGTAAGATGTAATTTCCAGTTCATCAGTATGAGGGAGTCTGGGAGGGAATGCGAGCCATTCTGAGGTCTCCCTGCTAAAAGAGCATGTGGAGGTGTAGGCTGTCAGTCACTCCGTTGAGTGGTCAAGGGGCAGGAGCTCTGGGTCTCTTTGCTATGAAGGCCAAAGAAAAAACCTACATGGGTTTTGGAAGAAGCTGTGAAAGGACCTGGATAGAGACAGCTGGCAGAATGGGAACTCTGGGGTGGGGAACTTGATATGGACTTTCAGGATAGAACAGGAGGATTGACAATAAAGAGTTTTCCTGAATTACCACGTGCAGAGGGGTTCTGAGGTTAAAGAGCCAAACATAGTCCAGTCCTGTAAAGGAAGTTAATGGACTGTAGCAGAATGAAATAAGAGATCTTTGGTAAGGGAGCAGAGGTTTGGAATGTGAATTGGTCACTAGCTTCCTGTTTGGGGAGCAAAAACTGGGAATTTCAAGGCAGGATGGTCAGAAATTCCAATTCTGTCTTCCCACCAAGGAAAGAAGATCACACAAATGTGGAAAACCTGTGAACAAGGATGGATTGGTTCAGACCTTTTCTCGAGAGCCAGTGACATTACCTAGGGTGAGTTTTGGTTTAGCTGGAGACTAAACTACCTTATTAGTGAAGGAGGCTGATGCAGTAGTCACTTGGGAAATAAGAGACCTTACCACATTCCCCTATTAGAGTTACCATAGATAATGATGCAAATTATGAGGTAACCTTCCTTAGTTACCTATGACCATTGGTAAGTTTTTAAGGGTGATCATCGAAGCCCTAGTTTATTAGAGATACACATGGCAGGATTCAGAGGCAGGGGGAGAGGAGTTCTCATCCATTTTAATTCTTTGAAGTGACAGATTAATTAAAAGTCACAACTTGTACATTTTGAATAGGGCCTTGCAGAAGCTGGAGCTAACTGCTCAGAGATCCTGTATGTCCTGTAATATGGATAAACCAGGCAAGGAATCAACAAATGCTGTGGTCTTCTGGCTAAAATCAATCTTGAAATTTTGGATACACAAAATCAGAGAAACAATCTCTTTTCTGTTAAGAGCTGAAGTTAAAAGTTAAACATTCTTTCCAAAGCCTTTTAGAGTAGGCAGTCTAACCCCCACCACACCTGCTATAACACAACATAACTAAAGCTTAGAGCTCGTTGAATTTTTTTTGGAAATTACATCAATTTGTTTTCCACTGAATTAGAAAAAAAAAAATCCCTCCAAAATGTATCACTTTTTTCAATCAGCTTTGCTAAAGATAGAACATTTAGCCTAGATACATTCACATACACAATTTGAGAAGCATTTGGAATTATAAAATCTGTCTAGATGGAATTTTTAGTCTACTTGCAAAACCAGTTTAGACCAGAGACTGCAAATTTCACATGGAGCCCACACTAAACATTGTGTTCATCTGATTTTAATACAAACCCATAAATGTATAAAATTCAAATGTGTTTCTTTTCCACAGTCACCTAAAACAGTGGTTCTCAAAGTCAGTCTGCTGCTTGTTCAGGGAAAGCCCCTGGCGCTCCGGGCCGGTTTGTTTACCTGCCGCATCCACAGGTTCAGCCGATCTCGGCTCCCACTGGCCGCGGTTTGCCGCTCCAGGCCAATGGGGGCTGCGGGAAGGGTGGCCAGCCCATCCCTCGGCCCGTGTCGCTTTCCGCAGCCCCCATTGGTCTGGAGTGGCGAACCGCAGCCAGTGGGAGCCGCGATCAGCCAAACCTGTGGACGCAGCAGGTAAACAAACCGGCCCGGCCCGCCAGGGGCTTTCCCTGAACAAGCGGCGGACTGGCTTTGAGAACCACAGACCGAAGAGAAGTCAAGTGTTTTGGATTGTATGAACTGTTGGAGTACCATTGAAAGCAACTAAATATGAAGGCCCTGAAATTGAGACATCCCTCAGAATCCATTCACAGGAAAATTTCTAATCAAGTTTCTCTGCCATAATTCACTAATAAAACTGGAGTTTGAATTAAAAAAACACGTTTAAAGAAAAGAAATGTTGACATTGAAGAATCATTATGTTTTCCATCAGTCCCCCTCCCCTTTCTAATAGATTATGGGCAGCACAGAATAACATATTCTGACTTATAACATTGAAATCCAAAATGAAGACTTGTTAATGGTAAGATTAAGATTTTGATAACTGTATTTTTAATGGTTTGTAATTATGACTAATGAATGGATACAGATGAGGTAACTCTTAGGCCGTGTCCTTGCTGGCATAAGTGTGGTTTTGCTAATTCTTCTTTTGCACAGAATTGTTAATCTTCTTAAAATGTTATTGTTGATGAAACAAATTGTGCTGGAAGATGTAAGTAAAAGATATGCAAACAGGTAATGATAAATAACCCCTCCTCTTTTTTCTGGGTAGACCTAGGGAAGGGTGACACAAAACAACATAACTCAGAAATTACAAATCCAGCAGGAAAAATACAGATGTTGTGTAACTGAAGCTTGCGCATGCATAAAGAACAGGTTACCTAAAACCCAAAGGGTTGATATGTTAAAAGCCGATTGCATAAAGGGTAAGTAATCTGTAATGTAGAAACATGTAACAGACCTAAGTGAACATGGGCCCAAACAGGAGAAACACCAGACGAGAAACTGAAGAACGGGACTGAAGGACCAGACCTAGTGATCAGAGAAGGTGGCAACTACCATTGAAGATGGAAAAACTTCCCCATGTCCTAGAATGTGGTAACTTGGGCCCACTTATCAATTCTGTCTTGTCTGTTATTATTTGTCTGGCAAAAATGTATGTCTGGACACTGTACATGACAAAATTCTGTCTGAAATTGTATAAATAAAGGTGAAAATTGATTTAGTCCAAACCAGGTGGATTTGTGACTCAATTTCCCAATTTATACCCCCAACATTGGCATCCCTGTGTGGGCATGAGTCCAAGACATCTTATTGTCACCTCTAGGTCTTAGGGATTGTGACCTAGAGATTCTGGGTATTTAACAAGGCTTGGGAGATGATAGGGAGAAGTGCCTCTGGCCTCCAGCTGTCAAACACCCAGACAAGAAAGTAAGTACTTATAACAATAATGAAGGAGTATATGAATATAAGCTCCCATTGAGGGAGATTTGTTAAAAATGTTTTAGCCAAGGAAGAGCATTGGGACCTGGTGAAAAAGATTTTTAAGAGTAATGTTGTGATTAAGGAGAAATATAAAAACTCCCAAGAAAGGAGAGTGTGTACAGAAGAAGTATATCTAACGGTCTTGTGTCTGTCGAACAAGTTAAAAGTAGTTAAAGAATCCTGCAAACAGTTAAAATATAGAATATAAGAGCTTTGGCCAATGGCCAAGTGACAGCCACAGTGTTTCCTCCTGGAAAAAACGGTGAAACTAAAAGCAATACAGAATATGCAGTTATTGGAAGACAAAACACATAGTAATATGTCCAAGAATATGAAATACAATCAACCTATAGAGAATTTAAGGAAATGTAAGGGTATTGGCACTATTGTGGACTTGCCCCATCCATACCTTTGGGGAAAGAATAATAGCTAGCCTGATTTTGTACTCCCTTCCATAAACTCTCTTGCTCAAATGCTGGTCACTGATAATTTTGATGATTATAGACTTTTTGAATTGTTTGTTAAAAGGGATGTGTAAAGTCATGGAAGGTGCTGGAGGCCACTCATGACCCGGATCTGTGAAATTATGTTTGTTAATTTTTTTGGCTAAAAAACAGAAAAAAGATTGAGTAAAACTGCAGTTTGGCAATGTGAACAGTTTAAATGTGTCATTGGCTTACAATCTGAAAAATAGAGAGGAAAAATTCCAGGAGTGTCAAACCCCAGTTAAAGAGGAAGGTATGTGTAAAAAATGAATTGGCTTTTAAAAGATTTCTACTAAAAATACATTTACCTTAATATTCAAAGAGCTTAAGTCTTTGATGATTTTAAATATGTAATTGCAAAGGTAAAGTAAAGATCTAAATTAGCTGTTACCATTCAAGAAAGAGATCTTGGAGTCACTGTGGATAGTTCTCTGAAAACATCCACTCAATGTGCAGTGGCAGTCAAAAAAGCAAACTGAATGTTGGGAATCATTAAGAAAGGGATAGATAATATGACAGAAAATATCATATTGCCTCTCTATAAATCCATGGTACGCCCACATCTTGAATACTGCATGCAGATGTGGTTGTCCCATCTCAAATAAGATATATTGGAATTGGAAAAAGTTCATAAAAGGGCAACCAAATTAATTATGGGTATGGAACAGCTTCCATATGAGGAGATATTAATAAGACTGGGGCTTTTCATCTTGGAAAAGAGATGACTAAGGAGGGATATGCTTGAGCTCTATAAAATCATGACTGGTGTGGAGAAAATAAATAAGGAAGTGTTATTTACTTCTTCTCATAACACAAGAACTAGGGGTCACCAAATTAAATCAATAGGCAACAGGTTTAAAACAAACAAAAGGAAGTATTTTTTCGCACAATGCATCGTCAGTCTGTGCCAGAGGATGTTGTGAAGGCCAAGATTATAACAAGGTTCAAAAAAGAACTAGATAAGTTCATGGAGAACAGGTCCATCAATGGCTGTTGGCCAGGATGGGCAGGGATGCAAAACCATGCTGGCTAGATTGGTATAGGAATCAGGGCTGGCCTTACCATGAGGCCAACTGAGGTGGCCGCCTCAGGTGCCAGACGGGGGGTGGGGAGGGGCACCACTAGGACCCAGAATGTAGAAAATTGTGTCTGCTGCTGGTCCATATGTATTCTCTCTGCTCTAGATGCACAGAGATGGTGGAGTGCTGTGCTGGAGGAAGGAGGGCACAAGAGACATAACAGGCAGGCAGGAGAAAAGGTCAGAGGGAATAACAGAAAGCAACAGGAGCTGCAGGGAGAGCGAGGAGGAGGAGCCTCTTATGTACCTCTCTAGCACCCCCAGGAGCCTGGACTTATTAACACCAACTTTTCAGGGAGCTTCCTGTTTCCTGCTGCTTCCCTGAACCCACTTGAGGAGAACAGGCAGTCAACTGAAGTAGTAGGAGCCAGTTAGGCCCTTAAGACGCTGATATCTTCCCTCACTCAGGCCCTGCTACCAGCCTGCTTATTTGTCCCCTTCAATTGAGTGTTGAGAGCCACTATAACTGGCACAGAGCAGCAGTCATGAGTGAAAGAAGAAAACGCCCCTCTGGGGCAGCATTCATAAAAAGAAAGAAAGCAAAGGAAGCTTTTCTATCTAAGCAGGAAGGAGCTCTCCTGAGATACATAGACACAAATGTTCACGGTGAGCCTTCCAGCCCCAGTGAGGATGTGAGTGGTGAGGAGATGCCTGATCTTCCAGTTAGTCAGAGTGCAGGTGACCTGGCAGCTACTGCAGCATCCATATCTCTATCTCAAATGGATGTAACCATGCACATTCCTGAAGAAAAATGTCAATCAGAGAAGAGTGTGGTGGAGGCGCAAGAAAGAGCTGCTGCTGAGTTTAGTTCCTTAAGTCTAGATGATCCTGGACTGTGGACCAATTTGAGAAGTAGCCTGAGGGACTTCCTTGTACTGCATGGGCCACAGCAAGTGAAAAACTTCATGTTCCCCAAAGACAATGAAAATAGAAGTTTCCATCCAACACATTACTGGCGTGAAATCCCCAATGGTGACAAAGTGGAGAGGCCATTGCTTATGTACTCAAAAACCCAGAATGCTGCATACTGTTTTTGTTGCAAACTCTTCCAGTCTAATGTTCCAGCCACATTGGGTTCTACAGGAACAAAGGACTGGAAAAATCTGGCATGCCATAAGAAGGCAGTAAATCACTAGAAAGCATTCCATAGGTGGAAAGAGCTTGAGATGAGACTAAGGTTAAAGGCCACCATAGATGATCAGCATCAAGAGAAGACTGCATCAGAGTCTCTTTACTGGGAAAATGTTCTGAAAAGGCTCATTGCCATTGTGAGAATACTTGCTACCCAAAACCTAGCACTGCGTGGCACTTCAGATCAGTTGTATGTGCCAAACAATGGAAATTTCCTTAAAATTGTGGAGCTGATGGCTGAGTTTGATGCTGTACTCCAGAAGCATCTAAGAAGAGTCACTACCCAAGAAATGTACACACACCACTACTTTGAAAAAACAATTCAAAATGAGATCAGACAGTTACTGGCAACAAAAGTCAAACAGAAGATTGTGGCAGATCTGAAGTCAGCAAGATATTACTCTGTTATTCTGGACTGCACATCTGACATCAGCCATACGGAACAAATGACTTTAATGGTGCGTTTTGTAACAACAACAGAACCTAGTGAAAATGCCCCTGCAATGGTGACTGTCGGAGAGCATTTTTGAGAATTTATTGATACTGATGATACTACAGGAGCTGGTATGACAATTGTGCTTCTTAAAAAGCTGGAAGATACGGGAATTGCAGTAGCTGACATGAGAGGGCAGGGCTATGATAATGGTGCCAACATGAGAGGAAAGAACAGAGAAGTGCAGACACAGATCAGAGAGTTAGACCCTCAAGCTTTTTTTGTCCCATGCAGTTCTCATTCATTGAACTTGGTGGTCAGTGATGCAGCATCATCTTCTAGTGAGGCTGCTGAATTTTTTAACGTAATTGAAAGAATCTATGTATTTTTCTCTGCATCAACTCACCGATGGCAAATTTTGAAGCAACAACTGGGAACATCCTCTCTGACACTGAAACCACTGAGTGCCACATGATGGGAAAGTTGAGTGGAGGCGATAAAGCCTATCAAACACCAAATTGGGAAGATAGATGATACCATAGTTGCCATTTTGGAGGATAATGCTATGACAGGTATCAGAGTAGCAGCCCGTGTTAGTCTGTATCCGCAAAAAGAACAGGAGTACTTGTGGCACCTTAGAGACTAACAAATTTATTAGAGCATAAGCTTTCGTGGACTACAGCCCACTTCTGGGCTGTAGTCCACGAAAGCTTATGCTCTAATAAATTTGTTAGTCTCTAAGGTGCCACAAGTACTCCTGTTCTTAATGCTATGACAGGAACTGTTCGTGGGAGTACAGTGGCGGAGGGAAATGGAATCACCAGAAACATACATTGCTTCAAATATCTGTGTGGCTTAGTGTTGTGGCATGACATACTGTTTGAAATAAATGTTGTAAGCAAGAGACTCCAAGGTGTTGACCTTGATATATCTGGAGCAATGGAACAACTGGACAAAGCGAAGTCATACCTAATCTTACCAGTCAGATGAGGGATTTCAAAATGTTCTGAACAGTGCACAGAAGTTGGCAGAGGAACTTCACACTGAAGCTATTTTCCCACCCATTCAAGAATAGAAGAGTCACTGAAGAAGAAGACATTTTGATTACGAGACACGGGATAATCCCATAAGAGACTCTGAACAACAATTCAAAGTTGAATTCTTTAACCAGGTGCTAGATTGTGCAATACAGTCAGTTGAAGAACATTTCAGGCAGCTCAGGGAACACAGCAGTATATTTGGGATGTTGTATGATATTCCAAAACTCCTCACTATACCTGTAGAAGACCTACACCAGCAATGCAGGGCACTAGAGACAATGTTGCCACATGATGACATGAGCAATATTGATGCGAGTGATTTCAGTGATGAACTGAAAACCCTTTCAAGATACATTTCAGCAGGATCAACTCCAAAGGCTGTTCTGGAATAATTTTGCACAAATAAGATGACTACCCTCTTTCCAAATGCTTTTGTTGTTCTGCGCATACTTCTAACCCTTCCTGTAACAGTTACCAGTGGAGAACGCAGCTTTTCCAAGCTGAAGTTAATAAAAAACATATCTATGCTCCACAATGACACAGGAGAGGCTGGTTGGCTTCCATCTCAATAGAGCATGAGCTGGCCCAAACTGTGGATCTTCAGGAAGCAGTTCAAATCTTTGCAACCAAGAAGGCCCAGAAAGCACCACTTTGATTATTCAAACAGATAAAAATGCCAGTGTTTACTATGCAGACAAGAAAAGTTACATTTGCTGTTCAGGCGTTTGAAAGTTAAGTGTTACTTAAAATTTTTGAACAAGGCATTTTAAGTTAGTTCTCCTTTATTGGGGTAGGTAGCAGTGCAGTACCATGAGAGGAGTAGAACAGGAAGAAGGCACAATTGAGACCTTTCAAAGTTTTGGCCCAAGCAAGGGAGCATGGGGGCATCATTTGAGCTCCCCGCACAGAGTGGCTACATGAGCGATCTTACAGCAGCGCAACTGTATTGGTACAGCTGTTCCGCTGTAAACTTGCTAGTGTAGACGTGGCCCGAAGTAGCAGACTTTCTTAGTCATTGGAGCCAGCCACAATATGATACTATTCTCTAAAACCAGTGTATGACAATAAGATGAATGAGCAGAGATATGTGAGTTGAGGCTGCTGGGGAGAGATCTGAAATGGGATGACTAACAACCATTTAGAAGTCTGCACTCCCGAGGGTGAGGCATTTCTGTCGAGGTTATTCAGGTAAATACATCTCATTCTGTGATGCATTGGTCATTTGTAAACAGCATGAACCCATCTTTCTTTACATGCAATTGCCAGCCAAAAACTGTCCACAGCTGGCAAACAGCTAGAACTAGGCTTCAACTCTAGCTTTAGAAGAAACACAACTCTAAGAAAAGCCTAATTGAAACTTTTTAAACAAATGAGGAGCAGTTTTTGAGAGGCTACAGCTTGATGCTGATGGCACTCAATCAAGGACAAACACATTATTACTGGAGGTGGAAGGGAAATAATTCTTCCTTAAAAGAAAAAATCTGTCTCCAGATTACTCACTCTAATCAGAATCACAAGTATTATTCTCCCCTTAAATTAAAAGCAGCTGAACAACAGAGTATAATATCCCCAGTCTTGCAATCAGATATAGACAGATGACACTGGTCCCTGTCTGAAACCTGTGACTCTGCTCACATGGCTCTGGTTGCAGGATTGGGGCCTAAATTCAGAACAACATTAGAAAGTGCAAATAAAATAGCAGATGACCAAAAGCAGCAGCCATCAACCTGGGAAACAGTTTGGTTCCCTGAGAGTTCTGTTTAATTAAGAATAGGGAATACCTGGTATATTTGCAGGAAGCAAAGTAACGCACATTAGTTTTTATTAGGAAATGTTCTATGGGAAGATTTTGATAATACAGTACAGTATTGCATGTTACATGAGCAATGATATTCAGGACATTCCACACCCCTTAGGCAGTGCATCTCAGCAAGATATTCTGTAAACATGTACCAAACAATGCACACTTGATTTAGTTAGTACCTTAACATCATTGCTGGATTACAGACGGCTTTTATAAATTTGACTGATAAGACAAATTGTGATCATCTTCACTTTCCATGAGTAAGGGCTGTGTTTCTGCCGTGCTTCCCCTTCTCTTCTTCCTACACCCCAGAACAATGAGTCCGGTGATCAGAGCAGTAATTATACCACCAACCACAGCTGCTCCGACCAACCACTGCCAGATCTGACGGGCTTGCTCCAGGTAGGGCATCAAAAAGTCCTGGAATGAGTCAACTGCAAAAAAATGATAAAACTCATTTTATGTTATGTAATGCACTGTCAATTTGTGGAAGCTAGCCGTTATATGATAGCTCATGCTGGAAGACTGAATAATAATAATAATGCTTTGTATTGCTGTAGTGCCTTTTATCTCAGAGTCACACAGTATTTTAAAATCTTTAATAAATCAAGTCTCTCCTCATTCAATGAGGGAGAGAAGTATTATCCATAACTTACAAATGGGAAAACTGAGGCACAAAACCTAGCAGCCCCTAAATGACTTCACCCAATGTCACATAGGAAATGGATGAAATTAAGAATAAAAGTAGTGCCAAAAATTTCAAATGTAGGTGCCTAAAGTTGGGGACATAGCTAACTCCATTAGTGAATCACTAGATAAGTGGCCTAACTTTCAGAGGTGATAAGGAGCCACAGATCCTAATAGCACTAATGTGAACTGCAGGTGTTAAATGTATCTGAAAACAAGGCCATTTACTTAGATGCCTAAATATGGATTTAGGTACCTCATTTTTGGCACCAGTTTTTTAAAACATTGATCTGGATCTCCCTTCCCTCCCTGCCCCCCCTCCCGGGGCATGTCTTAACCACTGGATAATTCTTCATCCTGAATCTGACCCTGCTTCTATAAGCTGTGCGGTACTTCTCAGTCTTTGCAGTAAAGCTGTGATTCTCAAATGCAAACAGGCTTATTCTGTCCTAGTTAGGAATCAACTCAGTCTGATTTCTCTTCAGTGATTATTTCAGTCCATTATCCCAAGGGCACCATGAGAGTCAAAGTTCTCAGTTTAGCTCTTCATTATGTAGCACTACAAATGTACACAAGACTCTGGAGTAGGAGACCAAACATGATACTGCTCACCCAATGGGGTTTATATTCTATGGGGTTGATTTTCCATTATCCTGTCTGTTTTGCAGGCATTTACATCTGAGGAAAGTGAGTGCACAGGGCTACCATGCTGGTTTGGTAATGTTTTTCACCTATTTTATACTCCCTTTGCGCAGGTGTAAATGTCTACTCAAGGTGCCAGGTAGTGGAAAATGCATCCCTCAAGGTAAAGAATGGGGTGGAGTCCCTAAAGTCTGAGTTAGTTGCATTATCAGAGTGGACAAAGAGGCATTCTTTCTGAAACACCATGAGCCTGAGTCTGATCTTGGTTATACAGGTGAAAATCTAGAGTAACTCATTGACTTCACTGGTGTTGCACTCTGGATTTGCACTGGTTTAATTGATGTCAGAATCTGGTCACCCAACTCTAGTTATTTTCACTGGTGGGAACAAAGAGAATGAATCTGATGCAAAATTTATTCATCAGTTTTAATTACAGCTGAGAAAAATATTCAATGAAACCAGGCCAAACTTTGGATGAGCTCCTCATCCCCCTCTGGGCTCTTTATGCAGAATAAAAGGTCCAGAGTGGTATAAAGGGTTGTCAAAGCCATGTATCTGACTGGTTGAGGATTCTCCCAGGCCGGAATTGAAGACGACAACCATAAGTCTGTCCTCCAAAGACCTCCTCGCAAGCCCTGCCATAGGGGACTTGCCAGGGGCAAAGCTGGGGGCGGGAGAAGCATGTTGAAGGCAGAACTGCTGCAAACAGCACTTCAGAGATTCCTGGTGGAGCTGTGGTCTACAGGGGACCGCAACTTAGGCCCCCAGGCACTTCAGCCCCTGGTGCAACCCCAAAAATGGGAGGTGGTTTGCCATCCACTGAAGACTCCTGGGATCCATTTAAAGTAGACCCAAGATGGTCTGTGGTTTCCCTGGGAAAGTATGAACTTCTGCAATCTTGACTGACTTGTTTTGATGAAACCAAAATGTCAAAACCAAACTCTGTGGAAAAGGGCAGAAAAAGCCACATGAATCAATACTGGCATTAATGCTGGTGTGACTCCTTAGTGAAGCACAACTGGTGAATTACCAGTTATAACCACTTATAAGTTATGGGTGAGGAAAGAATAAACTGCTGGATGACTGTACACCTGTGCAGTAGGAAATTTGCTCAGATGTTTAGAAGTAAGGGTGTTGATAGTAAAAAGGCCGGGGAGTTAATGCTGTTGGATATTAAATATGGAATACCCTCTCTATAGTTAAGGATTCCATTTTAAGTCTGAATTGGACCTCACCTAAGCCCTTAGCTATTTTCATTTTAAGCTTTGCATGTGTGGGATATGGCCAGCAGATTTTTAAAGATAATATCTGAGGTGACTTAGACAAGCTGTTCTGGAGAAATGAGGCTCAGAAAGCATAAATATTAATTATACTTTGAACATCCTCATTGCATTCTTGCCGCTTTTGTCCCCAAATCCCTTGTCCTAGAAAATTCAACTGAGGTTCACTAAAAGCACCCTTTTAGAAGGGAAAAGCAGTGCTGGGAAGCTGTATGCAGGTGTATTCCAAATGGTCAATTGGTCTCTAGAGGAATTTCAAACAACACTCAATGACTAGTGGGGACCAACACATTCATCTGAGAAAAAATAACACGTCTCTCTAGCCCTTTTCTTATGAAGAGAGCCTCCAAAATGAAAACCAAATCAATCTCTAACATATCTATCCTCACAACACCCCTGTGATATAATCCCCATTTTACAGATGGGGAAACTCAAGCAGTGAAAGATTAAGTGACTTGCCCAAAGCCATGTAGGAAGTCAGTGGTAGAACAAGGAGTTAAACCCAGGTTTCTTGGATCCCTAGACAGCACCTTAACCACTAGACCACCTTCCATTGCTAGAGATTTCCCTGTGATGATCACATCAAAATGAACCCCCTCTACTGCTCTCTCTCTCTCTCTCTAGTGCAGGGTTGCCCTTTTGTAGGAACATTTTCTCCCAGCATGCCTTTATGGGACTAGCCCTTACACTCAGCAGAGCTAAGCAGCTACAACTCTAAAGGGGCCATTTTGGAGCTAGTTGTATTTTCCTCTCTTCTAGCTGGTAAGTACCTGTTTTATTTTCCCTTTCTTATTGTTGAATAGACAGTATTTTCTCACAGTCACAGCTATTTTCCATAAAATACAGGGTTTGTTGCTGTTTTTTTTTTAAACTATCCTATCCATTTTATACCTGCCAATGTATGCGTTTCTTTTAGCTCCAACCTTAATTCTGAATTTCCTGGCTTCCAAATGGCTGGTTTTTGTTTGTTAATACTGTTACTCTAAAGTTTTCTTTTTACCCTTAAGTTTCTAACAATGGCTATTAGAGAGGCAAGGTGGGTGAGGTAATATATTTTATTCGGGCAGCTTCTGTTGGTGAGAGAGAGAAGCTTTTGAGCTACACAGAGAACATCAGGTCTGGGAAAGGTACTCAGAGTGCCACAGCTAAATACAAGGTGGAACAGATTGTTTAGCATAAATAGTGAATACATATTCTAAGAGACCGTTCAAGGTGAAGTAGCCAGTTAACACCTCGACAGTCATAGGACAAAAAAGGGAGGTTAGCGGGTTACAGATTGTTGTAATAAACCATAAATCCAGTACCTTTATTAAGTGAATGATTTTTAGTGTCTAGCAAAGTTATGAACTTAAGCTCCCAGGATGTGCTCTTTATCATTCCAATCACTTCCCTATGACCTTGTCTTGCTCAGTTTTTTCCCCACCTGTTCGGCCACAGCATATCTGCACTGAAAATTTCTGGCCCATTGTGTCTCATATGTTTAGACAGTAAGCTATGTAGGGAAGGGCTGACTTGTTGACATTCCCTGGGGCCCTTATCCCAGTTTGGTGCATCTAAGAGTTACGGCAGTGCAAACAATAACTGGTATCAATACACTCTCTGGTACTTGACTCTAGTTCAATGATTTTTGTCTGAGAATAGGGAGAAAAGAAAAATCTAAAAGGGGTGATAAAATAGATGCTTTATGGAAGGGTAACAGGAGGGAGCATAGTTCTTGAGCATTTTAACATACCTAAGGACTTATTTAAGAAGTATTAGAAGGTACTTATGCAGTCGTCCTTATGAGTCTGGCTTATATGTAAAAAGAGTATGAATGGCTTGCTAGGAAGTATAAAAATATGAACCCAATTTTTGAGAAAAATGTGAGATATTGAGGTCTTAGTCACAACTTATTCTAGATGAAGCCCTGCTTCTCATTTTTTATTGGGCTCTTTCAATCCCTTCCCCATTTGTATTATGCCTTTTGCTATAAGATTGTGAGTATAATGAGAACTGTGTTGTTTACATATATTGTCTTGGGATTTTAGGTCTGTGTGTACTTGTGTGTGTTTACAAACACATCACAGAATCAGGAAATATTTCAGCTCCTTAAGTAAATTGGAGCAGGAAACTTACCAGGGAAATCTTGATACTGCCAAAATGGCACTGAAAATGAGCCTTGTTGCGCGGTCCTCCTTCCTGCAGAGTTTGACTGAAACAAAATATGTTCTTCCGTGGCTTCTTAAAACCTTACATTATGCTGCAACCATCTTTTGACTCCATCATTATCAATCTGGAGGACAAGGGCTCCTCATTTGTCAGCCTTAGCCCTGGGAAAATGTAATGTGGCACGGGAACAGATGGGGCTGCCGCATGATCTAACAGAGGGGAACTACTACTGTCTTCCATTTTACCACTGACTTAAACATAGTTAAGCATGTCTCTGCCCTGTTTTAACCTCAACCTGCACAGGATTTCTCTAACAAGCTAGAAGCCAGCAGCCACCTCCAGGCATCTACTGCCTGTTTTCAGTTTCCTTTGCCACAGAAAAGATCCACGCAATCGCTACCTTGAAGTTTCCATGGCAACTCGGATACCAGAGCACGGAGTGTCCCCAGAGGCAGTGCTAGCCAACTGGGAGCCCTAAACAGGAATATTTTGCCCCCCTACACACAACACATACTACTAATAAATAGGGGGACCCTTTGAGCTGCTCAAGCACCTAAGCAATTGCTTAGTTTGCTTATGCCTACTGGTGGCTCTGGCCCAGTGATCTGTAATGCACACCAGTAAAAATATGTTTGTTCCTGTACATGTATGTCTGCTGATTAGAACCCCCCAGAATTCCAAAGACCCAGTTACCACAGTCAATTACTTTAATCCATAATACTGCCAGGTCAGAGAGCACGGCAAAAATGGACCCTCTGAAACACTCAGAGTAAAACTGGGTGATTAGGAAATGCCACTGAACTGAAAAATCCATTAAATAAATAAATGAATGAAGAAATAAATAGTTTGGGGTCCAACAGAACATTTTTTTGACCCCAAATGAAATAATTCATTTCAGTTTTGAGCATTTTTTTAACGGTTAAAAAAATCTTTAAAATAAAATTAAAGGAATTTTCTGAATGCAAAGTCATTTTGAATAAAAAAAATCAAAATGTTTTGTTTGGAAAATGTCAAAATGAAACATTTAGATTTTGGATTTTTTTTTTTTTTTCGGGTGGAGAAGGCTCCGACACAGACAATTCAATGAAATCAACATAAATTCACAAAACATTTTGGTGTCGCTGAAGCTGCATTTTTCAACAAAAAAAGGTTTGGGTGAAAAATTTAACCCAGCTCTACTTGAGAGACACTTTGGTGAGTCAAATTCAGTTTAACTTATTTGTTTGTGTTTTAATTTAATAAACTTAAAAGAATGCTCATCCTAAATGCTAGGTGTCATTGTCATCGATTAAAAATGAACTCTTAATTAAGCTATTGCAAAACAAAAGAGCAGCCAATCCCCCCTCCTGACATCTAACCATCAGTTAGTAACAATTACCAGCAAAATCTCCCAATCCCTCAGTTTTCCAGAGACAAATTAAAATAATAACCCCAGCACAGTCCCCACATTCAATTTCTTAACTGCCTATTTTTAAAAACAAACAACCCTGCAATCATTCAATGTGTCTCTGTTGCATTCGTGGAACTACATGGACTCTCTCTGGTGGCTGCTAGGAGTGGTAGAAGAAACACTCCCAGGGCTGGCTCCAGGGTTTTGGCCGCCCCAAGCAGCCAAAACAAACAAACAAAAAAGTCGCGATCTGCCCTGAAGACTCCTATTCCCCAAAACAACGAGGAGTACTGGTGGCACTTAGGAGAAGTACTCCTCGTTGTTTATGCTGATACAGACTAACCTGGCTACCACTCTGACTCCTATTCCCAGTGGCTGGTCTAGCACAGTGCTTCCTGAAGATTTTGCCAGGGTGGTGTTGCCCTGAAAAATAGGCCGGTGCACTATTGGTACAATAGAACACTAATAAAGAACAAATCCACCTTTAAATTTAGAAGTCCTTTTAGTGGTACACAGCTGTAACAAACCTGTTGGGACTTGGAGGATGGAACACAGGTTGCAGGAGAGAAGAGTTTGGAGGAAGCACCAGAAAGTTAGTCAGTGTGCACATGATTAGGATGCTAGTTCAATTGCAGCAGCTCTGTAAATAGTTCTCTTAATAAAGAGTGTGTTTAGTTTGATAAAAATAGTCATTTTGTGTTATTTCTTGGTATGTGATGTATGATACACCAGACTTGTAAACATTTCTTCTACCCAATCTGGGTCTAGGATAAGATCATTTTAGGGTTAATTTTGGACACATCAAAAACAAAATTCAGCTGCCTAGCAAAAGGGAAAAAACAAAAGCCATTGAATCATTTATTCATTCACATACACCCCAGGATATATTGGCAATGACTTGCTGCTTCCTGTCACATGCATTTCTATCGCCTTATCCAGTTAGCTATTTGACACCAAGTTTAAAAGCAATATTTGAGACCACAAAGAAATTGTATGCATCTAGCTCAGCCTTGCAAAATTCTGCTTCCCCAGGGTGAGTCATTGTTTGTGTTTGTTTGTTTGTTTTTTCTTGATGGACAAAGAAAACGTCAGTCGGATTTTAATCACCATTAGTTATGAGGGGGGAAAGGCCGGGAAAGTAGGGTTTTTTTTGTTTTTTTTTTTATTTAGCCAGATTCTTGTTTGCTTAGTCCACTTTGCACTGTGTAATCATGGCTGTAGAGATGGTCGGTGGAGAATTCCTACTGTGCAAGGGACATTTTGGGGGCAGGGCATTGCTGAGGGGGTAGAGCATCGTGGTGCTTGATCATCCATTGTGGAAATTAGAGTGGCTCCCTTGAAGTTCTAACTTGTGTCAAAACTGGGCAGATTAGGGAGCCATGACTGGGTCCCTGGCAGGCCTCCTCTCACTCTGCTTGGCAGCAGTTGAGAATCAGTTCCTGTGTGTGTAGGCTGGCGAAAAGTTTTATGATCGTTTTTAAAGGCTGAAGCTGGGAAGAGCCTTCTACCTCTCACTGCAAAATCACATTGCAGTAGGTTCCAATCTACACACCTACCACTGACGACACACACATATAAAATGGTTACTGACAAAAATGGGTTACTTTTGTATCTTTAAGTGATATCAATCAAATGTTCCCCGATGTATCTATAGCACAATATAGCATGTTTTCGTCTGATTTACCCAAAGTTAACAATTACATTGACAAAGCTGCTCTTTAACAGCTTGCTCGCTTTTACTCCAAGAAAGAAGGCTGGCAACAGCTATACAATATCCAATGTGCTCCAGTTATATATTTTTTTAATTTGTTCCTGGCTTCCCAAATGATAGTTGTCTGCTACAAAAGGACGTGCAAGTAAGGAGAGATGCTGACTTTTTAAAATCCGTATTCCCTGTTATCAGTTAAACAGCTTTAGCTAACATCCAAACTTTCCACTCCTATTCTCTCCTCTCCAAGGCTCATTTTAACATTGGTTTCCTCCTCCTTTTCCAATTAACCTTATTTTTCACTTTCCAGAGCCTGAGGAAATTCCCATGATTGAATCACTTTCTTTTCTTTTCTTTTCTTTTCTTTTCTTTTCTTTTCTTTTCTTTTCTTTTCTTTTCTTTTCTAACTTGATAGTCTAATTCTTTTTTTCAGTCATGCAGTTTAGGGATTTAAACTGCATCCCAAGAGGCCATTTAACATGCACTGTTGATTTTAATTACATACTATCATCCAGGCATCTGCATTTTATCTCACCTAGCTGTTGCTATTTTATTGTCAGCTCTCCAATTCCAAACTGAGCCCTTTCTATTCTAGCCATAGTGTATGCTGCTGAATACCTCAAAGATGGAAAGGGTCATCAAGGTCTCTTGAAGTTGGCACGGGTCTGTCTGTGTGCTTCTATGCTGCTGGTCAATTTGCCACCACAGGATACTTTTGAGTGGAGATGACAAAGTTCGATTCTGGAGATGGACTTCCCCAAAGTCATGGGTGTCAGCAGTCTTGTCTCTTTAAGAACACCTCAGACTAGGCCTTCAGGAGCACACCCAATATCCACCAAACTGCAAAGCTGCACTGCAGGCCGATTAAGCATCTGTGATGCTGGTAGGCCAGATACCAGCTCTTGCCAATAACTAACAAACTCATAGCTGGAGACCAGACCAGTTCACCTCTGTGTTAGTTTTGCTCAAAATAGGCATTAGTCTTATAGGAATGTATTTAGTGTTTAGACTCTATGGAATGCTTGTAAATTGCTGCTAATGTGTTAATCTCACTTGTACTGTCCCTATTCCATGCCACAAGAAAACATGTAAGTTTTGCTTTATAACTTTGAAAATGTTTTCTCTGAACTTCTGAACCCAGGCACGGGAATCACAATTCCCTTTTCCTAGTTAATAAACTTTTAGATAGTTTATTACAACTTTGGCTACAGGTGTTGTCTTTGTTGTAAGATCCAAGGTACCAAGTGATCTGGGGTAAGTGACTGGTCTCTTGGAACTACAAGCAACCTGAATGTGGTGCAATTTTTGGTGTGAGTGACCATTTATCACTAAGTCAAGTTTGCATGGGTGGCAAGATAGAGTGGAGAGTCTAAGGGGACTGTCTGTGAGTCCATGTTGTTACTGGCTTGGTGAAATCTAATTATTGACCACACCACCAGTTTTGGGTGTCTGCCCTGTTTGTGGCAGTCTGCCCTGAGGTAGGAACTCACAGCTGTGAGCCACTCCAGACAGTATCTGTACACCATTTTAATCACACTGCCATTACCTTTTACTCTGCCTGCAGCCCAGCATCACCTGCACCTCTCTTCACCTTAGGGTGACCAGATGCCCTGATTTTATAGGGACAGTCCTGATATTTCAGGGCTTTGTCTTATATATGTGCCTTTTACCCCCCCACACCTCCTGTCCCAATTTTCCACACTTGCTATCTGGTCACCCTACTTCACCTGTATCTGTTGAAGTTACAGCATCAAATACCTTAGTTAAGTATTTCAAAAATGGAAACTTGTAGTTAGGCTCCTAGGTTTATATTTAGGTATCTGCCTGACTCTTCAAAAGTGTGACTCAGCCAGCAGCACCTAGTGAGGTCAACAAATATCTCCCACTGAGAATAAGGGGAGCTGTTGGGTGAAAGTTGGGTATGTGTCTAAAAATGGATTCAGGAGTTAGCTTTAAGGAATTATTTCTGGAAATAACTTGGCCTGGGCTTCAAACACTAGTACTCAGCCTCCTGTTTGTACTATAATAATACATATTATGGCAGGCATCACCAGGTGGTGCTGTTACAGTCTTCCAAGTCTTTTATTAGCATACAAGCAAATGTTCAGTCTTGGGAAGATAAGCTGTGTGGTGGCGTTAATTTTACAGGCAAGTCTCATCTTACCTTTGCGCGGTTGGCAAAAACAAAACAAACAAAAAAAGAGAGAAAAATAACAATTTAAATACTGTACCTTTAATGCGGGCGATTCCGCCCACCATTACACTCAATGTAATGTTGAGTATATGCAATTTTCGCTTTACGCGCTGACAGCGGAACGTAACCCCAGCGTAAGATGAGACTCGCCTGTATTATGCAAGGTGAGTGGGATAGTGGGCTTTCTGCCTCAGCCTGAGTTAATTCTTGGGGCAGAGTTGGTTCCTGGGACTGGGCTAAAACTTCAAAAACAGACTCCAACGAGAGACTGCTGAGCTGGAATTGATATGCAAACTAGACACAATCAACTCCGGTTTGAATAAGGACTGGGAATGGCTGAGCCATTACAAACATTGAATCTATCTCCCCTTGTAAGTATGCTCACACTTCTTATCAAACTGTCTGTACTGGGCTATCTTGATTATCACTTCAAAAGTTTTTTTTCTCTTAATTAATTGGCCTCTCAGAGTTGGTAAGACAACTCCCACCTGTTTATGGTCTCTGTATGTGTGTATATATATCTCCTCAATATATGTTCCATTCTATATGCATCCAAAGAAGTGGGCTGTAATCCACGAAAGCTTATGCTCTAATAAATTTGTTAGTCTCTAAGGTGCCACAAGTACTCCTGTTCTTCTTTTTGCGGATACAGACTAACACGGCTGCTACTCTGAAACCTGTCATATTTGCATTGTAATTCATGAAAGAAGGGATTACTCTTTGCGATCACCTCTGTTCCAGGAGTGGTGCATGTGTCTAAATAAGACACTCTGAATATATGCAGACTCCACCTTATTGATTTCTTCTCCACTGGGAAGCTAGCCTGCAAGACTCCAGACATCTGCTACTACTCAGCAGAAGTGCAGCAATATAATTCCTGTCCTTGACTGACCCTTTCTCACTGGGTCCCTTTCCATCTTTATATGTCTCCTACCTCCCTGCTCATGTTCTATCTATAATCACAATTAGTCATTTCATTTCAACATCTCAACTGAATCTCTGCTATTGTCACATCACGCCTTTCCTCCATCTGCTTTGAAATAAAACTTTTATTTGACCATTCCTCATTCTCCTTATTCCTGTCCCATTGCCCATCCTCCTACTCATCAGCAAGGTTCTGCATAAGCTTCTATCTCTTCTCACACCATGATCTATGAGACAATCGTCACTGCTATTTTTTTTTTTGGCATTGTACCTTTTCACTGTACCTTCCATGCAAATCAACCGTAGCTCCTTGCCTTTGATCACAGAGTCCTCTTTTCTAGTCCTTCTTGATCACGTTGCAGCATTTTGGTGTCTTGTAGCATATGAGCTCAAACAAGAAGCCAGCCCTTGTCTCTCTGAGGCTATGTCTACTCTTCAAGTTGGAAACTCAAATAGACATACCTGCACTAGCTCTGATAGTGTGCTAAAAATAGAAGTGTTGCTGTGGCAGGGTGAGTGGCAGGAGGGCCTAGCCATCCTCAGTATAATTCTATCCGAGTCACTAGGTACGTACTTGGGCAGCTGGCATCTCTGTCACTTGTGCCATTGTGGCTCCGCTTCTATTTTTAGCACGCGAGCTCGATCAGAGCTAGCATGGGTATGTCTCCTCAAGCTGGAAATTATGCTTCCAGTTCAAAGTGTAGCTATATCCTTACTGTGAATCCAACACTTCTAACTAGGGAAAAGCCCAACTCCAAACACTCAAACCCACCTGAATCTTTGGATATCCAGAATCTGAATGTTGTTGCTCTGGCCCATTTTTAATTTTGAACCAATTATTTCTTTCTAATAGAGAATGACAACTTAGGCTCCAGCCCTGCAAATGGGACTGAAGAGGAACTTGAGTGGCACATAGACATTGTGCAGGTTCTCTGTACAGGTATGAATTTCACCCTTACTGCTGATCTTTCAGCAGAAATAAAGAACCATCTTAACCCACCCTTCTGCAAAGCAGCTAGAAAGGACAGATTTGATTTTGTCTGCAGTGTAGTTGTAGCTGTGTCAGTCCCAGGATATTAGAGAGACAAGGTCACTGCGGTGGTAATATCTTTTATTGGACCAACTTCTGTTGGTGAAAGAAACATGCTTTCTAGCCAAACAGAGCTCTTGAAAAAGAGGTCTCTCACCAACAGAAGTTGGACCAATAAAAGATATTACCTCACCCACCTTGTCTCTCTAATATTAAATTTAATCACTTTTAGTTCTTTTTTTATACCAGATTCCTCCTGTCTGATTTCCTGTAAACTTCTGCAATTCTAATGTGTTCTGCAGTTTTTTGAACTTTCCCAATATTTGCCATTTTTTCTTAAAGCCCCAGCATTAAGTGATTGATGTGAGAATCACAGTTTTCATTTAAAAATAAATGAAAGGTTCTAGTTCAAGAGAAAAGCTTGAAAACATGAACCCTAAAGATTCAGAAACTAGAATACAAAATAAGCCCCAAATGTATCACTTAAAAAAAAAATTCTCAAGAATGGTTTAAAAAAAATCATAGAAGAAACACTGATTCCTGCTTATGCTGTAGTTCTAAAATGGTCATCAGATTAGCTAGGGCAACGAAACTTGAAATAATCAGCCATAAAAATAAGCTTTCGGGGTAGCAATGAATCACAAGCTGCTAGACTGTGTTTAACAAAAGAATTGAATGAGCAGGCTGAACACTATTTTGGAGCAGTTTACTAAGCATGCAGAAGTCAGATCCTGTCATGAGGAAGCAAAATCTTTCCGAGGGCCAGAGCTGCCTGAAAGTACTGTAGTATTGTTCAGACAGAGTAAAAAAAGCTATTAGGGTAAACGTTAGTCTTGCTAAAATGTCTCTGCTGCCTTTGATATATGATTACTGGACTCTCGGCTGCCCATTGCGTTTGCAACTGAACAGATACATTCACAAAAGGTTGCACAGTTCCTTGATCTCATTCATTTCTTGATACTTTATAAAAGTCTTGATCTTCTAGCTGTACCTTGTGTCCCAGGTGCGAGTCCCTGATCCAAATGCCTCTCAACATTGGTCTAATCATCCCAGTGGCCTATGGTAATCACCGAACTTAAGTCCATGATTTGAATGCTCCTCAGCTCTGGAGAAAGTTTAGGTCTCGAACAAAATTTGTCCTTTATCTTAGTGCATGCAGCTCTTATTGAAGCCTACACTGCTAAATGGCTCTGTCCTACATATCAATACTATTTCTAAACAATGCACATTTAATCTATTTTAAGTAATAATAAAGACCCTCATGCAGCCCTTTAGTTGCATTCTGTAAAAATGACACTGCATACCTCATGGTGAAATTCACCCCTGTGCAAAGAGGCAGTACAAAGCTCATGAATCACTTAAGTCCTACTTAAGCTTTATTTTGAGGACTTAAATAGTTCATTGGCCGTTTGCTGGGGTGAAGTTAATCCTCGATAATTAAGATAACAGATTTATTAAGTTTCCAAGTATAAAAGGTGGTTTTCCAGCTCCGGTCCTGAAACCTGAGCCTAGGATCTGAAACTCCATCCAGGTTCTGTGTCTCTTGCAATTATCACCACTAATAAAGAATCTGCAGGACAGATTCTGCCCTCAGTTAAGCAGTTACATGGGGCCAGATCCTTGGCTTGTGTAAATCGGCATTGATTTATGGAGCAGTGCTAATTTACACCAGGCCTGCGGCCTTTGTATTAGGCCCTCAGTGAAACCTGACTTAGTCCTGCTGTACTCATTGGGTTTGCACTGGTATAGCTGAAAGCAAAATATGGCCCTGCCTTTGGACATTTTTTAATAATTCTGTTGATAATTACAGTCTCCCATAGCTGCCTGTGTTGGCTGTGCAGTACTGACAGACGACCAACTTCCTTTGGTCACTAAACCAACCAGATATGACTTTGAATACTCTCACTGAATAAATCTGATTAAGAAGGCACCTTTTGAACTCCGTCTCTTCACAGATATATGCTATATAAAAGTGGCAGATTCAGAATTCGCTTATCACTAAACATTACCTGGGTCTGCTAGATATTCATAATCATATCCCAACTCCCTTGATGGGGTAAAAAATTCTCCATTTCTGTAGAGAGGAATAAATGGGACCATGTAATATTCACGATTGTGGCCAATGGGTGCATTGGCTGCTGGGTAAACTTCTCGCAGAGGTCTGTGTCTTCTAAGCCATTGTTCAAAAATACTGTAGAAGAAAGAGAATGTGGATTAATACTGTAAATAGACAACAATGCTCCTCTTTGCAACAACAGGGAAACTCAGAGAGCCTGATTCGCTACCTTGATCCCTGAGGAGTGATTAATACCTGTCCAAAGTGAATTTGGGGGTATGTGTAAAATGCTATCAAATCAGCATGGTAGCATTTTACTCCTACCAGGTTCTCAGCACAGCTGTAAGTGCTGCACAAAGTGCAAGCCAGTGAAGGCTCAAGCATGGTATCTGCAATGCTGTGCAGATACTGGTTATGTTTTATAATTCAGTGACTGTAATTTATGCAGCAATTATAGTGTAATTACACTGTGGTTGTGCTTTCTGATAGTTAATTTCTACTAATTCACATAACCAGAATGTTAACTATGGGACTGAATTAAGTATATTACTGTCCCTTTGATTTCATACTTAATATGTGTGCTCTTTAGAATCTAGGCACATTGTAATCAGTCTAAGCATTCATTTAGTATAGCAGGGTGGTAGCACTATAGTTAAGGTTGAGACTAGCTTACTCTTGAACAACTGATTTCTCCAAGGTTGTCTAAAATCCACATGCTTATTTAGATTGTCTTGAAAACTGCTGGGCGTCGTGATGGCTTGGGACAGTGTTAGTGGTCCAAATTGGAGGTGGTTTGAACAAGGTGGTTTGACATACAGCCCCTCCCCACTCAAAATCAGGTGATATCAAAATGTCATGGTTCTTAAAGCTCAGGGTGACATGCTGTGGCCACTGAACCCAAACAGTAGCTCTGTACTGTGAGTTGGAGTCCTGGTAGCTTTCTGAGAATGTATTGTGCATATTTATTGCTCAGTTCTTAGGAGCTCCTTCTGGAGATTATGCTCCGGGAACAAAGTTTCTGGCTTATCAGCTGATATTTCAAAGCGCTCTGATATTCACATGCATGCTCAGATTTTACTTAAGAATCATCATCTAGGAAAATGACATTAAATAAATAGAGGGAGGACAAAAGTTTGTGATAAGCAGCAGCATTAGGGTAATGAAATCATGTGGTAGGGCCCTCATCCATTTCCTGAACAGTGGGACTGACTGAAGGAAAATAAGTAGCTGTGACTCTCATTGATGTCAGCATGACCAAAAGGGGTTGCTGAGCATCAAGAAAAGTTCTATTCTAAGGACTGGGGTAAGGTTGACATTGTTTGATACAGTGCCAGGATACAGACACAGAGCAGTAACTTAAGTTTATCATGAAAAATAAACACTGACACCATTTTCACCATTACTCATCTCATCTACACAAACCAAGGGATCACACATAGAGTTCTTGGGGAAAGGGGTGTGAAGGAAATGTCAGGCACTAGAAAAATGTAGTGACGTGGGCCATGGTCCTTTTAAAAACAATCATAGAAAATCAGGGCCGGCTCCAGCATTTCTGCCGCCCCAAGCAAAAAAAAAAAAAAAAAAGCCACGATCGCAATTCAGCGGCAGGTCCTTCACTCCTAGAGGGAGTGAGGGACCTGCCGCCCCCGAATTGCCGCAGGTGCGCCCCTCTCCCTTGGCCGCTTGTTAAGCTGGTGACTGGAGCCAGCCCTGTAGAAAACTTCCAGTGATATTTTTTACCCCACAAACTGCTATATAAAAGTAAGCAATGGAAAAGCTACAATAAACTTTTACAAATGATACTCTAACCCAAAGGGCAGAATGTTTGGCCACCTTTCTCATCTCCTGTTAACGTGGCAACAGATTTTCATTTTAACTGTGGTGATACTATCACTCCCCCATAATATTGCTGTGACATATTAGGAGTAGCGGTATGAGCTGTGGTCATTTGGCAAATGGTGTCCTCAGATAACACCCATCCCTCTCTCCCTCAATAAGGAGCTGATTTTAATAGTCAGAATGCTCTAAAATCCACAAGCATAACTGATTGATTGCCTTGAAAACTGGCATGCCACAATGGAGGCTAGTGTACAGTTTGTGATGCAAATTTGGGGTAATTTGACCAAGGGGTTCCCAAGAATACACACACACACACACCCCGGTAACAGGAGCATCTTTTAATTTTTAAAATACTCTAGAATCATTGTGCATAGTGAGATTCTCAGAATGGGTATACTTCTTGGTACAAATTTGGAGTCATTTGGTCAAGAGATTCCTAATATATAGCGCCTCCAGCCCCCATTAAGGAGCTTATTTTATTAAATCCACATGCATAGAGAGATTGTCTTGATGATTCATATTTAACAGAGGTTGGGTTGACAGTATGAGGGGGCGGGGAGGAAGAACACCCATTGAGATGAATGGGTTAGTTCACACTTAGAACTGTTGTGTCAGGCGGCATTCATCTCCATGGGGTATTCTGATTTGTCTGAGAAGAATGGGTCACTTTACACTTCTCCAATTCTCCTGTGCCATTGAAGCTTCTCCCTATATTAGCTCCCTTGCTGGAATGGGGCTCTCCTCCATTCTCCTTTCTCCTCAGAGACCATCAGTTACCACCTGCCTTCCCCCCTGTAGTCCTACTGGGGGCATGGATGGGCCAGGAGGAGGGCAGAGGTCATAGTTGAGTGACAATGGGTATTTCCTGGAAGCCTCTCTCTGCCCCCTAAAAGATGATCCTCAGTCATGACCTCCTCATTCCCACCACTTCCTCAAAATAAAAAAAAAGGGGGAAATTCCCTGTTTAAAACTTTGTCAATGCAGAATTAAGGTCAACCAGCAGTGCTTTGTACCCTTCCAGAACAGTGAGTGTACCTATGCTTAACCTTCTAGAAACCAGGAAAGAAAGAGTTAACATAAGACCAACTTAAACCTCTGAAAACTAGGAAATGTGGCATTAAGGTACACACTAGCCCTACCCCTCAAACCTCAGCACGAGAACCTGCAAGTTAATTCTGCTAAAATCTGATGCAGGTTTCTGCTCAGAAATTCACGAGGTGCTGAGTGGTACGGGGAGAAGCTGTTCTGTGGCTCTGATCCCTCCTGTTCACACCAAAGCCTTAGGGTGCCAAGGAGGAGGTCATGAGGTCTTTTGAGGTAGGTCAGTAAGGTACGGAGCCATGGCTTGGGCCTTTTCGGCATGAGTTTGATCCCCTCTACGCTACCCAGCTGTTAATTTCATAGAATCATAGAACTGGAAGGGATCTCAAGAGGTCATCTAGTCCAGTCCCCTGCATTCATGGCAGGACTAATTATCTAGACTATTCCTAACAGGTGTTTGTCTAACCTGCTCTTAAAAATCTCCAATGATGGAGATTCCACAACCTCGCTAGGCAATTTATTCCAGTGCTTAGCCACCCTGAAAGTTAGAAAGTTTTTCCTAATGTTCAACCTAAATCTCCCTTACTGCAATTTAAGCCCATTGCTTCTTGTCCTATCCTCAGAGGTTAAGAAAAACAATTTTTCTTCCTCCTCCCTGTAACAACCTTTTACATACTTGAAAGCTGTTATGTTCCCTCTCAGTCGTCTCTTTTCCAGACTAAATAAACCCAATTTTTTCAATCTTCCCTCATAGGCCATGTTTTCTAGACCTTTAATCATTTTTGTTGCTCTTCTCTGGACTCTCTCCAATTTGTCCAAATACTCCCTGAAATGTGGTGCCCAGACTGGACACAATACTCCAGTTGAGGCCTAATCAGCGCAGAATACAGCGGAAGACAGACATGAGAAGTAATTCTTACAACACTCCTGCTAATACATCCCAGAAGGATGTTCACTTTTTTTGCAACAGCGTTGCACTATTGACTCATATTTAGCTTGTGGTTCACTATGACCCCTAGATCCCTTTCCGCAGTACTCCTTCCTAGGCAGTCATTTCCCATACTGTATGTGTGCAACTGATTGTTCCTTCCTAAATGGAGTACTTTGAATTTCATTCTATTTCTCCAGTTTGTTCAGATTATTTTGAATTTTAATCCTATCCTCCAAAGCACTTGCAAACCCTCCCAGCTTGGTATCATCCGCAAACTTTATAAGTGTACTCTCTATGCCATTATCTAAATCATGGATGAAGATATTGAACAGAATCGGACCCAGAACTGATCCCTGCGGGACCCCACTTGTTATGCCCTTCCAGCATGACTGTGAACCACTGATAACCACTCTCTGGGAATGGTTTTCTAACCACTTTTGCACACACCTTACAGTAGCTCCATCCGGGTTGCATTTCCCTAGTTTATTTATGAGAAGGTCATGCGAGACTGTATCAAAAGCTTTACTAAAATCAAGATATACCAACATCTACCACTTCGCCCCCCATCCACAAGGCTTGTTTCTGTGTGAAAGAAAGCTAACATGTTGGTTTGACATGATTTGTTTTTGACAAATCCATGCTGACTGTTAGTTATCACATTATTATCTTCTAGATGTTTGCAAATTAATTGATTGATTAATTATTTGCTCCATTACCTTTCCAGATACAGAAGTTAAGCTGACTGGTCTGTAATTCCCTGGATTGTCTTTATTTCCCTTTTTATAGATGGGCACTATATTTGCCCTTTTCCAATCTTCTGGAATCTCTCCCGTCTCCGATGACTTTTCGAAGATAATCGCTAATGCCTCAGATATCGTCTCAGTCAGCTCCCTGAGTATTCTGGGATGCATTTCATCAGGCCCTAGTGACTTGAAGACATCTAATTTGTCCAAGTAATTTTTAACTCGTTCTTTCTCTATTTTAGCCTCTTCCGATCCTACCTCATTTTCACTGGCATTCACTACGTTAGACATCCAATCGCTACCATCCTTCTTGGTGAAAAGTGAAACAAAGAAGTCATTAAGCACCTCTGCCATTTCCACATTTTCTGTTATTATTTCCCCCCCCCCCCCCCCGCATTGAGTAATGTGCTTACCTTGTTCTTGGTCTTCCTCTTCTAATGTATTTGTAGAAAGTTTTCTTGTTACCCTTTGTCTCTAGCTAGTTTGATCTCGTTTTGTGCCTTGGCATTTCTAATTTTGTCCCTACATATTTTCAATGTGTTAGGTTTTGTGTCTGAAATCCCTGTCCTGATCTCCAGGTGCCTACACTGCAATAATCTAGTCACACAAGAGGAAATTCACACATTAGCAGCATGCTCATGGACGGCTCAGGAATCTCCTTGAATGGGGAAGGGAGTGATCAGATACAAGGGATAGCCTGTCCACCCACTACATATGGGAGAGGAGGGCTCCATGCTGGCTTAGAAACTGCTGTTGCAGAGGCAAACTTTGGGGACAAGCTAGGGGCGGGATCAGGGATTCAGAGGTTGGAACCACCAGGAAGGTGCAGGACAGAGCTGTGAGTCACACTTCAATTCAGCTACAGTGACTGGTAAGGGGCTGTGGAGAATGCTCCATGTCCTGGCCATTAGTTGGGGGATGTATATTTCTACCATAGGTAATCTAATCTTTATCAGTTCAGGGAAAGGGTTTCTCCAGACTACCCCAACAGCTGAACTCGGCACTAACATGTCTGTAAGCTATACAAGGATTCTGCATGCAAGTTGCACCTTTCATCATCAGAGAAAAATGGCTGACTCTAATTCAGAAACATCCTGCTTATGCCAGCAAATGAAAGCTCTCTCCCAACCAGGCAGAACTAGGACCAGAACCTCAGTTCTTTTTTAGGACCAAACAATTTAATAGATGAAAGAGTTGCTGTGTTCATCTACCTTGTCAACCCCCCAAAATGAAGGTATTAATCTTGATTAAATTCTTCATTCGTGGCTCTCATCTTTTTAGCTAATTTCATCAGCCTTGTCTAGAAGAACTCTCTTGTCAGAATAATAATGCTCAGCTGAGGCAATCAGATTTGAAATAATTGTTCAATTTTGTCAAACTTTAACTTCTATTTAAACAAAAAAAGGAAGTTGGAATAGAAACTCTGATCAGCTTAAACTTCCAGAAAACAGTTTGCAACATAAAGAGGTTCAGTGACCACTAAATAAACGTGCAAAACCATATAGGATGGATGGTTCTGTGATTAGAACACTAGACTAGGGCTTGGGAGACCTTGGGTACATGACTTAGTCTCTGTGTCTCAGTTCTCCATCTGTGAAATGGGATAATAGTACTTCTCCGTCTCATAGAGAAGTTGTGAGGTGCTCATATACATATGGTACTGGAAACCATAGCAGTATCTTTAGACAGAAGTAGGAACTAAGACCAGGATTTTCGAAGGTGGGTGATGCTGTGGCTGTCTCAACTTATGGGTGCCTTAATTTTTGAATGCTCAGCCTGGGATGCCTTATGGGTTTCTGAGCACCTTGGTTCTGAACATCCAGCCTTTGTAAGGTGTCTTGAGTTCAGAACCTAAATTGCGAGTCACTGGAAAACCTTGCTCTAACCAATATGCAGTTTCACAAACTAAAAGGGAGATTTTTCAAAGGCACAACAACCGGCCAAACAATGCTTATGCCTTTGAATATTATTATTTGTATTATGGTAGCACCTTAGAGTCCTAATCATGGACTCCATTGTGTTAGGCACAGAACAAAAAGGTGGTCCCTGTTCCAAGGAGAGATCTCCCACCAAATCAATACACCACACTTGCATTTTGCCTTTGTTGACAGAATCTGGTCTCTTGTATAGTGTAACCAGCGACAATGTGGGCTAGTAGGTACAGCAGGGAACTGAGAGTCGGGAGATCTGACTTCTGTTTCCTGGCTATGCTAATGACTTGTTGCATGACCTTGAGGAAATCACCACACCATGTCACCATGCCTCATTAAAATGATTTAAGGTTCTCCGATGACCGGGGCTATATATGTGCAATGTGTTATTACTGTAGCAAAATAACTGAATTCATAAACAGACATTTAGTACCATTTTAATAATATTAGGAAAAACTTTCTAATTATAAGGGTAAATAAGTTCTGGCATAGGCTTCCTAGGGAGGTTGTGAAATCCCCATCACTGGAGGTGTTAAGAACGTGTTGGACAAACACTTGTCAGGGATGGTCCAAGTTTATTTGGTCCTGCCTCAGTGCAGGGCTGGACTTGATGACGTCGCAAGGTCCCTTCTAGCTTTACATTTCTAAGATCCTATTCTGAACTTCGCCACAGACCTGCTCTGTGAATTTCAGCAAGGTCACTTAACATCCAGGTGCCTCAGCATCACCAGGTGAAAAGGGATGGTAAATGATTCCCCAAGATGAAAGGTAATGAAGACTCCCACTAGGCTGACACACTTCAATTGTTTGAATTTTCATGCATGATTGTGTTCTGTTGAAATGTACTTTGCTTTTGCAAAGAGCTTTGATACGGTGAGTTGTAAGGGGCAGACCTTTCCCGTACAAAGAAAATTAAACCCATCCATAAAAAGCAGGAATATAACATTTTCCTGTGATTACATATCAGATGGATTTGAATCTTTTCCTTGTAGCAATACATACCAGATTATAGAAAAATAACTGAAATGAGCCTTAGTGGAAAATTAATTTTAAGAAGGTTGGTTTAGAGGTTCAGGGGCAGGGGGAGAAGGAAGACGAGTCATTTGATGGTGATTTAAAAAAAAAAAGCCACCAAAAAAAATTGCTGGATATGTATTGTTCCATGAATAATATATGCAGCACAGATTATGGCTAATGAAGCAATGATTCAAGAAAATGAATAAGCGTATGATAAAAATAGTCACATTTGCTGCCAGTGAGAAAGATAAAAGATAGCATAAACTGCATTGCTGCATGTAATTCCATTATGGTGTTAAATAATGGGCTTTCCTAGAACATGTTGTGCACAAGAACATGTGTACAAAGAGAGAATCTTAAAACCTGGAACAAGTGATGTAGAATAACTGGAGAAGTTATTTCCCTTGTAAGTCCTCCGCTGTGGTGCATTCTCTGTTACTGGACATTTTAAAATCACGGCTAGATGTTTTTCTAAAAGACATGCTGTAGTTCAAGCACAGTTATTGGACCTGAAGCAGGAAGTCATTCAGGGAAGTCCTATGGCCAGTGTTATGCAGGAGGTGAGACTAGATCAGTAATTTTCAACCTTTTTTCATTTGTGGACCCCTAAAAATTTTTGAATGGAGGTGCGGACCCCTTTGGAAATTCCAGCTGTGGTTCGTGGACTCCTACCATAGAAATCTTAGGGCTTGTCTTCACTACTTGGGTAAGTCAACCTAAGTTAGGCTACTCCAGCTATGTGAATAATGTAGCTTAGGTAAGTAGAAGTAGCTTAGGTTGACTTACCCGGGTGTCTTCACTGTGCAGCGTCAACAGGAGACATTCTTCAGTCGACTTACTCTTCTCGAGAGGTGTAGTACTGGAGTTGACTGGAGAGCGCTCTGCCATCCATTAGTGGGTGTTCACTAGACCTGCTAAATCAACCCCTGCTGCATCGATGGCAGCAGTGTCGATCTCCCCGTAGTGAAGACCAGCCCTTAGACTGAAAACTGGCTGAACAGAAATAAACTATAAATGTTGCATGTGCTCAGCACAGCATTTGACGCAGCATGAGAAAGGGTGTTAAATGCAGGTTTCTATGGTAAAGACAACACTTCTGTGTTTTGACCTGTAGATGGGGGTATTCACATACTTTTGTTCAGAAAAATGGAATGCCTTTTCTGGAATCTGAAACTTTATTTTCATAGTCACCTTGTGTGGACCCCTTAGACATAGTCTGCGGAACACCCGACTGAAAACCACTGGTCTAGATAATCACAATCATCCTTTCTGGCTTTCAAATCTACAAAAGATTCACCTCTCAACAGTTTTACATCAATGTCACACCACAAACATACTGTAGGTTTTGCATTTAGTAAAATAGATCTAGCAAGAATGGTGTATTTTCCTTTGGAATTTACAGCTTTTATTCTTTCTAAAAGGGAAAGAAAAAGGAAAACAAATGGAGGGAAAATTTAACTACAGTCCAGTTCTGGCACGCATTGTGTCATGCAGTGGTCCCCATTTACATAGTTAGCGCTTGTCATCAGATACTATAAAGTCACCACAGGTATTTCTTATTCTTAACGGTATATTTACTCTGCAATCAGAGGTGTGATTGCAGCACATGTAGACATATCTGAGTGCGCTATAATGGCAGAGAGAAAGGAGAGTCAGGGCAAAACTGGGAGGAAAGATCAAACCAGTATCTTAGATGCCTATATACAAATGCGAGAAGTATGGATAATAAGCAGGAAGAACTGGAAGTGCTAATAAATAAATACAACTATGACATTGTTGGCATCACTGAAACTTGGTGGGATAATACACATGATTGGAATGTTGGTGTGGATGGGTACAGCTTGCTCAGAAAGGACAGACAGGGGGAAAGGGGAGGAGGTGTTGCCTTATCTATTAAAAATGTACACACTTGGACTGAGGTAGAGATGGACATAGGAGACGGAAGTGTTGAGAGTCTCTGGGTTAGGCTAAAAGGGGTAAAAAACAAGGGAGATGTCATGCTAGGAGTCTACTACAGGCCACCTAACCAGGTGGAAGAGGTGGATGAGGCTTTTTTTAAACAACTAACAAAATCATCCAAAGCCCAAGATTTGGTGGTGATGGGGACTTCAACTATCCAAATATATGTTGGGAAAATAACATAGCGGGGCACAGACTATCCAACAAATTCTTGGACTGCATTGCAGACAACTTTTTATTTCAGAAGGTTGAAAAAGCTATTGGGGGGAAGCTGTTCTAGACTTGATTTGAACAAATAGGGAGGAACGCGTTGAGAATTTGAAAGTAGAAGGCAGCGTGGGTGAAAGTGATCATGAAATCATAGAGTTTGCAATTCTAAGGAAAGGTAGAAGGGAGTACAGCAAAATAGAGACAATGGATTTCAGGAAGGCAGATTTTGGTAAGCTCAGAGATCTGATAGGTAAGGTCCCATGGGAATCAAGACTGAGGGGAAAAACAACTGAGGAGAGTTGGCAGTTTTTCAAAGGGACATTATTAAGGGCCCAAAAGCAAGCTATTCCGCTGGTTAGGAAAGATAGAAAATGTGGCAAAAGACCACCTTGGCTTAACCACAAGATCTTGCATGATCTAAAAAATAAAAAGGAGTCTCATAAAAAATGGAAACTAGGACAGATTACAAAGGATGAATATAGGCAAACAACACAGGAATGCAGGGGCAAGATTAGAAAGGCAAAGGCACAAAATGAGCTCAAACTAGCTGCAGGAATAAAGGGAAACAAGAAGACTTTTTATCAATACATTAGAAGCAAGAGGAAGACCAAAGACAGGGTAGGCCCACTGCTCAGTGAAGAGGGAGGAACAGTAACAGGAAACTTGGAAATGGCACAGATGCTTAATGACTTCTTTGTTTCGGTCTTCACCGAGAAGTCTGAAGGAATGCCTAACATAGTGAATGCTAATGGGAAGGGGGTAGGTTTAGCAGATAAAATAAAAAAATAACAAGTTAAAAATCACTTAGAAAAGTTAGATGCCTGCAAGTCACCAGGGCCTGATGAAATGCACCCTAGAATACTCAAAGAGCTAATAGAGGAGGTATCTGAGCCTCTAGCTATTATCTTTGGAAAATCATGGGAGACGGGAGAGATTCCAGAAGACTGGAAAAGGGCAAATATAATGCCCATCTATAAAAAGGGAAATAAAAACAACCCAGGAAACTACAGACCAGTTAGTTTAACTTCTGTGCCAGGGAAGATAATGGAGCAAGTAATTAAGGAAATCATCTGCAAACACTTGGAAGGTGGTAAGGTGATAGGGAATAGCCAGCATGGATTTGTAAAGAACAAATCGTGTCAAACCAATCTGATAGCTTTCTTTGATAGGATAACGAGTCTTATGGATAAGGGAGAAGCTGTGGATGTGGTATACCTAGACTTTAGTAAGGCATTTGATACGGTCTCGCATGATATTCTTATCGATAAACTAGGCAAATACAACTTAGATGGGGCTACTATAAGGTGGGTGCATAACTGGCTGGATAACCGTACTTAGAGAGTTGTTATTAATGGTTCCCAATCCTGCTGGAAAGGCATAACAAGTGGGGTTCCGCAGGGGTCTGTTTTGGGAACGGCTCTGTTCAATATCTTCATTAACACTTCTATATTGGTATAGAAAGTATGCTTATTAAGTTTGCGGATGATACCAAACTGGGAGGGATTGCAACTGCTTTGGAGGACAGGGTCAGAATTCAAAATGATCTGGACAAATTGGAGAAATGGTCTGAGTTAAACAGGATGAAGTTTAACAAAGACAAATGCAAAGTGCTCCACTTAGGAAGGAAAAATCAGTTTCACACATACAGAATGGGAAGAGACTGTCTAGGAAGGAGTACGGCAGAAAGGGATCTAGGGGTTATAGTGGACCACAAGCTAAACATAAGTCAACAGTGTGATGCTGTTGCAAAAAAAGCAAACGTGATTCTGGGATGTATTAACAGGTGTGTTGTGAGCAAAACACGAGAAGTCATTCTTCCGCTCTACTCTGCTCTGGTTAGGCCTCAACTGGAGTATTGTGTCCAGTTCTGGGCACCGCATTTCAAGAAAGATGTGGAGAAATTGGAGAGGGTCCAGAGAACAGCAACAAGAATGATTAAAGGTCTTGAGAACATGACCTATGAAGGAAGGCTGAAAGAACTGGGTTTGTTTAGTTTGGAAAAGAGAAGACTGAGAGGGGACATGATAGCAGTTTTCTGGTATCTAAAAGGGTGTCAAAATGGAGGAGGGAGAAAACTTGTTCACCTTAGTCTCTGAGGATAGACCAAGACGCAACGGGCTTAAACTGCAGCAAGGGAGATTTAGGTTGGACATTAGGAAAAAGTTCCTAACTGTCAGGGTGGTTAAACACTGGAATAAATTGTGTAAGGAGGTTAGGGAATCTCCATCTCTGGAGATATTTAAGAGTAGGTTAGATAAATGTCTATCAGGGATGGTCTAGACAGTATTTGGTCCTGCCATGAGGGCAGGGGACTGGACTCGATGACCTTTCGAGGTCCCTTCCAGTCCTAGAATCTATGAATCTTGCTAGCTCGGGTAACAATAGCTGTGAAGCTGCAGCAGTAGAGACTGGGTATTTACGCAAGCAGCTAGCCTGTGCTGCCATGACGTCACTGCTATTGTTGTTCAAGCTACTTAGATCAAAGCTAACTCAGGTATGGCTACATGTGCTGTAGTCACATCTCTGACTGCAGGGTGAACATACTCTAGGCACTGGGGGAAACTGGTATCTCAGGTATCACTGTGTCATCTGGTGAACTGTTGGTGAATGGCGACTATAACTGCTGGCGAATGCTGACGTTTTGAAGTTGAACCACTGTATATTACAGCGTAATTTTTTTAACTTGTCCATTGGGCACCGTGGGGACTCTTAGTCGGGTTGTCGACAGATTACACAGACCACAAGGCAAGTGCATAATTAAAAATTAAGACATTGCACGTGGCTTTTGTTAGAAAACCAGCTGAGGTTTCCAAGAGTCTGAACAAGTATCAGGGGGTAGCCGTGTTAGTCTGTATCTACAAAAACAACAAGGAGGCATCCGAAGATGTGAGGTTTTTACTCACGAAAGCTTATGCCCAAATAAATCTGTTAGTCTTTAAGGTGCCACCAGACTCCTTGTTGTTTTTGAAGAGTCTGAATAGTTATCACAGAAAAACAGAAGATTTTCTTTTAAGATGTGTACTGAACAAAAAAAATACAAATATCATATTTTTAGCCCACCAGAGGGTCTCCCACACCTAATATTATGGTAGTAAATCTCTGTGTACAGTATTTATCCACACACAGGTTGACCATGTACCCCAGAAAAACTATTTTACTCTCTTCCCTCCCCCCACTCCCACCAAGGGAGTTTTTTTGGTGTGGTGTTTTTGTCTTTTGTTGTTTGTTTGAGACTAGACCACCCAAAAAAGCCAGGTAATATTCAGATACTATGGGAAATTTAAATATCTAGGTAGAGTGATATTGACAGCAAGCTGCATACACATCCCTGAAAAGGTGGAACATCCAGACTCAAAGATATAAAACATTTGTGTTTATCTTGGCTTTTAAAAATACAATTTGTGCTGAACCTAGACATGGGAGTGCTCTGACCAGTAGCCATAAAATCATAGAATATCAGGGTTGGAAGGGACCTCAGGAGATCAGCTAGTCCAACCCCCTGCTCAGAGCAGGACCAATCCACAGACAGATTTTTGCCCCACATCCCTAAGTGGCCCCCTCAAGGATTGAACTCACAATGGTGGGTTTAGCAGGCCAATGCGCAAACCACTGAGCTATCCCTCCCTCTCTCCCTCCCAAACAAAAATTTGGCTCAAATGAGTATGCTTATTATAATTGGGAAATGGTACCTAATGATAGGCTCTGACTGTCTTTGCACGTACACTGGTGGACGTCAAGTGTAACTGGATTGAAGGCCAGAGTCCTACACCAGTGCAGAAAGGATGCAAGTTGGAGGAGAATCCGAATCAGAGTTTTGTTTTTAGCTGGATGTGGGTGTGCTCAACTAAAGAAGACAAGGGAGTTCCGGAAAATATAACCCCTTCCCTCCAGCCTTGCTCCCAGGAACCTGTGTATCTTCATTTCAGGAACTGAACTCAAAGTGAACGTTCTTTAAAGCTCCAGTGTTCAAATTACCGTAATTTCTCCCACTTAACCCTCATTTTTCATACCTTTGCACTTCTTGGAGCAGATACGCTGGAAATAGCACAAGGAACCCAGCTGTCATGGAATTGCTGGTCTATTATTATGTATGCAAAAGCACTTGAAATTCTGGGTGTGTATCCAAACTTTTCCCAAACTCTAAGCCTTTTGAGGTGTGCCTATGGATGCAAAAGGGGTCCCAGTTTACAGCAGAATATTTTGCAAGCCATTATACAATAATAATTGTTATGCATTTATTGCCTAAATAGAGAATCAGGCTCTCTTCTTAAGAGTCTCTTCTCACCTTGATGAGTAAAAGTGGCCTGGCTTAGCTAATGCATGCTAAGACTGGCCTAAACTTGACCCTTTTCTTAATGTAGATGCAGCATAACACCTTAAAATGGATTTTAACTGAAGGATGAGACAATGAACCATACATGGCAGGTGTCACTTAATGCACTACTGGAAGGCTCTCAGACACTGCAGTGTTGTGTATCCTATAAGACCCTATATGGAATAGAATACTATTCTAAGCTACATCAGGGCCATCGGATAGACTAGCAGGAACTTACTACTTCATTCGTAACATTCAAGCTAAAGATTACCCTGCACCTGTATTAGGAAAAGGTTGAGTTTGTCAGGCTTAGAGAACACGTTAGCTAGGTTTGAACTAAACTCAAGCACTTTTCCTATTCAAAACAGTCTGTTTATTAAATGAGTCCAAGTCAGCAGTATCTCCACCGAAGTGTAGGAGGAGATTCTGTTCCTTGATATAGATACAACTGTGGGCCTCTTTCTCGTCTCATTTTCAACATGATGTAACTCTGTTTGCTTAGGTAGTTGTTCCTAATTCACACCAGTGTCACGGGGTATGTCTACGCAGCAACTAGATACCTGTGACTGGCCTATGCTAGCTGGCTTGGGCTCGGGTTGCAGGGCTGTTTTATTGCTGTGTGGACTTCCGGACTAGGGCTGCAACCTGGGCTTTAGGACAGTGCAGGGAGGGAGGGGCCCAGAGCTCAGGCTCCAGCCCGAGCCCAGAAGTCCACACAGCAATGAAACAGCCCTCTAGCCTGTGTCCCGCAAGCCTGAGTCAGTTGGCATGGCACAGTCACAGGTTTTTCTTTGCTGTGTAGACATACCCAGTAAGATCAGAATTGTGTCCTCCTATAGTGTGTAAAAGACAAACTACATATAAGGGGGACTATGACATAACCTGCTTTCCAAAAGAGGAGAAATAAGGATTTATAAATGCAATGCTGTGTTGCATGAATAAATTGTTAACTTAAGAATCATCCTCCAAAAGGTCTTATCTCTATTTGGTTCAACAAAGCCACATTTTGCATCTAGGGGGGATGGAGAGAAGGGAGGGGGAAATCACTTGAAATAAGAGATGGTACAAATGCCAGCTGCTCCAAAGTTTAATAACTAGTTTCCCCTGAAGAAAAAGATAACAATATAGTGTCCAAGTAGATTAAAATGGATGGCCACAGAGGTTGCTGGATTGCCTATATGGATCGTACTTCTGTGCTCTGTAATTTATTTCTTCTGAGCTTGTCATTATTAAGGTGCACAAGGGCCCATAAGCATATAGATCACAACCATAGATCATTTCTTTTTTGATGAATAGATGCTGCCCGCATGTGGGTGAGAAAAATACCATGTTTTCCTGTGATTTTTACAGTATGATCAATTATGGCAGCTATGACTGCAAAGGTGCGGTGGGATGGAAATTCAGGGTCACATTGGTTGTCTGTATCAGAGTTTGTCTGGATCAACTGTACTGTGGAGAGAGCTCTCTTCTCTCTCAACGAGATTTCTCTCAGCAGAGCCTGAAGGCAAAGTAACCTTTTCTTTTAAAATCACTAACTGTTTGCATAATATGTAGCCCGGACAGTAATCTATTCTATAACTGCCCCAGGTGGGTTGGGATATAGATACACCTTGGGTGGTAATGTTATGGGACCTTCGCTTACATTGACCGTACTCGCTTGAGGATGTGCTCACCAGCTGACAGACTGCTAAGGCCAGAAGGGCTAGTCTGACCTCCTGAATAATACAGGCCAGAGGACCTCACCCTGCCTTTAGCCAAGGGGTTAGGGTGCTAGTCTGTAACTTGGGAGACCTGGGTGCAACTCCCTGCTCTGCGTGACCATGGGCAAGTTGCTAAATTTCTTTGTGCTTCAGCTCCCCATTTGTGAAAGGGCGGTAATAGCTCTGCCCTACCTCCCAGGGGTGTTGTGAGGATAAATACATTAAGGATTGTGAGTTGCTCAGATACTGTGATAATGGAGGCCATAGAAGTACCTTAGATGTACAATACAATAGATGTAATGGTTCCAAAAATCACTACCTAGGCGTATGATTCACCTCTCAAACACAGACCCTAGCGTACGGGGGCATTTTGTGAGAGATCCTGAGGCATGACGCCATCTCTCAGCTCCTCTGGGACAGCACAGCCAGCCCCCCAATCAGAGATGTGCCATAAAAGCCACAACCCTGTTTGGTTCAGCATCGATAGTGCGCTCAGCACTGTGTGAAAAACCAAAAGGAGACCATCCCTTCCCAAAGAGTTCACAGCCTCAGAAACAGACACAGAGAGGAGAGGTTACATTGTGAGACCCACAGGAGGGAGGGAAACCTTGAACGTGACTGAAGTGATTCTGATAATAAAGACAGATTGGCTTGCTCTGCTTTAGATGTGCTTAATCAACACCTCAGAGAAAAGTGGGGTGTAGATTTTTCCTTTAGCTACTGTAGTTTTAAGATGAAAACCATATTTTCCAAAAATTGCTGTCTTACACCCTTGTACCAGCCTCCAGGAACTTTGAAAGCCCCTAACCAAGCCCTCCTCTGGCCCACCCTGACTGTGCTCACTTTGGTTTCGGTGATGTTCCGTCTGTGACATGGTGGCTTTCAGCACAGCAATGGCTGCTAATAAAGCAATTTTGTTATTCATTTGGGAAGGGCTAGGGATGTGCATTGCTGCCTCCCCGCTATCCAACACATTTCCATGCTGCAGAGCAGCCTGTTAGATGTGCATTGTGCATGCTTGCCCTGGCACACTTCTCAGCACGGGTTTTGTAATGTATGCAAGGGAGAGAGAGGCAGAAAATCTGACAGGCAGCTGCCAACATGGAAGCATTGTGAAAAACGTAATTAATTTGCGTGTGGGCTTTGAGAATAGGGAAATATCCTGAGACTGCTTCACAGCCTAGGACATCTTTGAGCATAGAATCATATTTTTCTAATATTCTTTTAGAGTGAGGCTAAGGGAGTTAGGTACCAAAAATCACAGGTGTCTAACTCCTTTAGGCATATTTGGAAATCACAGCCTTAATGTATTTTCATATTGGCAATTATTGTATTGTTATTTGTATTACAATAGTGCCCCAACTGAGATCTGTAGACACATGGCAAGAGATAGCTCCTGCCTAAAGAGCTCAAAATCTAAACAGACAAAGGGTGGGAGGGGAAACAGAGGCACAGAGATGAAGTGACTTGCCCAGGTCACCCTGTGACTGAACTGGGAATAGAACTCAGGGCTGCTGACTCCCTGTCCACGCTGGCTCAGTTCAACTAGCTTTACATAAAAGGAAAGTGTTATGTATATATTAACCAGACGCAAGGTCATGCTGGGGTTCTGAAGGGAAACTGTGTGATCTCTAACAACCCCCCCCCCCAAAAAAAAGGTACAATTGATACTCCTGAGGGAATTCTGCACCACTGCACAATGCAGAATTTAATGTTTTTTTGCCCAGAATTTCCTTCCCCCCCCAGAAATGGGCTGCAGTGCTGCTGGCTGCCACTAGGGGCTGCTGGACCCAGCAGAGCCCAGCTTGCACATAAAAGACACTGAGGGGGTGGGGGAGGGAGCTAGAGGGTTCCCAGCAGCTGCAGTTCCCAGCACGCCCTGAGGGAAGGAGACGGCTGCAGGCAGGAAACTCCACACAAGCCTGGGACCCAGCATCAGGCTGTTTCTCCTTCTGGATCCCTGGGTTTCTGAGGAGTGGGGTGGGAGGGGTGTCAGGGCTGGGGCCCCCATGGCTGGGTCTGAGGAGGAGGGGGCAGATGTCTGAGATAGGGGAGCTCATGGATGTGTTCTGGGTGTGTGTGTCTGGGCTAGGAGAGGCCCATGGCTGGGCTTGGGGGGAGGGACGGTAGGTGTCTGGCCCCCGGCTGGGCAGGAGGGAAGGGGCAGAGAAACAGGAACTGTGTTGTCATAGGGGTTTCTTTAATACTCTACTCCTGGGGGAATTTTTTTGTGTCTGTATTGTTACAGGCAAACTTGCCAATAGGTATTTTGAAATAAATTACAAAAATAATTGAAACTGGTGTGATTATGTACTGTTATTTTGACAAATAAAATTTGCAGAATTTTAAAATATTGTGCACAGAATTTAACTTTTTGGCGCAGAATTCCCCCAGGAGTACATTGAATATTGCTGCCCCTTTTGACCCAAGCAATTAGCCACTGTCCTTGGTCTTGGTGGTGGTTTCCATTAGTAGGAGATGTTGGTGAATCAGTCAGGTATGTCTCTGTTAGGATCTGTTTATTGACAAAATTCTCCCTGAGCTTTTCTCAAGGTCATGCTACGAGTGTTAATCTGGCTGTCCTTGGTTTTCTGCTGCCTTCTCTGCTTCTATGGTGTTTCTTGACTGCTTCTCTCTCTCTCTCTCTCTCACACACACCACCACCACCACCACCACCATAACAATATCCATCTCCCTGTATTTGTGTTCAGTCCTCAGTGAAACCCCTCCACCCACAGAGCTCAGTTTCTGATAGACCTTACATATGACATATGTTTTGGGTTGTGGCTCCTATGATTTGAGCTATCTCACTCCAAACGGGGCTTAACTTCTTACATTTGTCCTGAATGAAGGGCAGCTTTTACATTCATCAGCTTCAGAGAGATTCCACCCAACTCCCAGCATGATGATACTGTATATCATCATCATGCTGAAAACTGTTATGGAATGAACAGCAGTTGGAAACACTAGGGGCTGTATTGTTGCAGAACATCACACCCCTGCACTGGAGCAGCACAGAATAGCCCCAAAGGCCATTCTTGTACTGCTCTTGAAAGCATTGCAGAGTCTAGCACTGTGTAGTCCTTGCTGTCCCTGAGTGCAAAGACTTTAATTGTGCCTGGCCCTTCTGCTGGGGGCAAGTCAGGGAGAGACTTCTCTTATGAATGAGCTGGGAACAGACTAGTGCTAACCCTCCCAGACACAGACAGATCAGGACCAGGAGTTGACAAATCCTTGACATGAAATGTTATGGGTTTACTGTAACTGTGGATGGTGGTGCATTATTAATGGCTGCCTCTTGAACTGCCTTTGTCTAGCAAATCTAATATGACTCCAAGCCACAGTTCATGCAGTTCCAGAGAATATTATTTGTCACATATGTCATCATTTTTTGCCAATATATCTGACAAAGCAACATGAGACTCCCTGAGCCCCACTGAGTGAAAAATGTAATAAAACTTAGCATTTACTCAGTGTTTTTCATCTTTGCAGTGCTTTATAAATATTAACCAATTAATCCATGTACTAATGTCATACAATCCCTGTTTAACCACTGTGGTTAAGGTACTGGACTCAGGTGATCCTGATTCAGTTGCCAGCTCTGCTACATGCTTCCTGTGCGACCCTGGGCAATTCACTTAATCTCTCTCTCTCTGTCTGAAGTCTCCATGAGCAGACAGGGGATAATACTGTCTTTCTCCCCACTCTGTCTCTTTTTTCTATTTTGATTATAGTCTCTCAAGGTCAGGGACTCTAGCTCATTTTGTGTTTTAGAACAGGTTGGAAACCTGAAATGTTTCTCATAAGAAATTTCAAATGAAAAATCTCTGATAGTAATTTTTCAGCTGAAAAATTTCATTTTTTTCTGCACACCATTTTGAATTAGTTTGAATAAAATCATTTTTTGAATCAGCATTTCAAAATAAGATAACATTTTCCTGCCATTTTATGGTTTAATGATATTTTAAGATGAAATGAAAAAAAGCATTGCATTTCAAAATATTGATTAGAAATGAAAGCTTTTATTTTGATATTTCTGTGAGGAAAACTGAATTTTTTTTAGTTGGAATGGATGTTTTTCCAGAAAAAAATTCTCAACAAAATGTTTTTTTGACAGGAAAAATACCCGCACAAAATATTTTGACTATATAAAGTGCCTTGTACAACAGGTCATTAATTCAACTGGGGCCTCTACATGTTATTTTAATACAAATAATAATAATAAAAATAAGCTGAAGATCACAATACTAGAATGAGATTGCACCGAGACATGTAGCTCCAGCCTGTCAGCTTGACAGCCATCCAGAATGGGCTGAGAGCACCTGGGGAAGAGGAATAGGACAGCTGGCATTGCTGTATAGCCTTGACCAGGCAGAATAGTGGAGTTCTCATGGGGCTCAGAGGATGATAGCTAGGGGAGTGCCAACTGTACCTGTTTGGAAGAATATCAGTGGCCTCCTCTTAGGCCTGGTCCCCACTAAGCCCCCACTTCGGACTAAGGTACGCAAATTCAGCTACGTTAATAACGTAGCTGAATTCGAAGTACCTTAGTCCGAACTTACCGCGGGTCCAGACGTGGCAGGAAAGCTCCCCTGTCGATGCCGCGTACTCCTCTCGGCGAGCTGGAGTACCGGCGTCGACGGCGAGCACTTCCGGGATCGATCCGGGATTGATTTATCGCGTCTTAACCAGACGCGATAAATCGATCCCAGAACATCGATTGCCTGCCGCCGGACCCTCCGGTAAGTGCAGACGTACCCTTACAGTGTCTCCCTCTCTAGCACCCTTTGGGTGGTAGTATGCTTAATTTTACATCCTTAGACGGTAGAATGCTCACACATACACGTGTGGACACACATCACTGTGTAATGCTGCCTCCTAAAGCAAGAATCTAGCCCTAAATGGCAGCTAGCAAAAAGATCATCATACAGCCAACAGCAATGTCAAAATATGGATGCCTACATGTTTATTGTGATGTGAAACTTCAAAGTCAGTAATGTTCCAGTTAGGCTCTGAGACCATCATTGAGCTTAGTGAAATCCAAAAATGTATCCAATTGCTAGGACCTCAGTTTAATTTGACGGTACTAAATTCTATTATTTGTGAGACTTGGGTGCTACTAGTGATGGCTTGGTTGAATAGGTGTATCTAATCCAACAGTGCTGTAAATAGGCTGACAACAAATCCAAGAGAGTTGTGGATAAGGCTGGTCAAGCAATGATATTTTTTTATGGCGAAAAATTTCAAATAACCCCCCTTTTAGGAGTCATCAGTAATTTTTTGGGGTGTCATTGAATTTTTTGGGGATGGGGAAAGGAGGCTGTTGAAAACCAAAACCCAGAAATATGGGGGGTTTGGCTACCAATAAACTGAAAGTTTGGGGGTTTGGAATCTTCAGTTTTTTAACAAAAACCTGAAAGGTTTTGACAAAAATGGAAATTTGTTGATGAAAATTTCTGTTTTGTCAAACTATTTTCTGTCAGGAAAAAAAAAAACACCCAAAGCAAAATGCGCATTTCTATCCGTCCTAGTTGTGAACAAGAAGTTCCAGGGCCTTCTGCTCATTATCCATTAATATCACATGACAGCTTGTCCAAATGGGGTCCATCCTTTGAGTCCAGCCATTTCAAGAAAGGACGAAAACCCTGATGAGTTATGTTCAGGCTTGCTTTGTGTTTATGACTTATGCCACTAATTAGGGGTCAGCAACAAAATCCCATGGCCTGAGACCAGGGCCGGCTCTGGCTTTTTGGCCGCCCCAGGCAAAAAAGCCTCCCACCGCCCCCCACCCCCCCCCGGCGGGGAGTGCGGCAGGGGAGGGCACCGAGCCCAGCCGCGGCCCCACTCTCCCCGACTGGCCGGAGCGCCGGGGGCAGGGTGGCGAGACAAGCCGGGGCCCCGCTCTCCCCGGCCGGCCGGAGCGCCGGGAGGAGGGCGGCGAGCCCGGCCGCAGCCCCGCTCTCACCGGGTGACAGCCGCCCCCCTCCAGGTAACGCCCCAAGCACACGCTTGGAAGGCTGGTGCCTGGAGCCGGCCCTGCCTGAGACCAATTCTGAAACTCCATTTCTAACACTGGATGCTTTGTTTGTTTGAATCATCCACATAATAACAATTAATAATTATGAATCACGTTTATTATGTAAACATGCCTAGGGATCAACTAAGAGTGTAGTTTGTGATCTACCCTCAGATCCTTTTCTGCAGAACTCTTTCCTAGGCAGTCATTTCCCATTTTGTATTTGTGGAATTGATTATTCCTTCTTAAGTGGAGTACTTTGCATTAGTCCTTATTGAATTTCATTCTATTATTTGGGACCATTTCTCCAGGTTGTCAAGATCGTTATAAATTCTATTCCAGTCCTCCAAAGCACTTGCAACCCCTGCTAGCTTGGTATCATCTTCAGACTTTATAAGTGTACTCTCTATGCCATTATCCAAATCATTTATAAATATATTGAATAGAACCAGGCCCAGGACAGATTGCTCTGAAACCCCACTCAACATGTCCTTCCAACTTGACTGTGAACCACTAATAACTACTCTCTAAGTACAGTTTTCCAACCAGTTGTACAACCACCTAATAGTAAGTTCATGCAGATCACCTGCTTTTAAAAATTAGATTCTGGGTTTGGCCCTTAGTTACCAACTAACGAGCAAATAATAGGTGAAGAACCCGATCCTGCATTGACGACAGAGCTGCTGGGTGGGCACCAAGTTACTCCAGTCTAGCTGTATAGGTGGGACTGAAGAAGGGACTGTATTGCTAAGTATCCCATTAGCATAAGGCACATTGCAGACACATCATTTTCCACCTAAATCTGCTGCCCTTCCCCTTTTTATACCCTGCACACTTGCAGGTAGGGGAGAGTATGAATAGGAGACCCACTATCACTAGTGGGTGGAAGACCATCCGTAGTGCTTGTCAGAGAATTTCAGCCCTGCTTCCCAAGATCCCACCCACACTTGGGGTTGAACATCTCATGGCAGAAGACCGAGGTCCAGAACATCAGAGCTGGACCACCAGAACCCCCTGGTGCAGGTGTAGTCAAGTACCATGGACAGAGTTCGTGAATTAATCTACCTAGGCTACAAGCAGAGTTCAAATGGTTTCAGCAGACCGGACGTTCTTTGATTAATGAGTCTCACCACCTCTTTTGTGAAGTTCATGTCTCACCTATGGATGCAAAAACATCTTCGACTGAGACATGATATAGTTCAGGATCTATCAAATCTGTATTGTTATATGGGTCAGAAACCTAGATCCTCTTACAAGCGGACTTGGAGTGTCTAGAGGTATTCCAGTGTGCTGCCAGCACCAAATCCTGAAAATAAAGTGGTTTGGCTTTGATTGAAATGTTACAATCTCACAGAGATCTGAGGTCAACTGCTCATTATTTTCAAAATTGGCATTGCTCTTTGACTGTCACCAGGTTGGACAAAATCACCCCAGCATATTGTGCTGTCAAACTTTTTCAACACATGAAGGGATGCATGTCATGACACTACCTGACACCATCTGCAGGGTCACACCAGAGATTTGTGGAATCACAGGATTGAGCCAGATCTGGGTAGTTCACTACACAGTCCCTAGTGGAGCACCATCAACTATGGTCACCCTGGCTGGTGCAACGGTCCGCAATAGATTATACGTGTTTGATGATGCCTAGTGCTTTGCTTGCACTTGGTAGACTCCACTCTACACTTGTGCTGGAGCAGAGCAACCATGTGTATCCTGCTGTGCATCATGTGCCTCTGTGTAAAATCAATTAAAATCCATCTATTGCCCTACTTCTATGGCCCCCGTAACCAGAATAGTTGAGCACTTCATCATCGTTAATGTACTTGTCCACACAATAACCCTGTTAGATAGAGAGACACAAGATACAGATTCTCAGAGTTATGCAGACACTTAACTTCCATTGATGTCAATGGAAATTAGGCACCTGAGTCACTTGTCCAAGTTCACACAGGGAATCTGGTGGAGTGGGGAATTAGACCTGAATCTCCTGAAGTTATCACCAAGGCTATCACCCAATGCACTGGACCATCCCTCCTCTCTGAAAAAAAGTTAAAGATATAGCACAGTTCTCTGCCTCTACGAGGGTCTGAAGGTCGACAACAGTGGTTGGTATCACTGTCTGTGTATACCTACTTGCACTATAGGCTTTTTGTTTTTTAAATCTCCCTTCTGTAGGCCATCACCTCACAGGTCTCCTAATGTTTACTAAGTACTCCAGTGGGTAGGGAACTCCTATTGAAGTCTTTAGGCAGAGAGGGTTAGAAATAGAAACCCACTGACCCAACACTGTAATTACAATCGGAGTTCTAATGCATTCTGACTGAAGCATAAAAGTTGAGCTTGAGACAAAACTTTCCCCACTGCTGCAGTGATTATTGTTCTCTCTTTCTACACTATTCTTTGTATGCCCACCTGCCTCTCAAAAAAGGAATCCTCCACAGCCCTTAGACTATGAAGGAGAGGAACAGTTTATTAAATGTACTGTACTTACCTATCAGTCACCTACTTACTAATTACAACTAAAAGCATGATTAATCTGTCATGGATAAGGCTGCTAAGTAACCCTAATCATGCTAATGTATTTTTTGTCACTTATGCAAAAGGCAGCATTATTACCATTAGCTGCAAGTGGTGGTAACATTTATTCTGCCACAGACAATATGAGGTTGCACCATAGCTTTTGCATTGTCTTCACAGTTGTGTGCGGTGATTTACTTTGTCAATACCAATAGGATCCCATGATGTTTTCTTTGCAAAGTTTATCTTAGAAAATTGATAATGATTACAGTTTTTGAAAGTGTTTCCAGAGGCTCATAATAACTAGGAGTGCAATTCAGCATGGGGGCCTATGCAACATGTAAGCCTTGGTCTCAGTGGGACTGAAGTGATGCATAGATCTTGGGCTGGTCCCACTGTGTGGGGTGAATTCCACCTGGGAGGACTCTGTGGCTCTAGGCATATAATAAATTCTGAAATTATTGAAAGACTGGGCACTGGTCTTCTGCTCTGAGGGTTGTGGTCTCATGTCAACTATCCTGTTCAATGTGTCCTGGGGCAGTTAGGATGGTCAGTGAGGAAATATGGGTTGCAGTGTGTAGAAGGCATCTCCTTCATCTCACCGGACCAAGCGCTTCCCCCTCTGGTGATGGCAGTCCTGGGATAAATTAGCCCCAGCCCAGTCTGGGCAGCATTCATCCTCCCCCTTTCTGTGCTCCTTTGGCCATATTCCCTGGGTAGGCTCCAGGGCAAGCCTACAGGATGATCCTCCACCAAACAAAAGGGGAATAGTCCCATAAACACAAAACCAAAGGGTGATACCTTCCCCTGCCTCCTCACTGGGGTTGGGGATTGCCCTGTATTCTGCCCCAGGGTACCAGTCCTTCCCCTAGCAGGCACTCAGGTTTGTCTGCTTCCCCTATGGGGAGAAGCTGTAGCCTCCCCTCCTGGAGAAGCTTACTTTCCTGCTGCCACTAGCCTGGTAGCAGATCATCTTTCTCTCCTGGTTTTAAAAGGTCTCAGGCAGCCCTTAACTGGATCCAGGTTTTCCTAATTGACCTGAGGTAACCCCTTCTCAGCTTATAGGGAAGAGGGCCTTTACATTCTAGGGCTAACATATCTGCCTTCCCACACCGTCTTGCAGCTGTCCGGCCTGACTTTGTCACAAGTGCCTTTGGTACACAGGTGATTCCTAGCTTTATAGTTTTACCTCTTCCAGCCCAGCTAACTGATTGATTTACTGAGCAGAGTGATGTGTGGAAGAGGACAGGGCTTGAGAAAACCACTCACCCTCATGAGCAGGAATTTTTCTGTGGGGGAGTGACATCAACTTTTGCAAAATTCATTTTAAAAGAACAAAATTATATTTCTAGGGCCAGATCTTCAGCTGGTGTAAATCTGGCCTGGTTCCACTGATATCCATGAAGCTATTTTAATTTACATCAGCAGAGGAACCCTCTGCTGCCTTCCCAAGTCTGCAGACAGACTATTCCAGTGTCTCTGCTGCTGCTCAGAGTTTCTACAAGTACAGCAGAAGGAGATCTGACCAGAATCTTGCCATTTTCCATTGCTGCTATTCAGAACCATGTGGGCAGTCACATAGCTGATAAGAATCTGGTAAATTTCAACCTATTTTAAAAGCATTGCTCATCAGATATTTATGATTTTGCAGTTTGTCTTTTGATTAACTGGCCATGTCTCTTTCTTGCTTGCTTTCTGGTCTTTACAAATGAATAGCAATGCTATAGTACAAATATTTGTAGACACATATATAAAATCTATTTTGGCAAACAAAATATTTTACATTTTTAATTTCAGCTTCAAATCTTGGAAAATCACAGAAATCATAGAAGTGTAGGGCAGGAGGGGACCTTGAGAGGTCATCAAGTCCTTTACCTTGCACTGAGGCAGGATCAAATAAAAGTTTTTAGACAAGTGTTTGTCTAACCCAGGGATCGGCAACCTTTGGCACACGGCTTGCCAGGGTAAACACCCTGGTGGGCTGGGCCGTTTGTTTACCGGCCATGTCCGCAGATTTGGCCGATCGCGGCTTCTACTGGCCGCGGTTCACCATCCCAGGCCAGTGGGAACTGCGGGAAGCAGTGCGGAATGAGGGATGTGCTGGCCGCTGTTTCCCGCTGCCACCGTTGACCTGGAGCGACGAACCGCGGCCAGTGGGAGCCGCGATCGGCCGAACCTGCGGACGCGGCAGGTAAACACACTGGCCCGGCCTGCCAGGGTGCTTACCCTGGCGAGCCGTGTGCCAAAGGTTGCCGATCCCTGGTCCAACCTGTTCTTAAAAACCTCCCATAATAGGCATTCTATAACCTCCCTTGAAAGCCTATTTCAGACCATAACTAGTTAGAAAGTTTTTCCTAATATCTAACATAAATCTCCCTCCTGTAAAGTAAGCAGATTTCTTCTTGTCCTACCTTCAGTGGACATGGAGAACCATTGAGCACTGTCCTCTTTATAACAGTCCTTAACATATTTGAGAATTATCAGGTCCCTGCTCAGTCTTTTTTTCCTCAAGACTAAACTTGCCCAATTTTTTAACCTTTCCTCATAGGTCATGATTTCTAAAACTGTTCTCATGTTTGTTGCTGTCCTCTGGACCCTCTCCAATTTGTCCACATTCTTCTTAAAGTGTGGTGCCCAAAACTAGACACAGTACTCCATCTGAGTATTGAGTAGAGCAGAACAATTACCTCCTGCATCTTAAATGCAACACTCCTGTTAATACAACCCAGAATAATATTAGCCTTTTTTGCAACTGCATGTTAGGGACCAGGACATAGGTGGTCTGGCGTACTGGTCAGAGCAGGAGTCAGGTGTAGTGGGCAGATCAGGCATCCAGGTCAGGGAACTGAGTTGAGAGTCAGCAACTGCGTCAACTGCTGACTACCAGAGCCAAGGATCAAGCCAGAGTTGGCGTCAAAAGTCAGAGCTGGGGATTAGAGTCAGGAAGCTAGACAAGGATCAGGCACGGAGCAGGAGCATGGTGGGAACTAGGAGAGAAGGCAGGGCCAGGAGTGGAGCAGAAATCAGGAGCATGATTGGGTGTAGAATGCAGGCATGAGCAGGGTCTGCTGTTGCTGCTGTGGTAAATCACCTAGTTGCTCAGTCAACTTCCTGTGCTTCCTTCTGGCTTAATTAGCATAGCTGGACTAATTGGTGGAGCTGGTCAATCCTCCAATCAGCGCTTTTGTGCATGGTGCCTTGGCTGAGGTTGTAGTCCTGCTAGCTCCTTGGCCCTTGGGGTTTCAGAAGACTTCAGGTGGCAGTCAGTATGTGATGGCTGTCTGGGAACTCACAGGCCTCCACATCACATGTTGGCTCTTATATAGTCTGTGATCCATTGTAACCCCCAGATCGTTTTCTGCAGTACTACCATCTAGCCAGTTATATTGTGTTTGTGCATTTGATTTTTTTCCCTCTAAGTGTAGTACTTTGCATTTGTTTTCATTGAATTTCATCTGGTTGAATTCTATCAGTTTGACAGCAAACCATTGATAACTACTCTTTGAGAACAGTCTTTCAACCAGTTGTGCACCCACCTTAGAGTAATTTCATCTAGACCATATTTCCCTAGTTTGCTTATGAGACTGTCACGTGATACTTTGTCAAGAGCCTTACTAAAATCAAGATACATTATGTCAACATCTTCCCTCCATCCACTAGACTAGTTACCTTGTCGAAGAAGGAAAATAATCCTTCTCTTAGCAATTTTGTCCATTGTTTGCAGAACTGAAGTTCTTTTCCTGTTTCTAACGAACCTGGCTTCCTTCGGTTTGATTTTCTTTTTGTCTGCACAACTACAGCTCCTTTCTGTTCCAGCTGAAGGCTTTCACAGTTTTGTGTGTCGCACTGAAAAGTTGGATTTTGACATTTTTGTTTATGAACAATCGATATGATTATTTTTCTTGTGATTGATCGATTCAAACAAAATTAATATTTGGAATTGAGGGGAATTCCATCTGATCATAGCAATGTTAACGTAAATCACATTTTTGACTCAGACTCCTTGACACTGAATAAGTTTCTATTCACCACAAAATCACTGAATTATTATTAATACATTTGTCTAGTTTTTCAACACTTTTAATACGGTGAACATTCATAAAAGTATGAAAATTACAACACGATTGCTGTCAATTAGACTAAATTTAATGAAGAGCTCAGTTATGAACGTCTGAAAATATTGTAAGTTTAATAGCATCTAAATTATCTGAAGTTTGATACTAATGTAAAAAGCACATTTTAAATACACAAAACAGATCAGTTTTACGAGGAAGAGTCAAACTCACCTGTCAACGAAGGCATGGTGAAGGATAAAGATAGGATCGTTAGCAGATCCTTGTACCTGGGACATTGAGCCATTCATATAGATGTGAAGTGCATTATGTAAACTGCTTTGAGACACGTTCGCTATTCCAGTCTGTGGATTGGCAAAGCCTATACGTGAAGAGGAAATCATACACTGATATGAAGATGTGCTTAATTATTCTTTCAGTAAAACAGAAGCTCAAAGTACCTACTAATTAGATTTCATTTATGTTCAGCTCTTTAGTATAATACTAAGATAAATGTTTAAAGAAAGAACACTAGTATACTTGGAAAGCACATCAGAGATGACATTAGAAGAAACTAAATTAAAACTATTGCCATAAAACTAAAGCAACATGCCATTACATGAACTACTTAATTGATTTATATTTTTAATTCTTTGTCCAATATTTCTGGCTGTTAAAAAAGCATTCTAAGATCCCAATCTTGCAAATATTTATCCATGTGAGTAACTTTAGTCATATGAATATGAAATTTATTTGGGCGCAAACCTACTAAGGGAATTATTTAACTGACTTACTGTATCGCTGACAAATTACAGATAATTGGTGAAGCAGTAAAAGTCTGAGAAAAGTAAATGAAAGGAGATTGACCCTGGCAATTACTAGTCCATAAGTCAAAACAACCTGTTGTGTTTAGTAATACAATTAGACTGCAAGCTCTTTAGAGCAGGGATCATAGTTTTATTATGCGTGTACAGTGCTGAGCACTTTTCCCTGACTGGGGCCCTTAGGAACCACCGCACTGCAAAAAACAGTCATAGTAAAAGGATAGAACAAATAATTGGCTATGTAAGCCCCTTCCATAATCAAACCTACAGGACAGGGTTCTGGAGAAAGAAGTCTCTTTGAGGGTTGCCCTGAGGATTAGACTTTTAAAGGCCACTGGGCCCATCCCCAAACCCAGCAGACCCTGGAGAATATGTGACACCAGGCCCCTACTCTAGGGGCCATGTGTCTCCATACTGGTTCTGGCCCTGATAGCCCCTGGTGGTCCCTTTGGGCCTTAAACTTTGAGCCCTAACCTAGCTTCCTGCTAGCACAGGTGATCCCTAGCCAGCAGGAGATCCATCAGAGTGTCAATACGGCACTGTATTGTCTCTTTCTGGGAGTCTCCACGGCTATGTCTACACTGCAATTAAAATCCTATGACTGGCCCATACCAGCTGACTTGGTCTTGTGGAGCTCAGGCTAAGGGGCTCTTTGATTGTGATGTAGACATTTGGGCTCGGGCTGCAGCCAGAGCTCTAGGACCTTTCCACCTCGCAGGGTCCTAGAGCCCAGGCTCCAGCCCAAGCCCAGGCATTTACACCTCAATTAAAGAGCCCCTTAGCTCAAGCCCTGCGAGCCCAAGCCAGCTAGCACACGTCAGTCACAGCTTTTTAACTGCAGTGTAGACATACCTTATGGTGTCAGGGTTAGGATAATCTGTATAGGCCCTCCTGGGTCCTGTCTTACCCATAAGGTTGGAGGACTTTCTAATTGCACAAACCCAAACACCCTTGCCCTGCCCCCTGCCCCACCCCTCTTCTGCACCCCCCGCATTCAGCCCCCCCCTCGCTCTCCCCCACCCTCACTTTCACTGGGCTAGGGCAGGGGGTTGGGGCAGGAGGGGGGGGGAGGGGTGTAGGAGAGGGGTGTGGGCTCTGGGGTGGGGTTGAGGGGTTTGGGGTGCAGGAGGGGGCTCAGGGCTGGGGCAGGGGTTTGGAGTGCAGGAGAGGGTGTGGGAGGTTTCTACCTTGGGCAGGGGTTGGGGTGCAGGTGGAGGTGCAAGGTCTGGGAGGGACTTAGGGTACGGGGGGGGGGTTCTGACCTGGGGCAGGAGGTTTGGGGTTTGGGCGGCGCTTACCTCAGGCGGTTCCCGGTCGGTGGTGCAGCATGGCTAAGGCACCCTGCCTGCCTGCCCTGGCTCCACGCTGCTCCCAGAAGCAGCTGCCATGTCCAGCCCCTACGCCAGGTGACTCTGAGCAGTGCGTGCTGCCCATGCCTGCATGGACCTCCCCCACAGCTCCCATTGGCCATGGTTCCCAGTCAACGGGAGCTGTGGAGCCACCGCTGGGGGCGGGGGCAGCACGCAGAACTTCCCTGATCACCCCTGCACCTAGGGGCTGGACATGCTGGCCATTTCTGGGGAGCTGCGCAGAGCCAGGGCAGGCAGGGAGGCTACTTTATCCCCACTGCGCCGCCAAACAGACTTTTAACAGCCCGATCAGCAGCGCTGACTGGAGCCACCAGGGTCCATTTTTAACCAGGCATTCCAGTCGAAAACCAGACGCCTGGCAACCCTACCTGCCCACTGATGCTGTAGTGGGGTATTACTGAGGTTGGTGTTAAACATGGTGTTTCTTTAACCTAGCCTACTATGCTTCTACTCTCTCTTCTGAATCACTCCTTAAAACACTCTACCAGAACACACACAAATGCTAGGCCTCCCTGACACTGAGGTATATCAGAACAGACAGAAAATCTTTTAAAAATAAAAACTTAACAAAAATAGTGGAACTAACAAGATGCCTTCCGCGCTAAACTTCAGTGCTCCATCACTTTATTGTCCCATCTCATCCCCGTCCATACATTTTACATTGTTTATTGAGATTGTAAATGTAGTAAGGCAGAAACCTTGTCTCTTTGTTTATCTGGAAAGTGCCTTGCATGCTTTGAGAACAGCATAAATCATAATATCTCATGAGTGACCTGGGAGAGTGTTTTATTATATCACGAAGCAGTAAAGTCATGGGGGAAGCAGAGTGGTCTAGCACAGTGTTTCTCAACGACTGGTCCATGAACTGCTGTCGGTCCCTGAGAACTCCCTGGCACAGGTTAGGAAGGTAGCAAGTTGGTTCCTGGAATCAAAAAGGTTGAGAAACACTAATCTAGTGTATAGGGCCCTAAATGGGGATTTTGGAGACCTGGGTTCTACTCCCAGCTTTAGAATTGATCTTTTTGTGTGGTCACTTCACGCCATCTGTCTTTGTCTTGTCGGTTTAGATGATAAGATCTTTTTGGGGTCAAGGACTGTTTCTTACTATGTGAATGCGTGGTATAAATGGGACCTTAATCTCATCTGAGGCCTCTAGGTGCAAGTGCAGTGCTTCTAATAGAAGGCATAGTCCCTCTCCATAAGACTAGAATTTTGAGCTCATTTCCAGTTGTTGAATTCTCACAATGAGGTTGACAAATCCAAGGGAAATTAGAGAAGAAGAATGATGATCCAAGAGACTGGAGGAATTGACTTCTGAGGAAAAAACTTAACAGTTCTAGATAAGTATAGCTGGAATAAGATGAAAAAGGGGCACATATCTGAAGGGTCTGGAAACAGCAGGAGAGGAGTGGAATTACCTAAGGCGGTATATAGGGAAATAATTAGTACTTGGATGAAATTAATATCAGGGAAATTTAGATCAGGAAAAGCTTAATAGTAAATATTAAGCTGTGTAATAGTCTCTGGAGGGAAGTGATGGGAGCCACATCACTTAGAAATTTTAAAACTGGATTGGACAAAACGCTAGAAAATATGTTGTATGGGGCAATCTGGCATGGACAGAGAGGTATGTTCTACTTCAGCCACAAGTTATTGGGTTTCCTGAAATTACTGGTGAAATTTTATGGCATTTTTTTTTCAGGAGACCACATTAGATGATCCTAATAGTTCCTTTTGGTTTTAAAAGCTATTAATCTAGGTACTTAATAACATACGTTTCTTTCAGATCTGATTTCTAGGAAATGTTCTATGAAAATCAGCTGAAAAAAATCTACTTGTCAGTCTTCTTAAAATGGATAAGACTTCAGGCCCTTCACTTGTATCATATTACAGGTCAATATGGGGGGCGGGGGTGAAGGGAGATTGGTAGAGTACTATTTATATTGCTTCTAGAGTACTCTGGCCAAGAAACTAGATGTTCTGCATCAGTCTTAAAGAAGCTTTGACAAGTTTCAGCCCTAAAAATGATGTTATCACTTGAGTTATTGTATGAAAAGGGTTATACAGAATACTTCTGTATACTAAGATGCACTTAATCAGGGCAACCTCTTCACAGGGACATCTCCCAGAGAGCCAATTTCGCCTAATGTGGACATTGTCATTCATACCAGCTACTGATTAACTGGGACAGTATTAGCACTAAAGGCTTAGGTCATGTTTAATTCTAAACTGTGGGCTCTTAATGTGGAAGATTTCATATAAATATTAAAGAAAGAAGAAATAATAATTAAATGCAGCGAGTATTACTTTTACCAGTGTGCTTTTACATAGTACGACCTTTATTATGATTTCATTTTAATTCTTTTCAGACTTGTTTGAAAGGGTCTCAGGGCAACCATTTACTCCGGGCAATGGGTGATGAACCAGGCTGAGCCAATTCAGAGAAATCTACAATACGAAAAGAATTTCATAGCACTTAGGGAAAATTGTACTTCCACGAGGAGGAGAGGGTGTGAATCTGTAATTCACCACTATGATAAATCTCAGAAGTTCTTGGAGGGAAGCCCCATTAGAACTTGATGTGCTAGAACCAGTAGTTATGGCTGGAGCTTATGTTATTGAGGTCAATAGGATTTTTGCCAGTGATTTAAATTGGAGCCAAATAAAATTCTTAAAGACCACGTGCCTGGTTCTTCTCTTGCTCATAGCACTGTAAATCAAGAAATCAGTGGTTCAATGGAATTGAACTGACCTCAGTGGAGCTGTGCCAATGTACACCAGTTGGAACTGTGGCCCAAAGTTTATTAGATTGAGCTGATAGTGCCACCTACAGTTGCCCAACACTTTCCATTATAATTATATACATGCAGTCTTCATAAAGCATTCAAGTGTATCAGGTGTCTGTCTTTTAATAGCTGCTGTTTAATTATACTAACAACAGTCTAGCAGCAGAGATCAGGAAACTCCATGTACAATCAGTCAGGGACACAGCTGTATAAATATAGTGCAAGTCAAGTGGTGTCTTCCTTCACTACTCCTCATTTGCTGCTGAATTGGCAGCACTAAGTGCATTTGGTAGATTTCAGAGTGTATTTGGGGCTTTGATAGTATTATCAACGTTAATTACTGCAGTGATGCGGCAAATGTCCCATACATCATACCACCTCCTGCATTCTTTTGGTGTATTATTTAACATCTGTGACACTCTATCACTTAACCACATTAAGCTATTTAACTCTTTTCAGGGTTCTTGGATTTTATAAATGCACTTAAGTAAAATTCACTTTGCACTATTTCCAAGTCAAGTGCTAAGGACATCAATCACTTTGAAGGTGAAATTTCACTCTGTAAGGTGCATGCCTGGATCGCATTGACTCCAACACATCTAGGGATGTACATCTGGGATGAATGTGGCTGTAAGAAGAATTCCACATTGCAGAGAAGCACCCACTCAGACTGATGTATCTATTTTAAATACATGAGAAGGGGAAAATAAGGCTGTGTCTCTGCTATGGGCACTAATGTAGCATAGCTTCAATGCTGTAGCTATGCCACTGTAATCCCATAGAATAGACTCAAATTACAGCAACAGCAGGAGTTTTCCATCAGCTGTAGGAACCAAGCAACCAGTAGCTAGGTCAACAGAAGCATTCTTCTATCGATCTAGCTGTGTCTACAATCGGGGTTAGGTTGGCATGACTATAGCACTCATGGGGGTGGATTTTTCACACCTCTGAGTGCCATATTTATGTAGACCTAAGTTTTAAGTGTAGATCAGGCCTAAGATAAATAACATGATTCTGAGGGTCAGATCTTCAGCTGATTATGGAAAATACTGGCACTGTACCTGTTTATGTCAGCTGAAGCTCTAGCCCTTAGCGATCTTTTTATAGGAGACATTTCAGGGCTAAATTCAACAGTGCATAATCCATCTTTTTTCAGCCAACACTCCTATTGGTTTCTGTTGGGATCTTGCTGGAATGAGGAAGTCATAAGGACTGCAGAATTGCCCTCAGGAGCTATAGTCAACAAAAAGCTCAGAGCTGTCTGATTTGGACCATGTCACCCCCCTCTGCGGTGATTGGAAATGACTTTCGTGGAACTTCAGTGTGACCCTGGAACCAACAGTATCCCTGAAATGTGCCCTTGGTGATGACACTCCAGGGTTGGGCAACAGTCTCTGATTGTGGAGCACAAACTTACACCTCATTGTTCACAAGTTTGCCCCTCCCCCCCCCCCCGCTTTGTACTAAGCATGTGCCAGGAGTGATGTTCATATAGGCTCGGGCTAAAAGTATGACAGTGCTACCAACACCAAACCATAGACAGAAAAAAGCACACATCTCTGCCTCAGATAGCTATAGTGATCCATTTTTGGTTTTAGGTGATGCATGTTAACAGCCAGATTTATATTCCATACTCTACCCGCATGCCCCATATAATCAGGCATGTTTCCCAGGCAGAACTAGCATTCACAAAAGCTTTTAAAATGTTTGCCTCTCCTTTAAGGGGCATTGCACAATCTACCATTGACCTGTTATTTTTCAGTTCCATTGGATGGCCATTTCACCGTGTGAGTGAACAGCTTGTGCTCTAAGCTCCTTTGGGTGGGGGTTTTATTGGCTGATGTTGACCTTTGTTTTCCGTGGCATTGTGGTTGGTACTCTGATGTAACATACATTTTGTCAGTCTAAATAGTCTTCTCTTTAAGTTAGCCACTGGATTGCAGCTTATGTTGTTGGTAGCTACATATAACAATAATAATATCTAGCTCTTACACAGAGCTTTTCATCAGTAGATCTCAAAGTGTTTTACAAAGGAAGTCACTTTCATTATCCCCATTTTGCACAAGGGGAAACTGAGGCACGGGGACTTACTCAAGGTCACCCAACAAAACTAGTCCCCAGAGTTGTAGTTTACCAGTTTAATCACAAGACCACACCATAAACTTTATTTTAGCATCTGATTAGTCTGATACTTATCTCACACTGGCATAAATTAGCAGTCATTCTACTGAAGTCAATGGGTTTGATCCTGAACTCCAGTTCCATTCACGTAAAATTGGAGTAACTCCATTGAAGTAAATGGAGTTATTCTGGATTTACACGAACTGAAATCCGAATCGGACTCTATGTGGAGTTACAGTGGTATAAAAGCTGTGTAAATAAGATCAGAACCAGGTGCTAAGTATCTGGGCTCAAGGGCTCTTGTAAAGCTGTGAGGGTAACAGCAGGTATCTTGTAATGCAGTGGCAGAGGAAATGACTTCATAAGCAGTGAATTCCTAAGCAGAAGAAACAGGCTGGACTCTTCAAAATAAGGCTTTATTAGAATGAAATCAGAGCTACATAAGATAACGGAGAGCTAAGTGCTCCTAGCAGTGTGTCTGGTGAAGCTGCTGCTAGACTGTGTCCAACAGGTTCTCATTAGCACCAATCCAGTTCTCTCTAACATACTTTGCTCTTAAAGGCACAGTGCATCCTCCTAACATCTCCCCTTTCCAGCAAAGCAATTCCAAACAATTTAGCGTACATAACAACTGTTTCTCTACAAATAGCACAACATCTAAACTTTGTTAGCAGTGCTCAAGGAGCCTTTCAGGTGCCCTGCACAGACTATCAAATCTGTGAGGCACCACTTTCAGCCCTTGCACTAGCTGACTCAGCAAACTGCTCTGCTTTCTGGTCCAAAAGATCCTCAGTGGTTTCCTCAGTGCTTTGTCTTGTAGCTGTCAGTGAATTATCTACCTCCCTATCTCCCTCTTCTTCAGGCAGATGTTGTAGATGTCTCTTGTTCCTCTGAAAAGTATGTCCATCAGGAATCTATATCTGATCAGATCATGGGGTGACCTCGCGAGTCACTACTGCCCTCTGTGCCCAGCAAGTACCATCATGAATCCGCACAGCATCTCTGAGCTTCAACGGCTCTAACAGACTCTGTCACAGTGTGTCTTTATTTACGCTTAAGTTACTTATACACATCTAAGTCAATATTGCCATTAAGGATTGCTACTAAGTTAGGGAGTCTGGTTCTCAACTTCCTGCCAAACAATATCTCTGCAGGTGACAGTCCATGACTCACTGGTACTGCTCAATAGTTCAATATAGCCAAATATGGATCTGTACCTATGTCAGTGACCTTTTTCAAAAGTAATTTAACAATTTTTGCACCATTCTCTATAAGGCTGTTGGGTTGAAGATACTTAGGACTTGAAGGTACATGCTTAAAGCCATATACTCTAGCTAATTTTTTAAATTCATGTCCATCAAACTGTGATATCAAACATGATAACTTCAGGGATTCCATGCATGGAAAATATGAATTTCATGCACATCATAACATGTTTTGATGTGATATTTTTTTAAGAAAACATCCTTGGGATAATGAGAAGAATAATCCAAAATCAAAACATAGTCTTTACCTGCATATGCAAAGAAATCCACACCAACTTTAGACCATGCCCTGAACTGTTCATTGTTTATCAGCATAGACTGTTTTTCCTGTTTAGGTTGATATTTTTGACCTTTCACACATTTTAACAGTTTTCTTTATCTTCATTTGTGGCCAGTGCAGTATCTCTCTGGCTCTGTGTTTACATTTCTCCATGCCCAAGTGTCAATGTATTGTTGTGAGCATGTCAGCTTGTAACATCTTAGGCACTACTGTTCTATCTCCTCTAAACAACATGCCATCAATAACAGGCAGTTCTGCTTTGAACTTTGAACTCCATATGCCCCCCCGCACATCGCCTATGACTTCAAGGGTTTAAGAAGATTGCTATTTTCTGCTGATCTTCTTTCCCACCAAAGCCAGCTTGAATCTCTTCCAGGAGTCTGCTGCAGTACCCGAGAGTTTCAACTCTGTGGGAACTTTTAGTTGCTCCAGCTCTACCAGGACTCCTTTTCTCCTTCACCAAAGTGCTCACTCTGGTACCATGTGCTGTCTTCTGAATTCATAAGAAGGAGAAACAGGTTGGACTCTAAGTAGTAAGGCTTGATTACAACTTTACCAAGGGGAACATTTCTATTGTTCCTTTTGCTACTTTTTCACACCAGAAGGCTAACTTAGACCTAAACCCATGGTGTGCTGGAGAGAAGATGCTTGTTTTCACCTTGCATTTTCCTGTTCAGTTCATTGAGACAGCAGAATCTATCAATCAGATAGGCAAGCTTTGTGCAACATCTACACAGATTTGATTGCTGATGTGCCATTGATTTTTCCACAGTTAGGAAAATTTTGACCTCCTCTCTCAGCTCATACAAGCATGAGAGAACTTTTCCATGGGAAAACCAGTGTATTTCAGTATGCACAAGTAAACTCGGGTGCTCCACTCCCGTTTGCTTACACAGCAAGGCGAAAAGGCATGATTTTAAGGGCCGTGAATTTGTAAAGTTCACTATCTTTACTGCTCCATCCAACACTAACAACAGTTCTTTTGGCGGTGTTTTGGTGACGAGAGCTTCACAGTGCAGGAAACAGTGGCTCACCAACATGGGGTTTTGTTCCCTAACCTTGCTTACAAACTCCTTCACTTTGCCAGTCATGGAAGCTGCTCCATCAGTGCAAACACTGATACAATTTTTCCAGTGAAGTTCTCCTTCCTCAAAGTAGACTGTTGTCACACAGAATATTTCCCCTCTAGTCATGTAACCTGGCTGTTCTTTGCAAAACAAAACCTTTTCTTTGATACCATCTCCATCAACGTACCTTGCATTAGCCAAAAATTGAGCATGGCCACAGATATCTGTCAATTCGTCAAGCTGCAATGCAAACTTTCTGCTTGATTTTAATTTTTCTTGTATCACCATCTCAATATCACTGACATGTCATCAATGCAGCGACTTATGTTATCTGAAAGAGGAACTTTTTCAATTCCCTTGGCTGCATATGCACCTAACAATTACTCTCATGATTTCTTTGCATGCTAGTAAAATTAATGTTTCTGCGATTGTATGTGGCTTTTTTGCCTTTTCTACAAGCTCAGTGGCCACGTAGCTTGCTTCCAGCACTTTGTCAGAAACAGCTGCACAGTCGATCATCAGTCATGCTTGATTTTCATTCTGATCCCTCAAATGCATAAAAAAAAATGTCCTTTTTGGCAAGGGATAAATGTTCGCTTGTAAGGTGTCGTTTTAACTTACTTGGCACCATGGCATGGTTTGAAAGTTTCTCCCTGCACACGAGACATTGTGGAAGAGGGCAAGATGGTTCCCCTGTAGACTAAAATCCATATTGCAGATAGCTCTCACAGAAGTGTTGGTTCACCACTTTTACTTCCTTAGTTTTATGTTCATCCCTGCAAGTAGAGATGGAACAGCCAAAATCTTTTTTCTTCAAATATTTGTCCATTTTTGGGTCAAAAATTTGAAATTCAATGCTGTAACTTTTGAGATTTGTAAGATCTGAAAAACACACTGACCACCATTTGATTCCCATAACGTCAAGTTCATATGAGTGTAGACTCAGTGTTACGCTATCATAGGCCATTCTTAATGTATATTCATGAGCCGATCAAGGCTAGTAGGGTTAAAATCAAAACAACCATGGTGGCTAATGTTAGATAGTGATCTGTCTTTTGTGCCAGAATTAACATTTTCAACAGTGGAAACTAACATTAAAGCTAAATATAAGAACTCTGGACAAAAGCATGCTCAATGGAGAAAGTGGCATGCACTTGAGAATAATATTTTGGCATGACAAGCAATTAATAATTAATCATTTCTTCTCATTTCCAAAATGTGTGTAACTTTCTCTGCTGTTTTTAAATGCAATATAAATAATGACAGTGCTGTTCTGTGTCAGGCTCATTCTAGCTTTTACCCCCAGTCAAATATAAATATAAAATTTAGGCTTGAGTTGTATGTCTTTTTTTTTTAATATGCATCATCATCAAAGGCTCATTGCGTTCATCAGGGCACACCATCTTTGCTTACTTTTTATCCCTCTTAACCTCACTTTGGGGACTGGAATGTGACACATGCATAATATTGAAAGGGGCCTCGTCCTGGAGAGCAAACGTACAGAATGCGATCCGGCTCCGACCCTAATTAAAATATCAGGGAAGGTTTAGTTCTCACATCTAGTTTTTAAAAAAATTCCACGGCACGCCTCTTCAGGCCGGATGGTTGGGAAACACTGCTCTAACATGTGTTCTGCTCTTAAAGGCACAGTACATTCTCCTAACAACAGTGGCAGTGTTATGCAAGCTGGCAATTTTAAAGCTTGCCATCTGAACACAACTAAAAATTAGCCAGTCACAATGACACACCTTACTCATGGTCATGAGCATAAACTTGCGCAGTGATCTTCTATGCCCATCAAACATATTTATTCAAGGAAGGAGCCTCAGCAAAAAGCATCCAAACTCCCATTCTTCATGTGGCTTTGTGTATATGTTTTATAGGATGGGGCATGATCCTGTCCCTTTCAAAAGTATAAATAGCTTCTTGAACCACATAGTCACAAGGTTATTGGCCGGATTCTGTGTTCACTTACTCATGATTTACATTTTTGGTGTAACTCCATTGAATTGACACCAATGTAAAACTAATGTAATAGGAGAATTAGGTCTGGTGACTTAGAGGTGGAGGGGAATGAATAGATCACAATCTATTAAAGTCAAAGTCCCTTAAGGCATTCAGGGGAATTGCAGTGTGCAAAAGTCCTATGCAATAGCCTTATGCGCACATAAAGAGGGTGCATCATTTTTGCTGAACAAAACCTGTATATGCTGTTCTGAAAATCTGGTCTTATATTTTGCTATTATTTGTTTTTCTGTTTAACTCTATTAGAAGAAGAGAGCTGAAAAACGTACTTGAAATTGACATTGTATCGGGTCGTGGTTTGGGACCAGGTGTCATGTGAATGCAATTACGGTTCTTGTATTGACCTAGTCCTGTGTCAATTCCCCTGCCCCTTTCCAACACCCTCCACACCTGTTCCCTAGCAGGATGGCTCCATTTAGACTTTGCTACAAGAGCTTCCAATAGCCATGACTTCTCTCTTAAAGGAGGATCCCCAGAACAGAGAGCGGGAATCTGCAGAAGTGGACTGTGTTGCCTTTTTTGTGTAATCTCTGCAGAACAGACAAGGCGAGGAGGTTCATGCTCTTAGTGTCACCACAGACTCAACCTCTCCTCCCCAGGCCCATCTTTCCCTGAGGTGGATCCTGGAGCCTGTGAAGACCCCTCTGCCTAGTTCCAGGAGCAGGGTAGTTTGTGACCATCCTTCCCACCCCCTTAAAACAGGAATTATCCTATCATGGATCTCAATGGGCCACTTAGTCTCCATTGGAGTGTAGTCAATGCTCCTTCACCGGAACCATTTAAATCTGGACTAGCCAAAGCCCCAGTTAATATACTGCCAGCAGCCATCATTCACCGTCTTTCTATGATTCTTTTAAATTAGCATGTGTGTGTGGTGGAAGAATAGGTGTTGGGTTAGAAGAAAGATATCCGTGTCGAACTTCTGAGAGGTTATGATAAAGAACAGCGCATTTGTCGTATATATTCTAAAATACGCCTCAATGTCCTTTCAGCTGTAGCACAATCCAAATTAAAGCAATAACCCATTCACAGTGTTGTTGGGAGCACACGCTATGATATTAACAAGTCTCAACACAAACTGCTGTGACTGTGCGCAGCAGACATGAAATTAAAGTGACGAAGATACAGCATTGGAGAAAGGGTTCAATGGATTAATCAGACAAAACATTGATTGCTAGTTTAGCAGACTGCAAAATAAGAATTAAAATAGGTCTTCCCAACCTATTGAGGTACTGCAGGTTTTAAGTTCTTTCTTGATTATTGTGCAATTTTGTTGAACATCTGTGCTACTGCCTTTTAATATACCTTTAAGAGCTATCCCAGAATATATATAATATTTCAAAGTGTTTTGTGATGCATCTTGCATGAAGACACTATACAAAAATAAATTCTAATTGTAATATGAATCATGTCGTCAATACTCTGACATTCCCTGCCTGTCTTTCTGACGTCCAGACACCAATTTAAGCTCAGCAGTAAAAAAAACTGAGCTCTTCATTTTTTTTTTTTCTCCAAAGCCCTTCACACTCCTTCCATTCTCATGAAGCAAGGACAACACTTTCATCCTACCTGTCATTTGGGCCTACAACCTGGGTGGTTTTTTTTTTGACTCTTCTCTCTCTGTACATTCACACATCCAGACTGTGTCCAGGACTTGCTGCCTTTTCTTGTGCAACATCTCCAAGGTCCAGCCCTTCCTCTTTGTCCATGCTGCTAAAACTCTGACTTAGGCCCTCATAATTTCATGTTTTGACTACTTTTATCTCCTCCTTTCTGGCTTTGACATCATCTCCCCCTGCCACCCAATATTTAAATCCATTCAAAACACAGCAGCAAAAAATAAAAAAAATCCATTTTCCTGGTTCTGTGGCTTGTCTCTCCAGCCATATCACCTCCCTCTTTCCAAAAACTCCCTGCTTCCCTGTTTTCCACTGCATCAAGCACCAACTATTTCCAGGACTGGAGTCATTCAATGTCTGAAATTGCTTGCGGCTTCAATGGAGTTACTCCAAATTTTTCACCAGTGTAAGTGGAGACTTTGGCCCACAGTTCTGATCTGAGAATATTTCATTGTATGTTGTGAAGGAGGTAAAGTGTTTTATGCATAAATTTAAAGGCTTCAACTGCTGGTCCTTGCTGCAACTTTCAGTGTTGTGGTGGAATATGATCGTGGCCCTTTGTTGTCTCCATGTTCTGTGAGAAGGTTACTTACCTGCCAGCTATATGGGGCATTAATGGAAACATGGCTTGCCCCATGCCCTGGGCATATCAGGCAGCACTGAAGCCGTTAATACACACATTTTATAAATAGAAATAATCTTCCAGCATCATTAGCAAGGTAGCAAGATTCAAAAAGGGACTGGCTTATAGTTAATTGTGCCTTTTGCAACTTTTCATGAAGGCAAAGTTGCAATAAAATATTAATATGCTACATCTTATATTTCTTATTACTTACTCAGGATCAGGTTAATATTCAAGAAACTTGGCTAAAAAGATTCTGGCTCGCTGGCTGAGGTGCTCTCCTCCTCTGAATATTTTAAAAAGGGTGACCAAATTTCTACCTACCTATCCTCTTTTTGGTGCTTCTCTTGTGTACGTACTTGGTGTAAAAGTTTGTCCTTATTTTACTATACCACTTCCATAGGAGGAGAAGTCACACTTTTCCAGTAATGTGCATTTTTGGAAGGGATATTAAACCTCATATCTCAAGGCTTAACATAATCTCTAACTATGGGTATGTCCACATTGCAAAGAAAAACCCATGGCACTGAGTCTTAGGGCCCAGGTCAGTTGATTTGGGTTTGTGGGGCTTGGCAGCAGGGCTAAAAATATCAGTGTAGACATTCCTGCTTGGGCTGGAGACTGGGCTCCAAGCCCCTCCTCCCTCACTAGGTTTACAATCCCAGGCTCCAGTGCAAACAGAAACTACGCTGCTATTTTTTAGCCCCTCCACCCAAACCCCACAAGTCTGAGTCAATTTACCTGGGCTCTGTCACTCGGCACCACAGTGTAGACACTTGCAGTGTAGACATACCCTGTGTAGATATGTCTACACAGCAGCTGGAAGGTGTGATTCCCAGTGTGGGTAAACGGACATGTGCTAGTTGTGCTTGAGCTAGCAGACTAAGAATAGCCATGTTGCCATAGTGGCTTGGGATAGCCACCTGAGCACACACCTAGGACCTTGGATGGGGTTGTACTCAAGCGGCTAGCCCGAGGTACCATGTATGCTGTACAATCACATTGCTATTTTTAGGCACTAGCTTGAGCAGAGTTAGTGCTTGTACATCTATTTGAGCTGAGAATCACATCTCCCAGCTGCTGTGTAGACGTACCCTTAGAGATTTCCAGGAGGAACTGTGACATCAGGTATATTATCAGTTCCACCCCATGAAATCAGTCCAAGCTGCCCCAGGTTTACATGCTCTACTTATTTACAAGTTACAACTTCCATCTTGAAACAGCATTATTCTATATCCCTGGAAAGGACCATCCTATGACTGGAAATGCCATAGTAGAATAAAATGTGTTACCTTCCAAAGTGTTTCTGAAGCTGAAATTGGCCAATTTATCCATGGACCCTGATTCGTATTGAGTCAACGTTAGACAAAATTCAACCTCCGCTGAAGATGGGAGCCGAGGTGTCCTTGTTTTATCATGGTTCCCAGGGTTTCGAAGTATAGGGCCTTCGTTGGTGGCATTGCATAAAGCCTGCCGGCTGTTGTACTCCTCCGATAGGCTGCAAATTACCTGTGTAAAATATCAGCACAGTTGTCTTGGTTACAAAAAGGATAAAAGCAAACATTATTTTACCTTTCAGAATAAGTTCTTTGACCTATAAAAACCCGAGCAGAAAATGCAAATATGATAACCTCTGTATAAGAAATGATGTTTGTATTAATTTCAGACTACAAAAATGACTCGTATGTAAGTGGCTCCCTTTCATATGACAAGCACATGTAACATATTTAAAATTGACCCACACTTAACATTTTGAAATTGTTTTTTTCCCCATATGAAATACACATGCCCTTCCCACTTGGGCTAAGGGCAAATTCAGCCCTCATTTAGAACATAAGAACGGCCATATTGGGTCAGACCAGCGGTCCATCTAGCTCAGTATCCTCTCTTCTGACAGTGGCCAATGCCAGGCGTCTCAGAGGGAATGAACAGAACAGAAAATCATCAAGTGATCCATCCCCTGTCATCAACTCCCAGCTTCTGGCAAATAGAGATTAGGGACACTCAGAGCATGGGGTTGCCATTGATGGGCCTAGCCTCTACAAACTTATTTAGTTCTTTTTTGAACCCTGTTATAGTTTTGGCCTTCACAAATCTCCTGGCAAAGAATTCCACAGGTTGACAGTGCATTGTGTGAAGAAATACTTCCTTTTGTTTGTTTTAAACCTGCTGCCTATTCATTACATTGGGTGATCCCCAGTTCTTGTGTTATGTGAAGGAGTAAATAACATTTCCTTATTTATTTTCTCTACACTAGTCAAGATTTTATAGCCCACCCTCATATCCCTTCTTAGTCATCTTTTTTCCACGCTGAAAAGACCCAGTCTGTTTAATCTCTCCGTATATAGATGTTGTTCCACATGCCTAATAATTTTTGTTGGCTTTCTCTGTACCTTTTACAATTCTAATATACTGTATATACTCGATCATAAGCCGGTTCGTTTATAAGCTGACCCTCCTCCTCAAGATGGATAAGTAAAAATGGAAAATTTTTATGACCCATTCATAAGCCAACCCTATAATTCAGGGGTCAGCAAACTTTGGCTCCCGGGCCATCAGGATAAGCTGCTGGTGGGCCGAGATGGTTTGTTTACCTCGAACGTCCGCAGGCATGGAGGTAAACCTAAGTAAAGGAAGTGTCCCGGCATGCCAGCTACTTACCCTGACAGACCAGGACAGCAACTGGTGGGGAAATTTTTTTCGGGGGAGAAGCTGGGGGTCAGGGGTGTAACCCCTGTGATCACCTGCTACATGACTCCACCCCTAGCCCGGGACCCCCACACTCTCCCCATCCCATCCCTTCTTACCTTATCTGGGGAGGGCCAGGGGAGCATGTCTCTGACCTGGCTGGAGCTGCTCCGGCAGGCTAGGCCGCGCGGCTGCAGCCTGCTCTGGGGGATGGGGCCGAGTGGCACGTAGGGTGACCAGACGTCCCGATTTTATCGGGACTGTCCCGATTTTTGCTTCTTTGTCCTGCGTCCCGACCGATGTTTGGTTGGGACACTGGACAAAAAAGAAATGTTGCGCTCCGCCCCGACTCCGCCCGCCCTCCCTTCCCCCATTGGCTCCCTCCACAAATCCCCGCCCTGGCCCCGCCTCTTCCCCAACCACGCAGCATTCCTCCTCCCTCCCAGGCTTGCAGCATGGCGGCGCAAGCCTGGGAGGGAGGCGGTGGCGGCGGTGCCTGGATCCTGGAGCTGGTGAGTCAGCTCCGGCACCCGGGCACCCGGCGGGCAAAGGGGGCTGGCAAGGGAGGGAGACGGGGGGCTCAGCTTTGAGCCCCCCGCCGCGACAGAGGGCTCCTGCCCGGGCCGCTGCACCCGGGGCCGGGAGGGCATCCTGGAGGCTGCTCCAGCCCTGCAGCCCGCGGGGTAGTGTGGTGGGTCTGGGCGGGGGCAGTGTGGAGCGGGCAGGGGCTGGTTGGGCGGCGTGGGCCGAATCCCTGCTGCTGCCAGGGAGCCCTGTGCCTCTCCCGCCCACTCGCGACTGCGGCTCCTTCCCGGCGGGACGCGCCCTCCAGCCTGCCCCGGCCACATGCGGCACGCATGGGAAAGTAGGCGCTGGGGACGCGTGCCGCATGTGGCCGGGGTGGTGGGAGGCGCGAGGCGCGTCCTGCCGGGAAGGAGCCGCAGCCACGAGCGGGCGGGAGAGGCGCGGGACTCCCTGGCAGCAGCAGGGATTCGGCCCCTGCCGTCCACCCGGCTCCTGCCCACTCCGCGCTGCCCCCGCCCGGATCCACCGCGTGCCTCATATGCCCGTGGTGGGCCGGGGGGGCGGGAGGCTCCATGGGGAGGGCAGCGCGCCGGGCTGGGGCCTGCTAATGCCCCCGGCCCCTTTTAACCCCCCCCTTTTTTTTGCTCCACCCCCCCTTTTTTTTCCCTCGGCCTCCCCGCTCTTTTTTTCCCTCCCCCCCCATCCTGATATTTTGGACTGCTGATCTGGTCACCCTAGTGGCACGGCTGATAATTCTGTTCTTTACTATAGTTTCAACCCAGAGCTGCAGCTGCTTCAGAGGCTGGGGGGAGAGCAGCGTGGCCAGAAGCAGAGACACTCTGGCCCCGCCTCTTTCCTTCTGTCTCTGCTGGTTGTGCTACCTCTCCTTGCTCCCTCTGTTGGGAGAGGTGCTGTCTTCCACCTCTCCCTCTCTATACCCGTTCATAAGCTGACCCCCATCTCTGGTGCTTCCCTTTTTTACTAAAAAAATTCAGTTTATGAACGAGAATATATTGTATCTTTTTTGAGATGGGGAGACCAGCTCTGCATGCAGTATTCAAGATGTGAGTGTACCATGGATTTATATAGAGGCATTATAATATTTTATGTTTTATCTATCCCTTTCCTAATGATTCCCAACACTGTTAGCTTTTTTGACTGCCACTGCCCATTGAGCAGATGTTTTCAGAGAACTATTCATGACTCCAAGATCTCTTTCTTGAGACGTAACAGCTAATTTAGGCCCTATCATTTTGTATGTATAGTTGGGATTATGTTTTCCAATGTGCATTACTTCACATTTATCAACGTTGAATTTCATCTGTCGTTTTGTTGCCTAGTCACCCAGTTTTGCAAGATTTCTTTGTAACTCTTCACAGTCTGCCTTGGATTTAACTATCTTGAGTAGTTTTGTATCGTCTGCAGATTGTTTACCCTTTTTTCCAGATCCTTTATGAACAGCACTGCTCCCAGTAGAGACCTCTGGGGGACACCCCTATTTAGCTCTCTCAATTCTGAAAACTGATAATTTATTCCTATCCTTTGTTTCCTATCTTTTAACCAGTTACTTACTGATCCATGACAGGTTCTTCCTTCTTATCCCATGACCACTTACTTTACTTAGGAGCCTTTGGTTACGAACCTTCTCAAAGGCTTTCTGAAAGTCCTAAGTATACTATATCTACTGGATCCCCCTTGTCCACATGTTTGTTGACCCCCTCAAAGAATTCTAGTAGATTGGTAAGGCATGATTTCCCTTTACAAAAGCCAGGTTGATTCTTCCCCCCAAAATCATGTTAATTATGTGCTAGATAATTCTGTTCTTTACTATAGTTTCAACCAATTTGCCCGGTACTGAAGTTAGGTTTATCAGCCTGTAACTGCCGGGATCACCTCTGGAGCCTTTTTAAAAAATTGGCGTTACATTACATTCCACAGTTAGTAGTTCTGCAATTTTATATTTGAGTTCCTTCAGAACTCTTGGGTGAATCCCATCTGGTCCTGGTGACTTATTACTGTTTAATGTATCAATTTGTTCCAAAACCTGATTCTGTTACTCAGTACACTGAGTAGTACCTTAACCGCAAGTTGTCCCATTGAGTAAGCACAGCTAGGCCTTAGTGCAAATAAGGAAAAGGGTATACTGGTTTGTCTTCTTAAATTGTCTCTGTTTTATGCTCTGACACAGCCTTCCTGTGTGAATGTGGGCAAGTTGCTTAGTGTCTGTGTGCTTTATTTCCACATCTGGTAAATAAGGATAACTCCACTTCCCTACCTCGCAGGGATATTGTGACGATAAATACTTTGAAGATTGAGATACACTCATACTGTGGCAATGGGGGCCATATAATGATCTTAGATGGGAATATACTAAATAATGTCATACTACAGCATGATTTTCTTAAGATTACATTTCAGCTCTGGGTAATGCCATCTAGAGTGCAGCTGCTTTGTGCCAATATCACCAATGCACAAGTGCTTTAAAGTTGTCCACCAATCATCCCCCAAGAACAGAGTGATGTTCAGGTGATGTAGAATCATGGGTCTTGAAGGGACCTTGAGAGGTCATCTAGTCCAGTCCCCTGCACTCAAGGCAGAATTAAGTATTATCTAGACCATTCCTGATAAGTTTGTCTAACCTGTTCTTAAAAATCTCCAATGATGGAGATTCCACAATCTCCCTAGGCAATTTATTCCAGTGCTTAACCACCCTGACAGTTAGGAAGTTTTTTCTAATGTCCAACCTAACCGCCCCTTGCTGCAATTTAAGCCCATTGCTTCTTGTCCTCTCCTCAGAGGTTAAGAAGAGTAATTCTTCTCTCTCCTCATTGTAACAACCTTTTATGTACTTGAAAACTGTTATCATGTCCCCTCTCAGTCTTCTCTTCTCTGGACTAAATAAACCCATTTTTTTCAGTCTTCCCATATAGGTCCTGTTTTCTAGACCTTTAATCGTTTTTTTTGCTCTTCTCTGGACTTTCTAATTTGTCCACATCTTTCCTGAAATGTGGTGCCCAGAACAGGACACAATACACCAGTTGAGGTCTAATCAGTGCAGAGTAGAGTGGAAGAATTACTTCTTGTGTCTTGCTTACAATGCTCCTGCTAATACATCCCAGAATGCAGTTTGCTTTTTATTCTACAGCGTTACACTGTTGACTCATATTTAGTTTGTGATCCACTATGACCCCCAGATCTCCCTCCACAGTATTCCTTCCTAGGTAGTCATTTCCCATTTTGTATGTGTGCAACTGAGTGTTCCTTCCTAAGTGGAGTACTTTGCATTTGTCCTCATTTAATTTCATCCTATTTACTTCAGACCATTTCTCCAGTTTGTCCAGATCATCTTGAATTTTAATCCTATCCTCCAAAGCACTTGCAACCCCTCCCACTCGTTATGCCCTTTCAGAGTGACTGTGAACCACTGATAACTACTCTCTGGGAACAAATTTCCAACCAGTTATGCACCCACCATAGAGGAGCTCCATCTAGGTTGTATTTCCCTAGCTTGTTTATGAGAAGGTCATGCAAGACAATATCAAAAGCCTTACTAAATTCAAGATATACCACATCTTTCACTTCCCCCTTATCCACAAGGCTTATTAGCTTTGTTTGACAGGGTATCAGGTTGGTCTGACATGATTTGTTCTTGACACATCCATGCTGACTGTTATTTATCACCCTAATATCTTCTACGTGTTCACAAATTGATTACTTAATTATTTGCTCCATTATCTTTCCAGGTACTGAAGTTAAGCTGACTGGTATGTAATTCCCCGGGTTGTCCTTATTCCCCCTTTTATAGATTGGAGCTATGTTTGCTCTTTTCCAGTCCTATGGAATCTCTCCTGTCTTCCGTGACTTTTCAAAGATAATTGCTATTGGCTCCGATATCTCCTCAGTCAGCTCCTTGAGTATGGTAGTAGTGCAGTCATAGCATCTCCTATGCATAGTAGCTCTTCCCCATCTGAACTGTTTGCATAATAGAAGTGACCTGGGGAAAAAAGATGCGTCCAGGTTTCCCTGTATCTTGGCTTCCATATTGGTCTTGTGAAGCCTCACACAACTAACACAAGTTAGGACAAACCTGAGACTACTCTAACCTATGCCAGGAACCTACCTGATACTCAGCCTGCCCAGGACTGGGGAGAATGTAATGGCCTTTGGTAGGCAGGAGATCAGTTTAGATGATCTAATGGTCCCTTCTGGCCTTAAACTCTATGAAATCTATGAAAATGAAAAAGTGGAATCGTGGCTTAAAAAGTGGAATAGTGTGCTCCTCAGCTGTACCTGAGGATCTGGGCCAACAGCTATATCTGTGTTTAACGATTCTACCCCCTATAAAACAAACAAACAAACAAACCAGAAAAACCTCTCTATCCCTACCAAAACACACAACTCTGCGACCAATTGTCTGCCTTGTCTGTGTGCTTGGTTACGGCACGTGTGGAAAGCGGATGTGCAACAGAAAACAGGCCAGGGGGAAATTCCCAAAGAATTCCTTCATGCTTATTGTATATATGTATTTAATGAAATAAAATACTGAGCAACAAGAAGAGCAAGAGGCATCCTGTAAGCATGAAGTGGAAGAAACTAGGATTGTTCATTCTTAAAGGCAGTGTCAAGACCTGATGTATCAGTACTCCCCAAAATGCAAATTGCATTTGATTTATTTTTCATAAATAATTAATCTTATTTTTCCCGTAAAGCCCCCTCTTATGTCTTTAGAATGTAAGTAGATTGGGACATAGACTTTGTTACTCTCTCTCTATAGCTACACCTATGCAATTCTGTTGTCCTCATTACAGTCATATGAGTGTAACTGTTTGTCATATTTTACCTTTTCTGCAGCAAGCTGTACCTTTTCTACACATGCAATGTTATACATTATTACCTTTAACAACAAATAATATACTTAAATTTGACTGGTGATGGGGCCCAAACCTCCCCCAAAGAATTCACACCTTGCCCATAGAAGTTCAAAATAGGGTGGGAAGGTAATGGCTAACTATGATCATGATAGTGCTCCAGAAGGTCAGAGTTTAAATGTAGAATGAGCAGCTTGGATAGGCATGTAGTGAAAGGTACAATGTTTGCCAGTACAGATAGGCCAGGGGTGGCCAACGTGAGCCTGAGAAGGAGACAGAATTTACCAATGTACATTGCCAAAAAGCCACGGTAATATGTCAGCAGCCCCCCACCAGCTCCCTCCTTCCCCCCCACTCCAAGCGCCTCCTGCCCACTGGCAGCCCCGCTGATCAGCGCCTTCCCCTCCCTCCTCGGACTTCCAGATCAGCTGTTTCGTGGCATGCAGGAGGCTCTGGGGGGGAAGGGGAAGGAGTGAGGCAGACTCAGGGGAGGGGGTGGGAATGGGTGGAGTTGGGGGCAGGGCCTGTGGCAGAGCCAGGGGTTGAGCAATGAGCACCCCCTGGCACATTGGAAAGTTGGTGCCTGTAGCTCCAGCCCCGCAGTCGGTGCCTAAACAAGGAGCCGCATATTAACTTCTGAAGAGCCTCAAGTGGCTCCAGAGCCACAGGTTGGCCACCCCTGAGATAGGCTCTAGAGAATTCCCAGCACAAGCAGTTCTAAAAACTGGGAGACAAGCCGAAGGCTATTAAAATAAAAAATCAGAAGCCAAAGAGAAAGTCGTTTGCTTTGCAGAAGGTAAGATGTGACTTTTGAACTTCAGAGTAGCAGAGAAAGGGAATCCTTGCTCTTTTCAGTTAGGCTAATTCATTTTATTTGTGGTTTTGGTCCTATGTACTATGCGATGCGGTTTTACCAATGTTGTTAAAGCTAATGTCACTAGTGGGCACAGCTTGTATATGCCAATATTAATATCTAGTATGACCAAGTCATACTGAATTCAGAGGGGTAGCTGTGTTAGTCTGTATCCACAAAAACGACGAGGAGGCCGGTGGCACCTTTAAGACTAACAGATTTATTTGGGCATAAGTTTTCGTGGCTAAAAGACCCACTTCTTCAGATTCAGATTATGCCCAAAAAATCTGTTAGTCTTTAAGGTGCCACCAGAGTCCTCATTGTTCAAGTAGGGTCAGTAAATTATAGGGAGGAACGTTAAGAGAACACTTTCATGACAAACTGCTGCAAAATATAAAATATATGCAAATAATAATACTTAGCTCTTACAGAAGGGATTGAACAGGGCACATTCTATTTTATTAATTTTTTAAAAACCCTCTAAGTTAAAAGATTATTATTTAGGTTGCAAAGTCAAGTATTTTAAAGTTAGGAAATTCCAGATTTACCATTGACTGTTTAACCTTAATGATCCTAATGCACATGCCACAAGGGGAGAGACCATTTTTAATTAGATGATCACATGTTATTTTTTTCCACACGATCGGACCCCTGCCTTATTCAGTGCACAAGATGGATGCACAAGGGGTCAGAATGAAGGTTATGTAGGCAACAGTAAAACAGGCAAATCCTAACTTTTGACTTCTTGACTTTGCAACTAAATAAGGCCAGCACATACAGGTTACTCCACTGATTTACATCAGCTGAGTATCTAGCCCATAGATTCATGGATCCAGCTTCTGCTCTCTGTGTAAAAATCAGGAGTAAATATAATGCAATAAAATGTGTGAAAAAGAATGGCGATGAAACAAATATCAGGCCTTCAGTGTTCAAGGTCAGGACTGCATGTTCTGGGGGGAGTAAAATCAAGGATGATCCAAGTTCAGGCACCACTTCTCAGAAAGAGACAGACAGATCTGGAGGAGCCCTAAAGATAAAGCGAACAGGTTTTTACAGATTATTGTTAGTGCACATGCCACAAGGGGAGACACCATGTAATGCCTGGAGGCCCCAACCAAAATCAGCGCCCCATTGTTTAAGGCCTTATAGAAACACCTAGTAAGAGACAGTCCTTGCTCCAAAGAGCTTCTTATCTAAATAGACAAGACAGCAAAAGATGGGAGAAAAGGAATTGTTGTATTCCCATTTTACTGAGCTGCAGAGATGATATGACCTGCCCAAAATTCCATGGCAAGTCTGTGGCTGATCTGGGAATCCAACTCAGATTCCTCAAGTCCCAGTCAGGTCCTTACATACACAAGACCATCCTTTCCCCTGGTCTTATTTTTGAAATTTATCAAACAAATTCATCTCTGATGTCCCTTCATTAACTTCAGTTGGGCCTTGTGGGTTAAAACTCCTAGGGCTGCTGTTGGAGATAGGTATGTGTTGCCCTGCAATGGGTTTCATCCCAACACCTGGATGGAACCGCACTGGAGTCCATGGGGTTCTGCAGGAGTCTGCCTGCACAGAGCAGCTTTTAGAATCACAACCTAGGAGGGTGAGAGAGAGAGACAGTCAAATCATAAATAATTTGAGGACACTCATATGCACTGGGATTTTTATCATTATTCATTCTATAAATAGATAAGGTCCCAAATATTTCCATCTGCCTCTCAACCTAGCCATCATTACTTGGCTGGCTTCTTATATGCATTCCAGCAGAGGTGGGATGCTTAAAAGAAATCACATAGCTCTGGGTAAAGAAATGTTGATTTAAGAAAAGAGAGTGAAAATGACTGACTTTCTATCTGTTTTGAGCCACAAATCAGACAATCTGGCCTTAAAATTAGACTGGGTGTCTTTCTAGCAATGGTATTTACTAGTTCAAACAAAAGTTACGAACCTAATGCAGAAATTGTTGGTTAGGTTCTGTGGCCTGTGTTATGTAGGAAGTCAGACTAGATGATCATAGTAGGCCTTTCTGGCCTTAAAATCTATGAAAAATGGGTCTTTGTCACCCCCTTTTCTCCTAATTCAAGATCAGGCCTCCCTTTTAAAAATTGCACTCCTGACGTTTTTCTCTTTTGGAACAAATTCATAATTCACATTGGACAATGCTCACTCCTGCAAACATTGCAAGGGCCCGATCCTCAGCAGGCATAAATCAGTGCAGCTCCATTGAAGTTGGTATGAACATGCACAATAGCTGCATTTATATAAACAGTTAATAGATAGAGCGCCAGTAGATGGCACTCAAGAATATGCAGCATAGTTCCTGGGTTTAATAAAACTTCTTGTTGTGCTCTGGAAATGGGTTCCTTTGTAGAGCTCTTCATGTCATCTCTTAGCACAACTCAGTGAACTTTGCTAATTTGCACCAGCTGAGGAGCTGGCCCCAAGAAAAAGGGTCTGATTCTCCACACTTTCAAATGGAATATTAAGGTTAGGAAATATTTGTAAAAGTTTGGTAGCATTTACTGTGACTCACACCTTTCTTTAAAGCTGTTGGTTTTTTACTGTAACCCTTAGGCCCTGATTCTGCAGTTGTCTCTGTGCAGACAGATCCCTACACCCATGTGGAACCAATTGTAGGACTTGGCGCCTTAGCCTTTCTTTAGCCTTGTTTTAAACTTTTGTAAATTGCTTATTTTCTTAACTGCAAATATTTCATTTTTTAATGCTGGCATTATTTGTGATACTTCTTTAAGGTTAAGCCAATGAGAACAGTGACATGCACTGCTTACAAACATCAAGCCAAAGATTTTATGTTAATTGTGATAAATATTTTCTCAAATACATGGGAAGCTGTTCAAATAAAAAAACGATCTACACATTAAAGGGAGATTAAACTAACGGCTAGACTGAGCCTGTGCTCATTGCCTTCATTAGGGGGTGGTGCGTAACTCAGGGTACATCTACACTACAGGGGGGAGTCGATTTAAGATACGCAAATTCAGCTACGTGAATAGCGTAGCTGAATTCGATGCATCGCAGCCGACTTACCCCGCTGTGAGGACGGCGGCAAAATCTACTTTTGCGGCTTCCTGTCGACGGCGCTTACTCCCACCTCCGCTGGTGGAGTAAGAGCGTCGATTCGGGGATCGATTGTCGCGTCCCCACGGGACGCGATAAATCGATCCCCGAGAGGTTGATTTCTACCCGCCGATTCAGGCGGGTAGCGTAGACCTAGCCTCAGCCTCACAAATCTTTCACTACTTCTGCCTGGCTCCCAGGGGATAATAATTCACACCACCTCTTTGCTAGGTATATATTACTGCACTTCCCTTCAGCTCCACTGGCCAACATATTGAGTGGAGAGAGCCCCTCCCCACCTGATTGCTTGGGAGTGGGACTGGGCATGCAGCCCCAACTATCATCTCACGCCTGAAATAAAGATGCATGGAGGCTGCCCAGGGGTATGACTCTACATGGCTGCATTAGGGCCTGGCATGATCAGGTCTTCATTAGGTGGCATCCAAATGCAACTCACTCGCCAAACGTAAGGAGATGCAAGAAGAATCCTGAGCTATTGTGAAACAGAACAAGCTGAACTTTGGAGATCCTATGATAATGTCCTGTCTTTAAAACCTTGCAAGGAACTCTGATAGAGATTATGCATATTTATACCCAAATAAGAGCACTTGAAGAGCTCTTTCTAACATTTGTGGGGCTGAAATATAGACTGATTAAAATGGACTGATTAAAAGCAAATGGACTGATTAAAAGAAAAATTTAGAAGTAAAATCTCAGAGATTGTAAGAGACAACTCTACAAGGGCAAAAGGTGGCAAATTATCTTCAGTCTATGAATTTCTGACCCCTACTGCATATGCATAAATTAAAGGCGCTACTGAAAGTGACAAGACTGAAGCAAACCCAACCTCTATAAGGTATGTTCTCCATGTTCAGTGAACTCTGGTTGAAATTCCTCCCTATGCAGAGGGGCAGCCCAATGCCTAAGGACATCTTACCTCCCAACAGAGCTGGGATTTGCTAGCATGGAATGGATATTATTGCAAATCACTGCTGAAAGATTCGTTCCCTCTTGCTGGTATTTCCCTTCTGGTTTGCCAGGGTATGACGTTGTGCTGCTTTTCTGGCGCCAGGCCATGCCTCTTTGGTGTGGCCAACCCTGCACCCCAAATTCACACTGACTCAGTCTCCTACAGGTCAGATCTCTTTTCACTGAATTATTAGCGTGCATTAGCATTGATGAAAAACCTGACCTGGGAATTTCTAAACTTCTGATCATTTCTGTCATTGAGGTTATTTTTTTTACTAGGCCATTCTTTACAGCTGTTGCTACATCTGCGGGGAACAAACTAGCAACTATAGGCCAAACTCTCCTCCCAGATGTGAATCCAAAATAAATCCAGTGAATGAAATCAGTGGGATTACTTTGGGTTTACAGCAATATAACCGATGGGAGAATCTGGCCCACGCTTCTTGTTTGGGGGCTTTCTTTCTATTCATTTCTTTGTGGCATATACAGCCTAATCTCCATGGAACACAGCATGTAGATTTATTTCTGCTTGGCATGTAGATTCTAATCTCTCTGTAACACAGCATGTTTCAGACTTAAAATCTCTGTAAGTAGACAGCAAGGAGACTAATCTTCATGACCACCTGATTGACAGCTACTTGCTCACAAACAGCTGTCAGGGTTTTATTTTTTTCTTTTGAAAATGAACCTGTGCAGCAGATATGGTCTTAAACGTATTGTGTTGTGAGCTGCAGTCAGAGGCATAAGCAGTTTCTGAGATATGGGTACCTGTGGCTAGGAAGTGGGGTTGGCTTCAGAGCCTAAGCCGCAACTTCAAAGTGCTGTCTAGACAGGCATTTTTAGAGCACCACTGTGAGCCCTGCTTGCCCAAGTCTGTCAAACCAGCCTGGGAAGCTTGCTTTCACTTGCTCCAAAATGCGGTGTAGATATATCCCTTGGCTAGTGCCCTATACTCTGGAGCATCCTTCCTGTCCTGGTTTGGTCACAATAGCCAAATAAGCAGACAGCCCTGTACAAATATGTGAGATGAGATGTGAGGGTTTTTTTTTTCTAAGCAAATATCTTTAAAATAATGCTTGCGCTTTTATTCCAAATTTTTAAAAAAAATCTGCTTTAGTCTAAGAACACACACAAAAAAAGGCACAATAAATACTGGAGCAAAGGAGGATTGGCTCTTTTTTCATTTGGTGATTGGAGGGTTTTTTTTTTATTTACAAGTTTGGATGTGGGTAAAAATAGTGTTTGGAATGATGCCCTGGTGGCCCCCTTAATTATGCAGCCATCAATCCATCTCTGCGATGAATAGACTGTGCCCAGTCCTTAGTTAATGTGCCCGACTATCCAATTTGCACACCCCATACAGGGGTTGCTCACCATTGCTGTCCCCGGGCACATCCAGGGTGGAAAAATACTACTGTACTGATTCAGCAGCATTTTATACACATTAGCACAGGTGTAAATGTCTGCATGGAGTACTAGGGTAGTGGAGAATCGAGCCCAGAGTGAAGACCTTACATTGCTGTGACTGAAAGCAGAACTTAATTCAGTCTGGTCAATTACTTCCTCTAGGTCAATCTATTTTTCAAGGTGTCAGAGTACACCAGGCCCAATCCAATCTAGCTGCTTTTCATTACAGGAGTGGGACAAAGCAGCCAATACTAGTGACTCCGGCTAGAATTTATACTGTATTGCCTTATTTTGTCTGCAATGTACCTGGCACCCAAACCCAATCGAATCTAACGCTCAATCTCAATAAATGGAGCCAAATTTTGCTTTTACTTTCACCAGAGCGAATCCTTGGTAACTCCATAGACTTTAATAGAGTGACTCTAAATTTACCCCAGTGCACCAGAGAGCAGAATGTGGACCAGAAACATTCAAACAGGGCACAGTGCTTATTTCTATTAGCCAATATATTACCTTGAAGAACTAAACCCCCCCAAAATCACCTCTCCAACTTCCGTGCAAAGATTCTGATTTCTTTCTCCCTTGCCCTGGATTTGCATGCGATTGTATAGCTCAGTACAGCATTAATGAGTGCATATGGGTTTTATTTAAGACAAAGAAATCTAAAGGCAATAGTTCAGCCATTACTTACAAACTCCTGCAAGGATAAGGTAAACTCTAGAGCTAAAAAACAACCATATTAGCTGTTCCTAACAGAAGCAGGAGTCAGAAGTCTTTCTTAGATGATAAACATGAGAAAAAAAAATGTGCACAGATACTTCACTCAACTAAGTGGTAGCAGTAGCATGCTGAAGAATAAAAGTGATTGGGGGGAGCTAGAATTTCAGCATGCAGGCATGGGTATCCATGTTGCCATAGCAACTTTGCAATGGAATAAAGTATTTTGCTCCTTTCTTTAGAAAGAGATGCTGTGCTACAAATAGGCACTTTACATTTTTTTAAAAACAAATCCATAACAACCCCTTGAGTGTGCCACCGTGTCTTAATTTTCCTAATGCTGCAGAATCCACAGTCATTATTTTATTACATTTTGAAAGGGCATTGTGGATTTTAAAAGGACACTGTGATACTTCTTTATTTTAAAGTCATTTTTAGCTGTTTCTCTTCTCCTCTCTATCATTTAGATTACCCTATTAAAAGCCTGAATTCCTACACATCTCTCAACTCTCCACCCTCATATTAGTTTGTCCTTTGTTATTTGAGTGGCAGTGCTTTGGCACTCAGCATAGACTGCACTAGATCTATGGCTGCCTTCCGGCTGAAGCGAAGACTGTTTGTTTCCTTGTAGTTTTATGGAATGAGATTCTGATTCTAGTGTCAGACTAAGGCACTCCATTGACTTCAGAGTTGCTCCATTGTAAGTAGAGCTGGTTGGGAATTTTCTGACAAATCTTTTTATGTCAGAAAATGGCAATTTCATGAAACCAAAACTTTCCATGAGAATGTATCTGTTGTGATACAACTTTTGTTGGGGGAAAAAATGTTCAGGTCCAGGAGGGAGGGAGCAAATGACTCACCTGAGAATGGCCCAGTGGTTAAGGTGCTCACCTGGCATGAAGAAGACCTAGCTTCAAGTCCCTATTCAATCTGATCAAAAGCAGGGACTTGAACTTGGACCTTTCACATCCTGGATGAGTGCCTAACCAATGAGCTATGGAGTCAGTATCCTATTTCTTTTCTTTCCTTTTTGGGGGGTAAAAACCTTTAAAGATCTTGGTTTCATCCAAATGCAGACTGGAAAAAATGGTGGGGGTCTGGAATACCATTTTCTACCCATCTCTAATTTTAAGCCAGAGAAACATTTGGCCTCAGAGCTCCTAAAGCAGTGGTCTGAAATGTATTTGACCATGCCCCCCCTTCTTTCTGTCTATAGTCACTTATGTCCTCCCACAAGTGCATATACTATCACCCAGCTCTGAAGGCAGAGCAGAGAGCAGCAGCTGCTGGCCAGGCACCCAGCTCTGAAGCCAGCGCCACACCAGCAGCAGTGCAGAACTAAGGGTGGCAATGTGAAAATATCACATTGACAAATATCACTTTTCACAGCAGACTTAGTGCCCCGTTGCCACCCTTACTTCTGCCCTGCTGCTGCCACCTCCCGGTGAGGGACTTGGGGGCGGGGAAAGGAGAGACCAAGCCTGGGCTGCCTTTTGGTGAGGGTTTGGGGGGGGCGAGGAAGGACAACCTGGGGTGGCGGGGCTCCGGCTGCTCCCTTTATCCCATCCACTCCCCTCCCCTCCCCTCCCCTCCCCTCCCGGCTGTGCATGGCCCTTCCGCACGAGCCCCAGCCGCCCCAGGGCTGACAGCCAGAGCTCTTAAAAAAAAAAAAAAGGCACACAGGTCACACCTCCCTCGACAGATTTCCGTGCCTCCCTTGGGAGGCCTGCCCCATAGTTGGAGAACCACTGTACTAAAGGAACATCAATCTAACTTGTACCTTGACCACATGCTCCCCAAGTCAAACCATGATTCTACTATCTTGCCATTGTAGTTCAGGAGTAAATCCACTGACGTCAGTAAGTTACACATGGATGTTAGAGGGGAATCAGAGCCATTGAATGCGAAGTCATAGTGGAATTGGTTTGAAAGTTTTAACAAATAGGCACTTTACAAAATATTACCAAGTGACTTACATGCCTAAACCCCATCTTCAAAAGTGACTTAAGAAATGTTCACAATGGGACTGTGAGGTGCTTTTGGAAGTTTTACCCCAAAACTAAACATTTTAAAAACACGCTGCATTCTCACCTTCCCTGCACTAGCACTTTTGTGCTCAAGGCATACAAAGACTTTATTTTGATGAGATTTGTCTGGTAAGAGAAGCTTTGCTTCATTTATAGGATATCTGAATGACAGCCAACCTGAAATGGTAAATTATAGAACACCACTGGTTTTTAAATGTACTGTAGCAAAGCTTTTATGTGCTCAGATACTACATTGATAGGGAAGCTATACATATCTAGCTATATCAGTCAGACCTTTGAAAGGGTAAGCAAAGCACCACTTACTGACCCCTCCTGCTTTGTAGGAAACAGTATTGCGTACATGTGGAGACAGCTAGAAACTTGCTAATCCTGTTATAATACCTGCACCCTGTTACTATTGACCTGTCCTCCAGTGTGCTATATATGTCTTAATTAGACTTCACACTCCACAGGACAGGCACAATAGGTCTGATTCTAGTTTCATTTACATCAGTTTCACATTGGTGCAACTGCATTGACTTCATGTTATTCCTGGTTTAGACCAGTGAGAAATCAGATGTGGGTCTGCTGTATTCTCTGGGTGAGATCCTGGCTCCACTGAAGTTAATGACAAAACGCCCACTGACTTCAGTGGTGCCAGGATTTCACCCCATGTGTTTAAGTGCCACATGCACATATGGGACTATATACATAAAGTTCTGCAGGACTTCGCTAGTTTCAGTTTTTGTTGGAATGAGAAAACCACACTCTGAGACAAATGACATCTTTCTATATATTGGACCAATTTCGGTACTTTTACAATTCTGAACTGGTGTCAATCCAGAGGAATTCCACGTAAATCAATACTCTGATTACGCTGCTGTAACTGAAAGGAGCCATGCATCAGTTCAAAATACAGGGCCAGATTCATTGGTATATTCTGCTACTTTGTGCTACTCTGGTGATGCAAAGCAGCCACAAATCCAGTTGACCAGGCTGGCATTAGCCAAGTTTGTCTTTGTTTTGTGACACCAGAGCATCCCAGAGCTGCTGGAGCATATTGGTGAATTTGTCCGACAGTCCATTAAATCATGGACCAGATCCTCAGCTGGCGTAAATTGGTGTATCTCCAAGTAAGTCAAAAGAATAATGCCAGTTTGCACCAACTAAGGACCTAGCCTTTAAAACTTTAAACTCCAAAAGTGCATTGCACTAGGACACCACAATGTATATTGGATGCACTTCAGCTAGACAAATAAACAAGGCTTTATTGCTTTATAGATTCAGCTGAACTGTGTTTGAAATGTAGAAAGACTCTGAGTGCTAAATTCTTAGCCCATTTTAACAGGGAGATTAGCTTTTATTTTTCTTTTGAATAAATCACCGGACTTTATTTGGAAATGACTGCTGTTAACAGCATAGCCAATCCTTTTGGGTGCACTAAAGACTTTTCACTTTAAACTAGATAAGCTTAATTGGATAGTTTAAAAATCTTGGCTGGAAAAAGAGGTTGTGAGGGGGCAGGGGGTGGAAAGCCTTTCAGATTGCAAAGCACATTGATGACAACTCCGTGCCTTTGTTTCCATTGCTCAGACACTAACACTGCCATGAAGAGGCTGTGCGCCGGCGACTTGCATACAAATGCCCTACTTTCTCTTAGCTGGATGTCTCTATCCAGTACTGGTGCAATGTCATGTTATGCACCTTGCTTTAGCTGCAGTGATGCACCCAAAAGGTGATTTAGGATTTTTTTTTTCTTGCCACAAGTCGATTAGCATGTAATGTATCAGATCTCTTAGCATAAAGCCACTCTTCCAGTCCGCCCTCCCTGCCAGCCAATCCTTACCTGCCATGAGGAGAAAAAGGATGCTGGGCTGAGTAACTGAGGGTTAGTGGGGTGTCTGCCTCCCATCAATTCGTCGGTGCAGACATCGCAGCCTTCGGCATCTCGCCAGTCCCAGTAAGGGATGGTGAAGTTCTCATCTCCTGTGATCTTCTGGATCTCATGTTCCCACAGCAGCAAGAACAGCCGATGCCAAGGTAGAAAACCTGGGGCTTCATGGGCAAAATCAATATCCCTCCATACGCTTGACCCACCTAGCAAGGTGTCATGAGAGACGTAGTAATGCATCCAGACAAAGAGGTCGTAAATGTTGATGTTCCTGAACATGGGGGTCGAGCCATTGTTCATCTGAGCATAGGTGCCACTGGCAATGACGTAGTCCTGGCTGGGGGTGTGCTTTGCCAAGTTGAGGTAGGCAAGGAACTTATTCTTCTCTCTGCTACTAAGCTGGAAGATGCTTCTTCTCATGAGCATCCTCCTATTGGCACAGTTGGGCCCTGAGAAGCCAAACCTGCACTCCCCGCAGTTGAATCCCATAAAGTTGCTGTTGCATTGGCATGTCCTGTTATAAAACACAGCAGGCCAGTCCTCTCTGTCATCCACCCCTGTGAAGGGGAACTGCGGCCCGAGTGGGGCACGGGACAGAAGGATCTCCTGGCAGGAGCCCCTGCCAGAGAGTTCTCCACAAGGGGACCCGTCCCCAGCCCACAGTGGGCAACATTCCTTCCTCAGCAGGCTCTCTGAAGATGCACAGGCTCGGGGGAACTGCCCGGATGAAGGCTGTAGAATCCCCAGCAGGATACCCAGGGCCAAGAGACACATCTTCACACAACAGCAGGCAACCTTCAGTGCTGTGGCTCAGTGCATGAATAGATCTAACCCCTGCCACAGCCCTGCATATGAAAGAAATTTTTCCCCTCCAGTGGGAAAGTTTCACTCCTGACTTTTTTTTTTTTTTCTTAACCGTGCACCCTTCAATCTCCTTCGCCATCTACTACACGTACACACAATTCTCTGTTAATCTGATTATCACATGTTCTGGGTGAAATCCAAGTGACTTATTTTCCCCTGGCCCTTTAGCATTCAACATACACAGACTTATTATAAGCAGTTATCTTCTGCCTGTCACATGACCCTTTTCCTCTGGCAACTGTAGACCAAGTAAAACTTGGATACAGCAATAGTGACAGCCGTTTGAATTCCTTGTTTGCTTATGTGCATTAGAATAATGATTTGGTTTAAAAAAAAATAGACAAAGTCTGTTGAATTAAATAAGCATAGCAAATCTCTGGATTAAAATAAACTTTATTAATTTATTTTTAATCTATCCCCCTCAGTCTGAGACTCATAAAATGACCCTATTAAAATGAGGTCAAAGAGAGTGTGAAAGTAGGAGCCAGTGCAGAATTAAGGGTTTGGTTTTGGTGACGTATTCAGACGGAAAACACTTCTCTTCCTCCTAGCCTGGTTCACTGCAGAATAACTTCACAGTTATCTCTGACAGAAGGTTCCATTATAAACTTTTAGGGGCAAGTCCTCATCCAGTAGCTATATCAGTGCAGCTATGACAGTTAACACCAGCCCAGGACATGCTTCCTGGCTTCCTCCATTAGTAAAATGTTGTAGTAGGGAAATGACAGGGAGAAAATTGCAGGGGAGAGAGTCAACCTGGAACAGCGCTGCAGCCATCCATCCCCTGATCTGGAAAAGGGACCATGATTTCCCCTGGGAGGGAGTTTGCAGACACTGGCTCTACATGTTGTAACTGATGTTTCATTGGCTGTGTTCCAGACTATCCACAACCCTTTTCTTCTTCTCCGCTGGCCTAAGCAGAGCCTAGCTGTGCTGCACGCAGGGTGTGGGAGTGCACCTCTCTGCCTGCTTTGCAGCAGCACTGCAGTCATTCCACTGTGTGGATGGGGGGAGCCTTCCACTGCCCCTAAGTTGCTGGGTGAATTGCACATTTAGAAATTTCCCTCCGTCTTGTCTTTTGTGAAACTGGGGTTTCTGTTATTGAGGGACATTTTTTTTAAAAGCAGGGGGATGGGATTACCATTGACTGAGGATTGCTGAGAGTTTCCTTGTGGCTGGAGCATCAGCCAGGCAAGGGGAGGGAGAGCTTGGCTGGGAAATGTTGCCTTTTGCTGGAATCAGCAGGTCATCACATGATCCTGCTGAGGAGCACGAGGTGCCTTAATCCTGTTGCCGTCTATGCTCCAGCAAGGGAGACAGATTATCACAGGGTCTCCTTGAGCTCGGGGCCTGCGGCTTGGGGTTGCTTTTTTAATTACTTCTAACCCCACTGACGTTTATCGTGCTCTCTCCGTTATTCATCTCTTTCCTTTCTCGTGCTAGGCTTGTTGTACATTGCATGACAGAACTCCCACCCATTTAGTTTTCGGTGTCCGGATGCTTAGGAAACACGTGCAATTCCATGTCTTTAACTAGCTCTGCTAGGTTTGCTGGTGTAGAGCCAGATAATTGAGAAGAGACACAGAAAGCCAGGCAGGAGGAGGGCTGGGGAAGGCTCTGGCTGGACGTTTCACATTGAAGCGCAGAGAGGTGCGCACACACACACGTGTGTGTGTGTACACATGCTTACTTTAGGGATAATGCTATTTTTCGTATTCTAATGGAGTTCCTTGTTCAATGGTCAGAAAAAAGGTGAATCTGAGGCTTTACCACTGTCCCCTGACACCACGTTTCTGAAACAGCTGATTTGCAGGAGACTCCGTGGCGCAGAGTTTAGGCCCCAATGGGACAAGTTATAAACTTGTCTCTCTCCCCAACAGAAGCTGATCCAATAAAATATATTACCTCACCTACCTTATCTCACATTGAATCAATGGCAGGATCAGGACTAGAAGGCGGATTTCTGGTCCCATGGTGTAACCTCTAAGCCGTGCCACCCCTATAGCTGCCATATGCTGCTCTCTGAATTAATGATGTGAGCCATACTGTTAAAAATCAAATTGCACAATCAAAATACAGAACTATAGAGATTGCACAAGAAGTCACAGTGATGTGCAGAAATAGCTCTTGATTCCCTCTGATTTTCAAATCTGTCCAGTGTGCTTTCAGCCCATTCTACTTCCTTTAAGGGAGAAAATGAAAATATTCTAATGGAGTTCCTTCTTCAATGGTCAGAAAAAAGGTGAATCTGAGGCTTTACCACTGTCCCCTGACACCACGTTTCTGAAACAGCTGATTTGCAGGAGACTCCGTGGCGCAGAGTTTAGGCCCCAATGGGACAAGTTATAAACTTGTCTCTCTCCCCAACAGAAGCTGATCCAATAAAATATATTACCTCACCTACCTTATCTCACATTGCACAATCAAAATACAGAACTATAGAGATTGCACAAGAAGTCACAGTGATGTGCAGAAATAGCTCTTGATTCCCTCTGATTTTCAAATCTGTCCAGTGTGCTTTCAGCCCATTCTACTTCCTTTAAGGGAGAAAATGAAAATATATTTCTCATTCGGAAAAGGTCAGTGAAAATAATTTCAGCTCCAAACTGCTGACGTTGCAGTAGTTCTTTTCTCGGTTTCACGTTTCTAGTAAAATTACTATATGTTCTTAAAGCCTTTTAACCTGTGTGTCACTGTGCTGATGCGATCTCTTAAAATCATCTTTTAAAAAGGTTTTTAGGCAATTCTGTGCCTTAAAGTTTTAATTGTCTCCTTGGGAGCTAAATAAATCAATCTGGGATAGTGAAAGGGGGCTGGGAATCACTCTTGCAGTTGCAAAGGGTTTTATCACTGATAATATTTCAGCATAATGTTGGATAAAGGGATGTCAGAAGAACTCAAATGGCTTAGAGAAAGTTAGTGCAGACCAAGTACAGTAGAAAGAAGAATCACATGGGAAAAGAGTTGAAGATGTGGCATAAGTAAAAGGAATTCTTAGGCAATGTCTACACTACACAGCTTTTAGCAACATGGCTGTGTCGCCACAGCTGTGCTCCTAAAAGTTGCACAGTGTAGTCGCTGTTTGTCAGCGCTCCTGCCAACAAAAAACTTCCACCCACAACGAGCGGCATCCGCGTTGTCGCAGGAGAGCGCTCCTGCTGACAATGTGCTGTTCACACTGGCACTTGTCTCAGCAAAACTTTTGTCTTTCGGGGGAAGGGGTTAACACCTCTGAAAGACACAAGTTTTGTCATTCAGTTGCCAGTGTAGACATAGCCTTAGGAAGGAGCAAAAGGAAGAGGGAAAGAGTGGGAAGGACAGCATGAGATAACATAAATAGGTCCAAATTGTGCTGTCTGTTGCACAGGTGCTACTCCCTATTGGCTAGATTCTGTACCCTTACTCAGTTTTGGAGGACTCATAGATGGTCCCTTCTGGCTTTATAGTCTGACCCCCTGTACATTGCAGGCCACGGAACCTTGCCCACCCACTCCTGTAATAGACCTATAATCTCTGGCTGAGTTACTGAAGCCCTCAAATTATGATTTAAAGACTTCAAGTTAGAGACTCCACCATTCATACTAATTTAAACATGCAAGTGACCTGTGCCAAGGAAACTGCAGAGGAAATGAAAAAAAACCCAGGGTCTCTGCCAGTTTGACTCAAGGGAAAATTCTTTCCCAACTCCAAATATGGCAATCAGTTAGATGCTGAGCATGTGGGCAAGACCCACCAGCCAGACACCTGGGCAAGATTTCTCTGTAGTAACTCAAAGTCCTCCCCATCTAGCGTCCCATTACTGGCCAGCGGAGATACTGGCTGCTAGCAGTCGCAGATCAGCTATATGCCATTGTAGGCAATCTCATCATATCATCCCCTCCATAAACTTATCAAGCTCAGTCTTGAAGCCAGTTAAGTTTATTGCTCTCACTGCTCCTCTTGGTAGGCAGCTCCAGAACTTCATTCTTCTGATGGTTAGAAACCTTCGTCTAATTTCAAGTCTAAATTTCTTGATGGCCAGGTTATATCCATTTGTTCTTGTGTCCACATTGGTACTTAACTTAAATAACTCCTCTCCCTTCCTGGTATTTATCCCTCTGATGTGTTTATAGAGAGAGCAGTCTTATCTCCCCTCAGTCTTCTTTTGGTTACACTAAAAAAGTCAAGCTCTTTGAGTCTCCTCTCATAAGGTAGGTTTTCCGTTCCTCTGATCATTCTAGTAGCCATTCTCTGCACCTGTTCCAGTTTGAGTTCATCTTTCTTAAATGTGGGAGACCAGCAACTGCACACAGTATTCCAGATGAGGTCTTACCACTGCCTTGTATAATGGTACTAACACTTCCCTATCTCTACTGCAAATCCTTTGCCTGATGCATTCTAAGACTGCATTGGCCTTTTTCACGGCTGGATCACATTGGTGGTTCACAGTCATCCTGTGATCAACCAATACACCCAGATCTTACTCCTCCTCTGTCACTTCCAACTGATCAGTCCCCAGCTTATAGCAAAAATTCTTCTTGTTAGTCCCTAAGTGCAGGACCTTTTGAAATGGTGTTGTCACCTGCTGAGTGAGGGTGACAGAAAGGGAACAAGATCTGTGTGATCGAGAGTGCAGTTTGAGCCATAGGATGGAAAAGAGAGACAAACTGGGGCGATAACATAAGTACAAAAGTTTGAATCCAGATTCTATTTCATCCAGAACTCCAGTAGGTGGGTGGGTGAAGAACGGAAGGTTACATAAGATTAGATAAAATGTTGATTCTATTTTTTCAAAATAAGAGGTCCAAGCCATTACTGAGTGGCATATAGGTAGCCCAGTATGTTTACATTAAAAAAAATTAGGCCTAAAGTATTTCATTTCTACTTAAAATGTAATCTTAAGGTAATAAAAGAAATCAAATCTCTGGTTGTTCAGTAAGAGGACTTCACCAATTTCATTATACCAAGCAGGACTCTTTACTAAGAAGCAGATAATAAATTACCATGATCCATCTTTTTAGCCTAAAACAAATACCTACAGACTTATAGGAATGATATTTAGGAGATGAGGCTTAAACACACTGGTTTAAATATATGAAAGGAGCATGCTCCTAGCAGAGAAATGATTCTGAATGTTATAAGTAATCAAGTTTTACCTCCAGACCAGCATACTAATGTCCTGCAAGCACAGCTGATGACCTGATTTGAGTACACATCAGTCATGACTGGAGAGATGGGTCCCTGCTCTAAAATTCAAGGCAGACAGAATTCTATTAAAACCTGGGTAGTGCAGTCATTCAAATAAATTGTCCCAAATAGGCAGAGAAGACTCCAAAATCTGGTTGGTTTCCAAGGAGGAACAAGCCATCACAGGCTAAATATTACAGGAGTCTTCTAGGATTAGAGGAGTTTTGATGAAAACAAGAGGTTTATTAGGAAGCATTCATGTGATAGTCTGGATGAAGTCAGGTATAAAAAAAACTATGCAGAAAAGGAGTCAGACTATGCAGAAAAGGAGCGGCCACAGTCCGAGAGTAACACAGCAATATATTGGTTCAAATTGGGTTTTCTAGGGACCAACAGACGGGGGGAAGAAAAAGGAATTTTGATCTAAAAAAGCTGGATTTAAATGGACTCAGGGCCATCTGTACAATGAGTGCCCTAACACTTGCAGAAGGGTTGGAAAGACTTTGGCTTACTAGTGTTCCATAGACTAATGGGTAACTCCTGGTGTGTTTAGTGTATATTTAAATCTGTTTGTTATTTTTGTTTTCTCCGTAATGCTTTTACTTTAAGAATACATGTACTTAGAAAGACCTGTGTGGTAATTTGCAACTCCTGGTAAAAACACTGTCATTGTCCTCCGAGAGAATTGCACAGGGAGACAGAGGATGGCAGGGGACTGTATAGCCTTAAATCCCCGTGTCAGAAGGATGTGGAACAAGGATCCTGGCCCATAGACAGATGATGGCTGGAAACCTGAGACCTGACTGGGCACTCCTGGAGCGGGCCACAGAGAGGGAGGATACAGGTCTAGTTACTCTGAAACTGTGACAACAATCTCCAGTGACTAATACTCGCCTTGCCTTGGCACACAATGGCCTAGTAAAATGTAGGAAGTGTAGATGCAATAAACAGTGGATATGTACATTTCTCTGAGTGTGTTTAAATACCCTCCCAATTTACTCATAATCTGCCCAAAGTGTCTTATGACTCCTGATGATGCTCATAAGAAGAATGTTAATAGTTCGTGTGTGTGTGTGTGTGTATGTATGTGTTTGTAGGGAATGCTGGAGCAAGAAGAATAACAACATTAAAAAATTTGGGTCAGTTGATCCAAGTAGAAGTAAATTGAGCTGTTTGGGGGGGGGGAAGGGAAATATTTGACTATTTATTTTTTGAACATTTTTTTCCAATTCTTGTTTTTCAAAATTCAAATGATTGACATTGAAAAATGTTTGGATTTTGAAATTTCCAAAAAATGTTGTCCATCTTTAAAGTTGATCAAAATAGGGTTGGGGGAGGGAGACAATTTGTGAAAATGTCATTGTAAGTTCATGGTGATAAATCAAATTTTGAAATTTAAAAATTCTGAAACTTTGAAAATGTTAACAAGCTGTAGTCAGAAAGATCTCATAGAGTCAGAATTTTAGGGCAGAGGGGACCACTGGATCACCTAGTCTGACCTCTTGTATATCACAGGCCACAAACACCACCTGCACACTAAACCCAACAATTGGAATTAGCTCAAAGTATTACAGCCCACAGGAAACTAGACTATTATGCCACATAAAAACAATAGGAGGGACTGAAGTGCACCAGTTGCCCCAGGCCAACACAATGGCAGGAAAAGGATTAATTGAGATATAACCAGATAATCCTGGAAAGTGACCCATACACATGCTGCAGACATAAACTGGAACTGAGGCCCAGGGCTGCTGAGCAGTACCATCACAAGCAACCCCATCATACAATCACACTCCTAAATGGTCCAGCTCTCTCTGAAAACCATGCAAGTTGTTTGCCCCCACAACTCCTATTGGGAGGCTGTTCCAGAACCTCACTCCCCTCATGGTTAAAAATCTTCTTCTGATTGCCAGCCTGAATTTGTTCATGGCCAGTTTATATCTATTTGTTCTTGTGATATCATTGTCCTTTAGCTTAAATAGCTCTTTACCATACCTGGTGTTTATTCCCCTTGACATATTTATAGAGAGCAATCATATCCTCTCTCAGCCTTTTCGCTAGACTTTTCACTAGACTAAGTAAACCAAGCTCTTCCAATCTCCTCCCATAAGATAGGTCCTCCATTCCCCTGTTCGTCCTCATAGATCTTCCCTGCACTTGTTCCAGTTTGAATTCATCTTTCCTGAACATGTGTGACCAGAACTGTACACAGCATTCCAGCTGAAGTTTCACCATTGCCTTGTACAATGACATTAATGTTTTTCTAGCTCTACTGGGAATGCTTCACCTGATACCTCCAATGGTCACATTTACCTTTTTCTCAGCTGCATCACATTGGTGGCTCATAGTCACGCTGTGATAGACCCACACACCCAGGTCTCTCTCCTCCTCCTGTTGCTTCCTGCTGATCACCTTCAGCTTATAGCAAAAGTTCTTCTTCTTAGTTTCTAAGTGCATGACGTTGCACTTTGTACTATGGAATTTCATCTCATTTCTGTCACTCCAGTCTTCAATCATTCAGATCTTCCCGTATAATGTTTTTGATATTCTCCTCCATATTGATGATGCCTCCCAGCTTTGAATAATCAACCAATTTAATTAGCACACTCTGACTTTCTGTGCCAAGGTCATTAATACAAATATTAAATAAGAATGGTCCCAAGACTGATCCTTGAAGAATTCCACTAATAACCTCCCTCCAGTCCAATAATTCCCCTTTCAGCATAACCCACTTCTTTCTTCCCTCTAACCAGTTCCTTATCCACCTTATAATGCCTGTACTGATCCCCATCTTCTCTAATTTAACTAATCATTTCCCATGTGGTACCATGTCAAATGCTTTATTGAAGTACAAGTATATTTAATCTACTGCATTTCCCTTATCTAAAAAAATGAGTTATTTTCTCAAAGCAGGAAATCAGGTTCACCTGGCATGATGTAACTTTGGTAAACACAGGTTACATTACATCCCCTTTACCATTGCTCCATGAATTTAATTATTCTTTCCTTCACAATTTGTTCTAAAGCCTTACATACTACTGAGGTCAGAATAACAGGTTTGTAATTGTCTGGATAACTTCCCCCACCCCTTAAATATTGGTATGACATTAGCTATTCTCCAATCACATGGTACCACCCCAGCATAAATAGATTTATTAAAAATCTTTGCTACCAGACTATAGGAGAGGAAATCTTGTGCATTCTCATTCAAGGTCTTTTCTTTAAATCATCTCATTTGATAAGGTGATGTTTTATTTCTCTGTAGAATAAGAAAGGGGTTTGGCCTGCAAGATCTGCGGCTGTTCCCAAGATCTGCACAGATTGGGATGCCTGTATTTGCAAATTGGATCTCAGCCTCCTGGCTAACCTCCTGCAGCTACCTCTTGAAGCACCTGCCTTCCAGAGGTTCTAGTGGAAGGAGCAACTCAAATGAAATAACTCTGACTGGGGCTGCATTACAAGGGCATTTCCCAGAGGCCACTGGAGGAGAAGGAATGCTGCAGAGAGTGAATGTTCCCTGCATTCCCAGTTCACAGCCTCTGAACGTGCTGAACCCCATGCAATTCTCATGCAGAGGCTGGTCTTAGAGGCAGGGTCACCTTGCTTCAAGAGCAAAAGTGTGGGAAGGTAGTTCATGGTTGGGGGTCTCTCACTTTATTTTGTTTGCCTGTGTTCTGTATAACAGAGAGATCACATGGCTGTTCATTCCTAGATCATAACCAGGGGAAAACGCATAGTAAGAAGCAGGCAATTTATAATAGCTTCACTCCTATTTCTATAAATTGAAACCTCTCTAGCATATGGGATGAGACGAAAAAGGCATATATTATTCAGCATTCAAAAAACCTCATTAACCTTCCATAACTCTGTCTGACTGCTCCAAGGTCCAACTGCATTGAAAACTCAGAAATAGTAGATGTAATCTCTGATTATTTTTCCCCTTCCTAATGATCAGCCTAACAAAGAATCCAATTGCATCAAATTAGACTTTCTGTGTAGAAATTCACTAAGTGGTCCTTAGCAAACTATATAAATAAGACCTTGAAGTGTTTCTCAGTTTTCATGGAATGCCAAACAGAAATCTCAGCTCCTCATTTTGAAAAAGGCTCTGTGTGAAAGAAGAATTGATATGTAGCCTGCCTATGCCAGAAAACATTAGGGAAAATAAAGATGTTTTCACCCCAAAATAATGTAGTTCTGTATTGATAAAGCCACAAAAACATGGGTGAAATCCTGCACCTATTGAGGCTAAAGGGAGATTTGGAATTGATTTCCCTGGGGCCAAGAGATCACCCCATCACTATTGTAGGACAATGCATTACCAGATGCATATTCATTTAAATCTATTCCAAACCTGGGTCACCAGTAGAATTAGTCAGGGGAATCCAAAGCTCTGCTCTGGTTACTCAGGCTGGGACCTGGGTTTGTCTTTTGAAGATGAAGAAATTGAGACGTCAACAGTCGGTTTATTCCCAGTGAGTATACAAGGGAGGATAAGTGTGCAAAGGCTCCATGCAGAGGATGTGATGCCAGATTTTGAGGGCCTCCATGAAATGAACTAGCAACACTATTATTGAATTTCACTAAATGTTTTTCACCAACTTCTTCCATTCCTTATAGAAGATGGTGTTATATTCTCCTGCAGATGTTGAGCTTTCCATTATTTATAGCACATACTGATTTTGAAGAAACAGTAGCGTTTTCTCTTCCTTAAAAACTTTCAGATAAATGTTTTTTGTCTAAGTGAAAAGGGTCAATAGGTCCCATACAGTGACATGGCCTCAATGGAGATGACATTGATAATTGCTCTGGTGGGTTTTAAACATTATTAACTTTACATATAAATATTAATTACGGTTTTATAAACTGGATGAGGTTAATAGCACCAGCTGAACTACACATTCTGGGAGAACTGTGCACTGCTAAAACGTGGCTAGGATATAATTGCAGCATCAAAATACGATGAGAAAAGTATATTCTTCATTAAAATGAACGTTGCTTAAGGCTAAATTTTCTCCTCAGTGAGTAGTCTGAGAATACCCAAGGAGGTTTGTGGGGGGTAGGAGGAATGGAATATTCCACTCTCAGACTGGAGGTTGCCATCAGAATCCTCTCTTGCAGACTTAGGGCTCCAGTTGCATCTGCTGCATTCCCTGCCCTATCCCCAATGTGTCCCAACCTCTATCCCCCATATTGGGGCACAGGGAGTCCCTGTGAAGCTGTTCTATATGTTTTACAGGAGGACTCATGGTACGTTTACTTGCAGTATGTTATTCAGCCACTGGATGGCTCTGTTGATTGGCCATTCAGAGTTCCAGAAAGGTTGTGGTAAACTGAGGGAGATAAAACTGGGACTCAAGCTATTTTGAAGCCTTTTTGTTCATATCTCTTCTATGTAGTTGTTTCCTCTAATTCATTCATCCTGTTTAAGATGACTGTGATTCCAACAGGATGTAATGTCCCACCACAGAACCCGCCTCCTAAATTCAACTCAGTCTCACTGGGTTGGTTGTGATCAGTATCTTCACAGGGATCAGGATGGGGGATGATTTGCCCACTCCCCAGTAAACTGTGCACATAAAGTACGTTCCTATTGAAATCGTATTAGGAAAATAACTGGTATATTTGCACAGTGAGTCATAGAAAAATCTCTTCAAGGTGTGTGAATTATTAAAACGTTAAGTCCAGATTCATCAAAGGGAATCAGTAATTATCAGGGGCTGATATTTTGATATGAATTATGAAGCCCTTCAAAAATAATTTGTCAATAGTGAGTCAAAAAAATTAATAGCATTGACTCAGTTTCACAACACGTCCATTAGCATTCTTTGGGAACTGATAAAATGTTCTGTGCCAGACTGGCTCTTTGATGCCAAAAGGAGCCTTGTGGGGGGACCTTCATAATTTTTTCTTGGGTAAGTTAAAAACTACCCAAAGTGCTCTCCTTATTTCGAGGTCTGGCAGGTGCTGAGCACCCTCAACTCTCACTGCCATCAATTTCTGTGTGTTAAGATATCACAATGATAAACAAAGCATATACATACCTAGAAAGCAGATGCACAACAATATATATGTATACACAGAGAATAGCGATGTGTATGTGTAATATGTTTGTGTATATAACTATACACACACACACACACCCAATCGTGTGTGTGTGTGTGATATACACAAACATATTGTGATCAAATCACTGAGTTTATTAATCTTTGGCTAATAGAAACTGTGATGGAGCATGGAAGGGACTTTTTAGGACTCAAAGTTTACTGTGAATAGAGGCAAGACCCGTTTTTGGTTACACAGTAGTGTAGCCTGTAGTCAGTTTAGTCGGTTAAGTTTATAATTTTTTTTTTCTCTACTAATGTAAGGTTTAGCAACTAATTACCACAGGCCATTTTTAAATAATGAAATACGCAGCATTTTTGTGGATTTTCAAATTGGTAAAAATTAATAACATTTCATACTCTGATCCCTGTTTTTGACCCCCTGGTTTTGGTGCTTGGACTCAGACATTGGCCTTGACCCTGGCTTCAGCACTTGAACCCTGACTTAAATTCATGGACTCAGACACTGGCCCTGACCACTAGGCCTGACTACCCAAGCCTCAGTTGTGACACTGTGGCTCAGATCTCCAGCCACAACCCAACTCATCTGCTCTTGTCCAACTGCTGGTCTCCCTCCCTTTCTGAAGCCATACACCCAGCACAGGTGTGGCAGGGTGGGGCAAAATTAAACAGGGGTAGCTATCCCTTAAAGGGGCAGACTATCCTGTTACACCCCACATTTTCTGGATTTGTTCAACGTTTCTGCATTTAACTGAAAAGTGTCAGCTTTTTTATACACTAATAATAGGTTTCAACGAGTATAATTCATCTTTTGGGAAGAGCAGACCTATCTCAGAAATAGGTCAAAATGTATAGGAAACTAGACAAATTTGTTCTTAAAATAGGTCTAATATTAAATGGCCACTGTCAACTTAGTTTAGACAGTAATGGGGGGCGGGGAAGTCTTGCAAAATTATTTTTTCCCCTTGCTTTCTTTCAAATATGTACCAGTCCATGGCTCTAAGTACATATACATTCTCATTTAAGAAACAAATATATAGCTGTCAAACAAAGATGTGTGGCTGGAAATAAATTCACCGGTCTTTTGCCTCTAAACAAAACCATTTGTTTGGGACATTCCTTTGTGGTACCATGGACACAAACACAACAGCGTTGTGTTAGTACATGAAACCCAGAAAGTGAAACTAACTTGAAACGAACATGCATTGGATTCGTTCAGTTTCATTTTTTCTAATCTGTGTGAAACGCAAACAGTACACACAGATTCTAAATGAGATATTTGAAAGGCTTTTCCAGACTTTATAATCTATCAGTAACACAGGTTTGTACATGTCTGTAAATAGATTGGGCCAGAACTGGGCTTCATGGTAGAAAGCTTGGTGCAGCATGCATCAGGGGTTGTAAAGATGGCTTTAAGTTTTTATTGCTTTTCCCTGAGCCTGAGAGGTTTTTTTTAGCACTGGGTCAGTCCCTAGCATTAACCAGAGCAGCCTTCAAGTCAATCTAATTATGCCAGCTCCCAACGGTCCCCAAGGGGCCATTCTGTCAGCTATAACTCACCAGGCCATAAAGATGTCTTGATATGAGTCAACAGTGTGCCCTTGTTGCCAAGAAGGCTAACGGCATTTTGGGCTGTATAAGTAGGGGCATTGGCAGCAGATCGAGGGACGTGATCATTCCCCTTTATTCGGCATTGGTGAGGCCTCATCTGGAGTACTGTGTCCAGTTTTGGGCCCCACACTACAAGAAGGATGTGGAAAAATTGGAAAGAGTCCAGTGGAGGGCAACAAAAATGATTAGGGGGCTGGAGCACATGACTTATGAGGAGAGGCTGAGGGAACTGGGATAGTTTAGTCTGCAGAAGAGACGAATGAGGGGGGTTTTGCTAGCTGCTTTCAACTACTTGAAAGGGGGTTCCAAAGAGGATGGATCTAGACTGTTCTCAGTGGTAGTAGATGACAGAACAAGGAGTAATGGTCTCAAGTTGTAGTAGGGGAGGTTTAGGTTGGATATTAGGAAAAACTTTTTCACTAGAAGGGTGGTGAAGCACTGGAATGGGTTACCTAGGGAGGTGGTGGAATCTTCTTTCTTAGATGTTTTTAAGGTCAGGCTTGACAAAGCCCTGGCTGGGATGATTTAGTTGGGGATTGGTCCTGCTTTGAGCAGGGGGTTGGACTAGATGACCTCCTGAGATCCCTTCCAACCCTGATATTCTATGTCACATGCCTTTTTCCTGGCCTATTCCCTATGCTATTAGTGGTGGGAGTGGCATAAGAGCAGCTAGGGAAGCTCTATGCCATCTGAGGAGTCCCCTGTACAAGGAGAATCTGAAAATGGTTGGCACTGCCCGATTTAACTCAGTGTTAACCCATTGGAGAGTTAGGGCCCTTATTTTTGTCTTGACAATAAGCCTTTAAAACTGTTACGTATTCCATTAATTGGATTTAAGATTAATTATATTTTTTTGTTTTCCATGGAAATTACAACGGTGTAGCTTTAAGGCCAATAACATAAATATCACATGGCGAGTGAAATGCTGTAGACTAACACACTTGCCATTTACAGAAAAAATGTACATGGAATGAACAGCCTTCAAAGAAATAATTTCAGTATCTCATTCTTCCAAATCTTTCTGACTCTGATAATCCTTTAATTATAAAGTGACTGACACTTCCAGTCTTAATGTGTCCTGGGCTGTGTAATAGATCATTTCAGTTACTAAATGTTATAGTTTTTGATATTGTACAGGAGACATTTTACAATCCATCTCCCATACCAGTATAGGAGGGCAACAATAACAAGAGATTTAACATTACAAGAATAGAATTTGAGAAGAGATTTGGCCCAATCCTTCCCAATTGACTCAAGAAATGCAGGATTGCACCTAGAAGCCCCTTCCCTGCAAACATTGAGGCATGTCTCTAACTTTGTTCAGATGAGCAGTTACACTGGACCAGGGTGAAGGAGTCATATGCTTTCTTTATGGTAACTTCCTTGCATCTCCCCTTCCCAGTATTCCATGAAGGGTGCTCGATGGGTACCTGTCAAGGCTGAATCCCCACTCTGTCACTCCAAGTGCAGGAAGTGGGGCCACAAGGATTCTAAAAATTAATACTTGCCACTCCAGGCTTCTATTAAACACCCAAGGTTACAGTTTGTCTCTGACCTTGGCTTGGTAAACACTGCCACCACCCAAATGCAAAAAAACCCCAACCCCTTGAACCCAGGAAGGAGCACTTGGGAATTACTCCCTGTGGGGTACCCTCAAGCCACCCCCCTCTCCCCCGGAAAAAGCTGAGAAAGAAAACAAAGGAAATTAACTGTTGCCATAAGCTAATCAAACAACATGCACAAACCTCTTAGGACACCAAAAATCCAATCCTGTTCTTAAAAAAGGTAAATTTTATTAAAAACAAAAAGGAAGAAAATACATCTGGAATTTAGGTTTTTGCTAGATTTTAAAAGAGCAATTCCAAAAAGTAAACACCCAAAATAGCTTTCTTGGGTGTTCAGCTTAAAGGTTACAAGCAAACAAAAGCATCTGGGGTTAACACAGAGGAGATCCACAAGCCAAAACAAAGAAATAAACCTAATCATGTCTATTTAAACATGCCCTGTCCAATGATTTCTTCTAGGTATGGAAGATGAATTTTTATACCTGGTTAAAGCCTTACACAGCATTCCTGCTTATAGCGTTGCTGCTCCGCTTCTCCTTCTCTGGAGAACAACAGATAAAGGGAAAGTTTTCTTTCCCAATTTTAAAAGTTCTAGCCTTCTCATTGGCTCTTTTGGTCAGGTGCCCACTCCTTTTCTTTTACCTGTGGGCTTGTTAACCCTTTACAGGTAAAGCAAGCAGAGAACAGACACCAAGAGGGATTTTACAGCTAACTGGCTGACTGGGTGTTCATAAAAGGGAGCTATCCATCCTCCCCCACACACTTCATTTATTACAGTACCTGTGCAGAGGTAGGGGGTAAGGACTCAGTTGGCTACGCATGAGAAGTGGGTGGCCAAGTCTGGAGATTTTTCAGCCTGAAAAATGATAGTTTCTGAAAGCTACATAAAACTGAAAACAGAACATTAATATGGAAATGTTCAAATAACCTTAGCCAGAGCAGTAGCTGCCACTCCCACTATGAGACTGTTGGCATCAGCTCTCCACGTAAGAACATGGGCAACCCACAGTCACAATAATGAGGGCTGCTGAGGCAAGAGCAGATAACTCAGCTGTAGTTCATATGATTAGCTATTCCTCTACCGCCCCAATCTAGCTACAGATTTCTGGTATGGTCACCAATGCAGAATTTATATGGCAAGTACAAGAATTAAAAGACTCGCTGTTGTCCAAGTAAAGACCATCATTCTTGATCCTCCCTTTGTGGTGTCTTATTCCATATATCTCCCTATAAGGTGTGTAGTGGACAGGAAGGACACTGGGTAGCCAGGTTGTCACGGTTTCTGTTGAGGGAAAGCCTTTGGAGGACAGGATTAGAACTAAAAACAACCTTGGCAAATTAGAGAATTGGTCTGAAATCAACAAGATAAAATTCAATAAAGACAAATGCAAAGTACTACACTAGGGAAGGAAAAAATCAAATGCACAACTACAAAATGAGGAATAACTGGTTAGGTGGTAGTACTGTGGGAAAGGATCTGGCAGTTATAGCAGATCACAAAGAGAATATGAGGCAACAGTGCAGGAGAAGACTAATATTCTGGGGTGTATTAACATGAGTATCGTATGTAAGACAAGGGAGGTGATTTTCCCATTCTACTGGTCTCTGATGAGGTCTCAGCTGGAGTATTGTGTCCAATAGTGGGCACCACACTTTGTGGATGTGGATAAATTGGAGAAAGTCAAGAGGAGAGCAACAAAAATGGTAAAAGGTTTAGAAAACCTGACCTATGAGAAAAAGTTAAAAAAAATTGGATATGTTTAGTCTTGAGAAAATGACTGAGTAGCGATCTGATAATAGTCTTCAAATTTGTAAGGGCTGTTATAGAAAGGATGGTGATTAACTGTACTGCATGTTTACTGAAGGTAGGACAAGAAGTAATGGGCTTAATCTGAAGCAAGGGAGATTTAGATTAGATATTAGGAAAAGCTTTCTAACTATGAGGGTAGTGAAGCTCAGGAATAGTCTTCCAAGGGAGGTTGTGGAATCTCCATCACTGAAAGTTTTTAAGAACTGGCTGAACAAACACCTGTCAGATTTATTTGGTCCTGCCTCAGCTCAGGAGGCTGGATTTGATGACCTCTCAAGGTCAGAAGCACCAGAAGTTCCCTAGAAGTGTGAGGGGAGCACCCACAACTGAACCATGGCCCTGTCCCCCCGCTCTGCCCTTCCACCCAAGGCCCCACCCCTTCTCTGCCTCTTATCCTCGAGGCCCCACCCATGCTCGTTCCTTTCCACCCCCTGCCCCTGTCACTTGCCAGTAAAAAGTGGGAGGGTATAACCCTCCCTGTGTCCCCACTGGACAGGTAAAAAGTGGGAGAGTATAGCCCTCCCTGTGACACCGGTGAACCCTCCTGTTTCAGCACCACTGCTCAAGGTCCCTTTCAGCCCTACCTTCCTCTGATTCTGTCATTTGCAAAGAGGTGTGTCTTGCCCTAGGCTCTAAAAGTTTAGTTCATTTTGATTTCCTGAGATAGGGAGTTCCACAATGTTGAGTCATCCACCAAAAATTCCCTGCTCCCAGGAGCTTTGTCCTGGGCTCTCCCTGTTGCATTCTCCACCCTGATTACATCCTCCCTGTCAATATCTTCAGGTTACTAAATTCATTGGAGTAATTCAGGGATATTAGTGTATGCAATTAACCCTAGTTTTTATGCATCTATTTTTATAAAGATGATAAAACATTTTGCGGAAATCTCTGAATGTGGAATTTTTAGATGATCCTTTTGGTCTGGGTGCATACCACGTAGTAGTTTGCAAGCTATGTAATGGTATCACACTGGAATATACCCTGTTTCCCCGAAAATAAGACATCCTCCGAAAATAAGGCCTACTTACAGTTTTGCCTCTCGTTGTAATATAAGGCATCCCCCCGATAATAAGACCTCCCCGATAATAAGGCATCCACCGATAATAAGGCATTTTTCATTTCTGAAAAATAAGACATCCCCTGAAAATAAGACCTAGCGCATCTTTGGGAGCAAAAATTAATATAAGACACTGTCTTATTTTCGGGGAAACAGGGTAGCTGTTCTTTGTTTTGTTTTTTAACTGATAAAATAAATGATTCTAACGATTGACTCTGTTAGCATACATCTTGGTAATAGTATTAACATATGAGACACACAGTGAGCTTCAGAATTAATGAGTAACTTAAAGCTATCCAGACTCCACTTTAATTTATGTGTTTGATTTTTTTTTGAAAACTTGTAAAAGTTGAAGGGAAGAATACATGCATCGTTCTGCCTTTGGCAAGCAGCTTTGTATTTTATGTCCTTAGTGCTCGCCTTATTAAAGGATTTACCCCTTCTATCAATGAAATACAAGAGATTTTACTGACACACATTCTGATCCTGCAGTTGGATCCATGTGGACAGATATTTATGCCCACATCAAATCACATTGAAGTGGTTTGTTTGTTTGTTTGAACTCCGGTAGCACAGAGCAAACAGAGGGATCTTTATATTGGCGGAAGGGTCAGCTGAATTCAGGTCACATGGCAGAATCAAGGCCATAACTTTTAAAAGCAAAGGGCTAGATTTTTAGCAGGTGTAAATCAGTATTGACCCACTGCAATCAATGAAGCTTAGCTGATTTATATCATCTGAGGATCTAGCTCAATATTCTCTTGTTGTGCATGCAAAGCTGCATTTAGTATAGTGGTCATTACATGCATTCATCTAGAGATGGACCAGCCCCATTCTCTTCTCATTTACTCTGGTATAAATCAGGAGTAATCCCATTGAAGTTGATGAAGTTGCACCTGTGTAAATGATCACAAAACGAGGACCAATGTAACACTTTTTCAAAAGTTGTATATACCTAGCAAATATGAATGTTACTCTGGGGCCTGGTCCCCACTAAGTCCCTACTTCGGACTAAGGTACGCAAATTCAGCTACGTTAATAACGTAGCTGAATTCGAAGTACCTTAGTCCGAACTTACCGCGGTCCAGACGCGGCAGGAAGGCTCCCCCCGTCGATGCCGCGTACTCCTCTCGGCGAGCTGGAGTACCGGCGCCGACTGCGAGCACTTCCGGGATCGATCCCAGAACATCGATTGCGTGCCGCCGGACCCTCCGGTAAGTGAAGACAAGGCCTGGGACATTCCCCAGGGTACAATCTGGACAGATGGAGAGCTGTATCCCCTCAAATCTCCACCCTTGGGTGTCTTTTACACTGCTTCTCCGTGAGAGCAACCACTCCTGGTCTTGCTCTCACACAGCTTCTAGCATGCAAAGTCACTCCCAGTTGAATTGGAAGAGTGTGTTAGCTAACCAATCATAAGTTACATTACAGGGTGACACCAGAAAATTCCCAGTCCCAGACTTGTTCCCAGAAATGTGCATCTTGTACTGTCCAGCTCTCTAATGGACAATGGGAACTCATTTCATCAATGGAAAATGATATGCACAAACCTTGTTATCTCAAGTGGAAGTTCAATCCAAACACATTGGTTTAAATAATATAACAAGTTTATTAATTACAGAAATATAGATTTTAAGTGATTACAGACAATGAGGCATAAAAGTCAGAATAGGTCACAAAGAAAATAAATAAATACACAAACTAATACCTATTTTAGCAAGCTAAATGGATTCAAAGCAAAGGCTTTTCTCCCCACCTGCTCTTTGCAGTCTCTTACTGGCTGGAAGCCTCCAAGCCAGGACCCCTCTCCCAGTTCAGTGTTTCTTCAGTCATTGTTGCTGCCGTGAGCAGAGAGGAATGGAGGAGAAAGGTAATTTGTGTTGTCTGTGTTCTCAATTCTTACACCATTCCCTTTCTTTGAGGATTATCTCCATCTGGGGTTCAGGCAACAGCTAGTTTGTTTACATGGGAACCTTCAGTTGTTCTATTATTAATATGTAAAGTTCTTGCTTACACCCCTCTTCTTGCCTTAATGGCCATTTAACTAGGTGATAGTCCACATGACTTTGTTGACATTTGGTTAAGGTGTTGGTTTGTCTTTTGTTTTTGAGGAACTGGTTTGTGACTGTTTATCTAAACTTGGAGCATGTTACAGCAATGTTATGCTGTATAATCTTATAACTTTACATACAATGTTGCTACACATATTTTACCAGGACAATAATATTCAGCAGATTATGGATTTTCAGACAATACCTCACAAGGCATACTTTGTACCAAATTTATCATGGTCCTGTAAAAAGATGAATATAGGGGTACAGTCTGTCATACACAAATACACAGAATGATGCTGGTCCACAGATCAAAGACGAAGGGGGGTGCCTATGTTGCTTTTTACCTTTTGCTATCCCACAATAAAAAAGTTATATATGACTCTTCCAAGTAGTGTAGGTAAAAGAAGAGAGGAAGACAATGAGTACTGTTCCTTGGTGTTGCTTTGGTGATTAGAAAAGTTGCACAATATTTCATGATCAAGATTTTTCCAGATATGTTTCAGTAACATCACTGTCGTTGGTATGGAAATCATGGTTGGAAACATGATGGGAAACTGAAGTTTCACAAATTTAGACTAGCTATAAGGAGCAAATTTTTAATAGCGAGAGTAATTCACCATTGGAGCGACTTACCCAGGGATGTGATGCATCACTTGAAGGCTTTCAAATGAGACTGGATGCCTTTCTATAAGATATGCTATAGCTCAACCAGAAATTATAGGCTTGATGTAGAAAGTATTGGGTGAGTTTCTTTGGCCCGTGTTATTATGGAGGTCAGATTAAATGAGTTTAGTGGCTCCTTCTGGCCTTAAAATCTATGAAGCAACCTGCAGTTGCTATGATGCAGAAGCAACTTACATCAAGATTTGAAAGCACTCAAACAGATTTCACTGAAACAACTACATTGTTTCATTAGAATCCATTTGAGTGCCATTCCAAATCTTGATGTGAGTTGCTTCTGGGTGGTCATGGATTTTATTAATATTTACAGACTTTAAGACCAGAAGGGACGATTATGATCATCTAGTCTGACCTCCTGCATTTCACAGGCCATAGCACAGTGTTCTGTAGAATTTGGGCAGCAAGGAATCTTGTCATAGTGGCTGGTGCTTGTGGGTGGCTCTCTAGTTGCCACAAGGTGGTGCTTCCCACTGGCTGTGCTCATTACTCTTGTTGGATCAGAACTGGTTTCTGTACTGTGGGGGCTTATTTCAGATCTTTCATACACCTACAGTTTTATGCCAAAAATAAGATGCAATCAGTTGTTTCCTAGGTAACAAAAGCAACGAGCATGTGTAGTACTAATCGTATAGGCATTGTCTCTAAAATGGTAAAGACTGTTATCTGCCTTTCTTGTAATTCATTAGTGCTGACATAATGAATCTCCTATACTTTAGACTAAACAGCTTGTTATTTGTGTAGTTACAGAAAATGTTCTTATACTAATGTTTACATCTCAGAATCCATTCTGGGCAAAAGTGATTTTTGTAGGGGGAGGTTGATGCTCAAATATATGGGCAGTTGATTTCCCTTGTAAAGTTGGGGCTCTGGAATATTCAAAAGATCATTTTAGATGCTATTTTTGAACAGCACAACTGATGCTGGAACTCCGTTCAGCAACAAGTTTAAAGTCCCTAACCCTTTCTTATTGCAAATATTGACAATTTCCCAATTCGGCAAATTACAATCAAATGGGCAAAGCATGCAGTCTGGATACCTACCTAGGTACCTATGACTCCCATCTCTGGAGTATTTTTTTTCTTCTTTAAAATCATAATGTAATCTGCTAAATTAAGTTTGGTGGGTAGTTTTTTCATCCCATTCAAGCAGAACTCCTAATTACAAAATGGCATTATTTTATGTGGAAGTCTTCTTGCAAGGTCTCAAACAGATTTACTTGATTTGCATTGCATTGTTCTCACTCGCTGAAGATTCAGCCACTGACACGACTTACAGTGAGCTCTTCCCAAGTTAAGTCAAAATGATAAAGAATGTACCACCCACATTCCGAGTAGCCCTAGTCCTCTGCCAACCTGATGGGATTTCATCTCACAGACTTCAGTCTTCCTTGGTGTAGAAGTGTTGCTTTGCTTCCCTAACCCAGAAAAAAGCTGTGTTATGTTCCTGAAACCATGGATTCCCCAATATCAATCCACAGGCTTCCACTGGTTCTCAAGCATCCTGTTCTTCCAGGGTCTCCACCTATCACAGATAAAGTGGAGGGAGAAAAAATCTGCACAAGTTAATATTATCTGGGCTTATGACTTAAAGGTTGTCCAGATTACCTGTATGGGTTTGAAGGGTGGAGAGAATGAAGAGGAAGAGTCCAGTGGGCTACCCTGCTCCATCCGGTTCTGACTCACCCACCAGCTAATTGCCTTCCTGACCTCTCCAATTCTATAAAGCTGAAACTCCATGGATGGGCTTGTGTAGGGAAAGTGGGAGACAATGACACAGAAGCAGAATGCCTCACTGCAGAGGAGTCACTTTTCTCTGAGCATAGACATATGGGGATGAGGTCCATTATTACTGTTGTGATTGTTATTCATTATTTATTATATATCCCCAATTAAATGCAACAATTGTTCTAATTGAATAGTGGTCATTGGCTTCAAGCCCCACATTTTCAAAAGCTGAGGCTATTGCCAATTCTTATACTTTGTCTTTCCTTAAAATAACCAAACAAGGACATCCCCATTAAGGTTTATATAGAACACTTGTGAGAAGATAGTGACGCTCCTCTTGATTGGTCGTTTTTCTTTTTTTGATGCTTCCTGTCATAGACACAAATTCTACTCTCATCTGTCTAACCCACTGGTCAGTATGTGTTATGCCCTCCCCTCTATGCCCAATATACAGGGTCTGTTGCTCACTCAGCTTGAAAGCCTGTTTTTTTAGCCCAAGATGTACAGACTCATGCTTTTCTCTCTGGAGATCTGAAGTTCAATCCAGGGGTTTCATTTCAGAAAAACTCGCGGGGGGGCGGGGGCAAAGTTGTGTCAGCATCCCCACTTCTGCCTCCCACTAAGGAAGCAGGTGCTTCTGGGGAGTTAACAGGGGGGTTCCATCCTGGAGAAGGCAGGCCAATCATATTCTGTGGAATGCAGGGGGTGGAACCGAGACCACTTAGAAAGAGAGAGAGAGTGTGATTAACGAGTCTGCTCTACAGCCGTAGTTAAGGGCCATATGGCTTTTAGCTCATGCAGTAGAGACTCATGCACTAAGCTCCAGCGGGCCCAGGTTCAATGCTGCCTGGGGTCTGTTGGCATTACAAAAGCGCACGGTACTAGCACCCCATAAGAGTTACAGGTACACTAACACATGAATGCCTGCGACAATGATATCAGGACCCCAGGATCCTGCCCCTCCTATGATGTCTCCTTTTACACATTGATCCAAACAAGTTCTGTATTACACTCCAGACATTGTTAGTTACCACCCTTATTTTTGTACCTGTTACTTTGAACAAACCATCCTCATCTATTATCCTGCCATCGCATCCTTATTTTATGAGGGGTCGGTGTGTTCTTGTACCATCTCATAGGAATGCATTTACATAATTACTTGAGAGATCTGTGTGGTTTTGTACCATTGGTGACATTTTTCACATGGTTTTTAAGCCTTTCTCATTTATTACAGAAACAATATTATTATAATTTGCTTCTAGCTGGAATGATTTGCTTATGATCTACACCATGGCAGGTTTATTTGCTGCAAAGGACTTTTTGAATGTGATGACATAGAAGATGTGTCACTATACATTCTCTGGAGAACTTCTCACTAAACAAATCATTACCAAAGAGATCCTACTAAACTTCATTGCTTCGCGATATATATGTATGTGTATATCTAACCTAATCTAATCTCTCTCTCTCTCTCTCTCTCTCTCTCTGTGTATATGTATATATGTGTGTGTGTATATATATGAAAGCTACATGAAACATTAGCTTTAGCCCTTTAGTTCATTTTTTACAGTACAATTTTTAACAAGTATTACTGACTGACAGATAATTCAGAAGACTCCTTTTGCTCTTGGTGGGGAAAAAAAACTGTTGGCTGTGTCAATCTCAAAGGCAGACTGTAAATATATTTTTATATCCAAAGGTGAAGAAATTCTGGATTGATGTTTCCAAAAGTCTTGCTGTATCTCTTTTCTTATCCTACCAGCAAAGCTTTTCTATCCTTCGTCTCAAGGATCCTAACCTCCCTCTGCTTCTAAGTGGGTCTCTTCTGCTTTATTTGTAACCAAAAAGAGTTGTCAGGAAAGTGGAAAAGTACAGCTAGTCCTAAATACACAGAATAGCTAAAGCTTCCTTATTGGGAAGGTCTTGGTCCCTAGAAGTAACACAAGAGAGAAATGTGCTTAAGTGTGGTCCTGACAAGCTAATTATAGTGCATGGGATGAGTGCACCCATTGTGATTAATTGACTATTGGTGTTTAATGAGAGGTTGTTGTCTTTCTGGTGCCTTTTTATACATAGATTCATTTATACATAGTAACATGGTGAGTACAAACTCTGTTTTGGGTTGCTGCTATTTTCTGTCTGTTTTGTCTCCATTTCAAATAATAATAATTTGTCTTTGTTTAAAAAAAAACCCCAATATATTGGGCTTACTTGTGACCCAGACTATGTGTAACCTGTTGGTCAATGTGTTTTATGTGTTCCCCACCTATAGAGTATATGACTCTGTTATAGCCGTACAAACTCATCTCTTTAGCACTGAGGTTTCCTGGTTCAATCTTCAGTGTCAGCCAAGGTGCTGGTCATCACACGTATATCAATAAAAGAGAAAGAGGGAGCCTGAATCCTTCCCACCAACCCCTGCTTATATCCCTGCAGGTGGGTGGGGATTGGCAGAGCCTTGGCTCCTTCATTCCTATTCATGGGCCAGCACAGCTTGCATAGGCCAGCGATAAATTACTACCCTTGAGCACAAAGGGGTGAGAAGCAGGGAGTCTCCGTTACCTCATTGGGAATGCTTCTTGTGTGATGCAACTATGCACCACCCCTTCTGTGGGCTGTGTCCCTGTGGCAAAGTCTACCCCATTTACTGCAACAAGCTGACATGAATGTTCCAAAGAAAACTGACATTACAAAGCAGAGATGCTCTTGGATTTTAAAAAAAATCCAAGTGAGATCACATATGCAATTTGTGTTTACATTGGTACACCTCCTGGAAGTGGGTGGCCATGTATTTAGGTCTGCCATGTCTACTGTTTTTCTTTTTTTGCCCTTTCAAGGTACAGCTAGTGTTTGGCCTCCTCCACAAATCAGCTGGAAAACATAAGCAAGCTATTCTGTTGCAGCAAATAGCTAACAGCTAATAATGGAGTTTCTGGGGGAGTTTGGCCTGAGAGGAGAGTGGTGATTTTGTGTTCTGAAGGTATGGTGATTTGTTCCAGGTGTGTGGCTTGATTTGGTGCTTGCTGATATCCCTTAATGAGGGTTCAGTGCTAACCAAGTGTGGCTAGCTTTAAAGGCCGTCACTAGAGAACATTGGAACAGAGAACAGCTAGCAGGAGAGATTCTGTGGGAGTTAGTAAGTGGGAGTTTGGGGCGGGGAGGGGTAGGGGAGGGATTTTATTCCCTTTCCCTGTATTTTTTTCTAGAAATAGGGTCTAGGAAAAGAAGACAATGGTGTCTACTGAGACAGCACTATAGAAGTAACTTGAGGATCAGAGGAGACAAAGAAGATGATTGGATGTAGAATATGTGGGAGGTACATCATCCTGGAATGTGTATCTGATGGAAGCTACTTATGCATGAAATGTCACCCGATAGAACTCATGGCAGAGAAGATCCAAGTATTAGCAATGCAGCTGGGGAGGAAGAAATTCAGATGGGAATTTGAAGGAATAATGCAGGAAAGGAGGTTGTGCAGATAACTCAAGATTTGCAGATACATGTTGATCAAAAGGACCGGGAGGGCAGACTGTCAGAAGAGTAGGGTGATTCAGGGAAGAAGGGCATAGTAGAGAATGAGAACAGCTAGTGGTGGTGAAATCTAGTTGAGTAACAGGTTTCCTGTGCTGGGGCATGAGGAGGAGAGACAGGCAGAAGATGGGGTGGTGGGGAAGAAAAGAAGGGAAGCCAGCCCCTGCAGAAGAAAGAGGAAGACATGTTGGAGCTAGCCAGGGACTAGGAAAAATGAGGATGATGTACCAGGGACTGTGAGAGAGAACATAAGACAGATTCATATCAACATCAGGAAGAAACAGGTCTATATGACCAGAGACTCCATACTCTGGAGAACTGACAGGCCTGTCACCAGACCATAACTGGAGAAGAGAAAAATGTGCTGTCTGCCAGGAAAAAGGAGATGAGAGATAGCTGTGAGGCTGAAAAGGATCCTGATGGGAGTAGGGGAAAATCCAATGATTGTGCCACATTTGGGGATGAATGACACTACTAGATTCCCACTGGAATGGATCAAGGAAGACCACACTTGGCTGGGTAAGACACTTAAAGAAGTGGAAACTCAGGTGATCCTCAGAAAAATATTTCCAGTCCTTAGGGAAGGAGGGTGAAGCATGACAAGATAATGAAGATCAACAGATGACTCAAGGATTAGAGCTATGAGGAAGATTTTTGGGATGATCAACCATTCGGAGGCATACACAGAAAGAAGATTCTTCTTGACTGACTGACCACTTGAGTACGTGGGGTATTAACTTTCTGGGATCAAGCCTGGCATGATTGATAAAAAGGGCTCTAAACAAGGAGATGAGAGAGAAGGTTGGGAGAGAGACTTATGTAATCTCCATGCCTGACTTCAATACACAGGAAGAGGAAAATCAGCTAAATGAAGATATAGGAAGGAATAATGGGTTACTGCAGAGTAAGAATATGGATAGCAAGGAGAAAGAAAGTACAAATATTGATTGGAATAGTGATCAGGTATGTGTTACAATTAGTGAAAGGACTACATCTAATCCAGATAGAAAACTGGGTGAGATCTAAGGAAACCAAATGAAATTCTTGTGCATGAATGCAAGGGGTCTGGGCAATACAATGGAGAAACTGAAACTACTGGTGGAGGAGGTCAAACTACATTTTACAGGGATTAAAGAAACATGGTGGAATAACAGTCATGATTGGAATATTGGCATGGAAGGGTATGTGCAGTTTACGAGAGATAAGAATAAAGGTAAAGGTAGTGGGGTAGCATTATACATCAACAACGTAGTAAACTGTAAAGAAATAAGAAGTGATAGTATGGAGAAAACAAGATCTGTCTGGGTCAAAATTGGTTTGGGGGAAGGCTTGTAAAAGAGGTTCTATTAGGATAACGGTAGGGGTCTGCTATAGGTGTCAGACTCAGATAAGGATAGAGATCTCATTAATATTATTAGCAAGATAAATACTGTTAGGTATTATGTGATAATGTGAGACTTTAACTTCCTGGATATAAATTGGAGAATAAATGCTGCTAATGCTGGCATGGCCCAGTTATTCCTGAAAGTAATGGATGATAGTTTTCTTCATCAAATTGTCACCGAACCAACAAGAAGTGATCCAATTTTAGACTTGGTTTTGGTAAGTAGTGAGTACATGATAGAAGTGCTGGTTTTAGGAAATATCCTTGGATTGAGTGATCATGAATTGATTGAATTTAAATAAAATGGAAAGATAATCAAAACAAGGTCATCAAATGTTTTTTTTTTATTTCAGAAGGGCAGATTTTGGGAAATTAAGGGAATTAGTTAAAGAATTCAACTTGACTGAAGAGCTCAAGGACTTAAATGTGGAGGCGGCTTGGAATTTCTCCAAATGCACTGTACAAAAACTATGTGAAATTTGCATCCAAAGCAAGGGGGAAAAACTTGTAGGGAAAGCTCCAGCCCCAGCTGGGTGAATAACCACCTCAAAAAGGTTATTAGGAATAAGTAGAGAGCTTATAAGGAATGGAAAAAGGGGTTTATCAGCAAAGAAAGCTACACCATAGAGGTTAAAAAATATAGGAATAAAGTGAGAATTGCTATAAGTAAAGCTGAATTAGTTCTTGCCAAGGAAATTAATATAAATAATTGTTTGTTGTTTAGCTATATACAACAAAGGTTGTTTCACTATATACATAACAAGAGAATCAGGATGAGGTTGGGCCACTATGCAGCATGGATGGGAAGGAAATTAAAGATAATCTAAGTATGGCCCAAAAACGAAATGAATGCTTTGCCTTGGCTTTAATAAGGATAATATAGAACATGTGCATGAAGACAGGAAGGCTGATGAAAATGAGTGCATAGAAATTGAAATTACCACATCTGAGGTGGAAGAAAAACTTGAAGAGCTTAATGCACTCAAATCAGGGGGTGGGGAACTAGTTAATTTCCATCCCAGAATACTGAAAGAAATAGCACATGAGATTGCTAGTTCGGTAACTAGGATTTTTAATAAATCTATATATTCGGGGGTAGTACTTTATGACTGGAGAATAGCTAATGTTGTAACTATATTTAAGAAAGAGAAAAAATGGTCCAGGCAATTACAGATCTGTTAGTCTGACCATAGCAGTATGCAAGGCTTTAGAAGAAAGAATAATTAAATGCATAAAGGGGATGTAATGCAACATGGGTTTACCAAAGGTAGATCATCCCAGACTAACCTGATTTCCTGTTTTGAGAAAATAACTAATTTTTTTAGATAAAGGAAATGCAGTATATCTAATATACTTGGATTTCAGGAAAGCATTTGACCTGCTGTCTCATAGGAAATTATTAGTTAAATCAGGGAAGATAAGAATCAGTACAAGAATAGTAAGGTGAATAAGGAACTGACTAAAGGGGAGAAGGCAACGGTTTGTGCTGAAGGGTGAATTATTGCAATGGAGGGAGGTTTCTAGTGAAGTTCCTCAAAGATCGGTCTTGGGACCATTCTTATTCTATATTTTTAATTAATGACCTTGGCACAAAAAGTTGGAGTGTGCTAATTAAATTTGCTGATTATGCAAAGTTGGGAGGCATCATCAAGACACAGGAGGATCAGAATATTATACGGGAAGATCTGGATGACCCCATCCGAGTGACAGAAATAGGGTGAAACTCAATAGTACAAAGTGCAACATCATGCACTTAGGGTCTAATAATAAGAATTTTTGCTGCAAGCTGGGAGCTCATTAGTTGGAAGCCACTGAGGAGGAGAGAGACCTGGGTGTGTGGGTCGATGACAGGATGACTATGAGTCACCAATGTGATGTAGTGGTGAAAAAGGAAAATGTGATCCTTAGATGTGTCAGGCAAAGCATTTCCAATTGATAGAAAAGTACTAATGCCATTATACAAAGCCCTGGTAAGACCTCAGCTGGAATACTGTGTACAATTCTGGTGACACATGTTCAAGAAAAATGAAGTCTCACTGGAACAGGTGCAGAAAAGAGCTACTAGGATGATCAGAGAACTGGAGGGTCTATCTTCTGAGAGGAGACTGAAAGAGCTTGGCTTACTTATCCTAGCAAAAAGAAAGCTCAGAGGGGATATGATTGCTTTGTATAAATATGTCAAGGGGTAAACACCGGAGAAGATGATGAGCTATTTAAGCTAAAGGACAATGTTATCACAAAGCAAATGGATATAAACTGGTCATGAAAAATTTCAGGCTGGCAATCAGAAGAAGATTTCTAACCATGAGGGCTGTGAGGTTTTGGAACAACAACTTGTGGTTTTCAGAGAGAGCTGAGCAACATAGGAGTGTGATTGTATGATGGGGTTGCTTGGTGATGGTATGGGGCAGGGATCAACATCTAGTTTATGTCCTTATGTTCATAAACGCTTATGTTTCAGAGTTTCAGTCGGCGCCTGCAGGGGTCAGGGTGGGATTTCCTCCCCCACACCATGCATCCTGGGAGCTTTTTTAAAAAAATCTCCTTCCTCTGAAGCATCAGGGATGGCCATGGCTGGAGACGGGACATTGGACAATGTGGCCCAGAGCTCTAAGGTGGCATTGAGCACTTTCTCAGGTGCATGGTTGGTTGGTTCTTGCTCAAAGCTCAGGGTCAAACTAATCGCCACATGTGGGGTTGGGATTTCCCCCCAGGTCAGATTGGCAGTGACTTTGGTTTTTTTTTTCACTTTCTTCTTCAGGGTGTGAGAGTGGGTCAGTTGCCAGGATTATCTGGATGTATCTCACTTAATCAATTCCCTTCCATTGTGTGCATCTCAGTCATGGGTGCACCTCAGTCCCTCCTATTCTTTGTGTGTGGCACATAATCGTCCATTCTCCTGTGGGCTGCAAGTCTTTGGTCTGGTGTTTGTGGCCTGTGGTGTACAGGGCGTGAGACCATATGATTAAGTGGCCCCTTCTGGCCTTAAATTCTATGACTTTGTTCTTCTGATACCAAGATGAAAGCTCAATACAGGGACAATTCATATGAAATCAAAAAGTGGTTTATATAACCTCTCCTCCTCCCCCCCCCCCCCGCAAAAAAATCCAAACCAAAAAATAAAACCAAAACCCTCAGCTCTGGTACTAAAATATTACAAAGTTACCTTCTGTTCTCCTGGTTTTGCTTAAATTATTTTATCCAAGTGCAGGTTCATCAAACTCTCTTCTAAACCAGCATTCTAAGGAATATTTCTCTCTCTAGATTCTGCATTTCATCCTAATCAAATGTGTAACTAGCTGCGAGAACTTCTTGGCGTTAACTGGGATTTTTTAGATCCTTTCTGAAGGTCAGAAAGCATACGGCGAACCTCAGCACGCACAGGCAGAGGTAAGTATTTCTGTCAGCCAGACAGGTGGTAGGCACATGAGAAATCCCTACACTAGATTAGGTTAGACAAACAAATAGCTCAGCGTCCTCCCATAGCACATTAGCTCTCTTGGAGCCACTTAAAGCTGATCCTGCCAGTTAACTTGACACAAAGGGAGAAGCAAGAATTTACATTTCTTCTGCTCAGTGCTAGTGACCATTGCTGAAAAACAGGATACTTCAGATGGCTGTCAATTAAGATAATTGACAGACCATGCTTTTGAAAGACACAGGCGCTTTTTTATGTCCAGGGTGCCATCATCCCACTGAACGCCCCCTTTCTATTAATCTAGTTATCTACTCTCACCCTGGCATCTGAGTAGCAAAGCATTTTAGTAGCAGATAGTTTCAGACCATCAACCTCTGGGCACACTGCCTAGTCCACCATGGCCTTAGATGAGGAAACTGGAAGAGAGACTGGGGAGACATTGAATATAAATGAGGTGTGATGGTTTTACGTGACATCCCTTCTGTATTAACATAGCAACTTCAGACTTGAGGGTATCACCCAGCCTCCTAAGGGAAGCAACCCAGTTGTAAAATTCCTCCGTGGACACGGGCAATCATAAGGACAAATGAAATCCACGTGCACCTAGTTGATTTGAAATTAGCTACTGTGAGAAGGTACCGGGATTGGCAGACTAAGCTTTGTGATCTATGGGCAGGCAGGGTTTACCCGGAAAACAATACAAAGCTTGTCCTGGATACATCTTTGCTGCAATTGGGTAAGCAAATAGGCTGCTAATGCCTCTTTCTGTTCAATTCTATATTGATGGGAACTCTGCAGCTATATGTAACTGTATATTCATTTAGTAATCCTGTTTTTGTGTCATTCCTCTCTTGAATGAAATAACTCATTTCACAAATCTAGGCGCTTGCTGACTGTTAAGAAGTCATCCCACTAGAAGTTACAGATAGAAAACCCCATTAGCGCATTTGGTTCAGGGGTCCTCAGACTTTTTCATAGAGTGGAACCCATATGAAGAGACATAGTATCTAGTGAATAATCTCCATTTTCATTCTCGATCCGTTTGATAATTCTGTGGCAGCTACAGCAATTGCTACATGGGAAAGCAATGCCAGGAAAGCATAGTACCTTCTTCACGATGGGAACTGCGCCTTCCTTTATGTGTACAATAGCACAATGAAGATGTTACTAGAAACAAATAACTGTAATATTTAACAATTCTCCCGTATTTTAACTATTCTACTAGCGTCTTTGCCTCTTGAGAGTGACTCCTGTTTTCTCTCCTCCTCCTCTGATATACCAGTAGCTACTGGCAGAGGCAGCTAAACGGACTCTTCCTTTTTGTTCCCTGCCACTTTTACAAATATTCAAGCTCCTCTTTGCCATGAGGCGCCTGTACAACTACAGAAAGAGCTGGAAGCAAAGAAGTGGATCCAGAACCTTGTGAACACCAGCCAGCTGTGGGCTGACAGATTAAGAACTGATCTAGTCTGTGTCCTTGCTAATTCAGGATTGTTTCCTCCCACAAACTGGTCCTTTGTCCAGTCGCATTTAAATATCTTGGGAGTGGATCAGACCACCATGTTTGAGGGAGAGGTTCTCTGGCAAAAGGGGATAGAAACATCAGTGTTTCAACTGAGATTCTGCAAATGGAATGACTTATTTGTAGCTTTGCTGTGATGTTTTGCCATCTTCATTCATGGAGAAAAGGTTTGGGATATATTTAGGATGATGTTCACCCCCATGGCCCACTTACACACTATTCTGATGGTTTAAGTGGGGCATAGTCCTGAAGCTGCCTCTCCACGAACAGGTGAATGTAATCTGTTTTCTCTCCTCCTATTCCTCTGATGTATCAACTACTACTGGTGGACGCAGCTCAACTGACTCCTGTTTTTCCCCTGCCACTTTTACAAATAAAATAGACTCAGCATCCTGAATCTCTGCCATTAATCTCTCTCCCCAGTGGTTCTTGACTGAGCAAAACTCCCACTAAGACAATGGGCCCCAGAGAAGAACAAACCTACTCTCAAGACCCAGGGCTAGATTCTCCTCTGCCCTGCACCAGAGTTTCATTGACACCAGTGCAAAGTGGGTGTAAAACAGGACTGAATCAGAATGGTAATGAGTCGTTCTCACTTTGCATTGGTGTAAATATCTTCACGCAGTTTGGGGCAATGGAGAAACTGGGCCCCCAACTCTCCCTCCTGTTCATCAGAAGGGGCAATGCTGGGAGCCACTTAGGAGCACATGTAGCAGTAAAAAAAAAAAAAACAACAACAAAAAACCAGAATGGGACTTAGCATTAGAGTTTCATTCACAATTCCTGGACTTTATACTAGTCCCTCATCATTAAGTGATGGTAGCTTCTAGTATGTGAATTTGTTACAGCTGCACAGCTGGGAGCTTCAGGACATTTCATCCTTCACCGTGACTGTTAAGAGCTCCTGCTTGGATCTGAAACCTTTCAGCAGAAATAGGAAAATCAGCTTCATAATTTTAATTGGTATCACAGCTCCAAGTTACACACTTCTGGGTCAGAGAGAATGGCGTTAGTCATCTAATCACAAAGCTTGAAACTTCCTGGAATCCCAGGAGCTTAGCCCGTCTTCCGTCTGAGATCCACAAGTGAATTTCACGCATTTTACTGTGTGTGATACCTTTAAACTGAGGTCCTGTCTGCTCTAGGCAAATTCCTAAATGTAGAGATTTGCTGTGGTGCCTATAACCAAAACTTTCCGTGGCTAATCCTCATTCTGAGTTGTATTTAATTGGAGAAGTGATGCTTGTATGTAAATTGTAAACAGTGCTTTGGCTTCTTTGGATGAACGGTGGTCGAAAATAAACATAAATGTGGATGGATACATGCATGTGTATAATAGTAATATTTAGTGCTAGTGGAAAAACAAGAAAAGTCATGAAAATATACAAATGTTTATCCGATTTTGTCAACATTTGAAAAATTCAAATGAAAAAATAGTTTACTTACCAATAATAATAATAATAATAATAATTAATAATAAATCATATTTGACATTTATTTAGAAACTCTAAGGAAAGCAAAACACCCTACATTGGAGGTCCCAGTAGCCCTGAACACCCCTATTAGCATGATGTAGAACCTGGGAAAATGCTGCAGAGTTTCTGCTAACTCTGTGGCAGGTGCAGCTCATTAACACCACTCGGGAAGTGAAAGTGGCTCTCTAGGAAGACAAAAGTTGGAATCAGGGTAAAGGAGGGTGCCTGGAAAAAAACACACACACCCTACAATGAGCTTGATCCTTCTTTAATTAGAGTCCCTGCAAACTGGTTTCTGCACCATTCACTTGCCTAAAATGACTCTTCATAAGTTCACCTGTGGCCATACCCCAGGGCATCTTCTCTGTACTCTCCCTCCACAAACTACTTCTCTGGTGTGGGGGAAAAAATACCTAAAAGTCATCTTGCAATCTTTCAAAGTGCCTATTTAATTTTGAGTATCTCTAGTTGGGCATCCAGAAATGGAGGGACCAAAAGTGAGAGACCACTTCTAAAATGTTGGCCCTAGAAATGTTGGCCTTAGAGGGTTTGTCTACCCTCTGGTAGGTGGGGGGGCCATGCCTACAGCCGAGCAGACAGACAAGCTCTAGCTCTGCTCCAGCTAGAACACTAAAAATAGCAGTGTGGAGGTTGCAGCATGGGCCAGCTACCCAAATACAAATACTGAGCATCAGACAAGCTTTTATTTGGGTGGCTAGTACCACCCCTCCTCCCACAACATCCACACGGCTAGGTGTAGCGTACGAGCTAGTGAGTCTGTCTGCCTGGGCTGGAAGCTGCACTCCCGGCTCCAGTATAGCTCCAGAGAGATATTGGGCTCCAGGAGACAGGACACTGGCCTGCAACTTGAAAGCCCTGGTTTGTGTTACTGGTTCTGCCTGTGTAACCTGGTGCAACTCAATGCCTCCATTTCCTGTCCCATCCTTTGTCTGTTTAAATTGTGAGCTCTTCAGAACAGGGACTCCCTCTTACTCTGTGTTTGTACAGTGCCTAGCACAATGAGGCCCTGATCTCGGTTGGTGCTACTAGAATATGAATTGTCCTATATGCTTCTATATATACATACATTGTGCACGTGTTTAAATTTTCATTCATTCGCTATCACTTTATAGATAGTATTACTACATGCTTGCAGGGAGATGACTTCCACTGTATATTGTTAAAACATATACAGAATCTAGAACATACACAGGACAATTCTGTATAAGAATATGTGCCAACAGAGAAATGAGTAGCCCACTTGTAGAATACAGAAGGTGGAGCAAATTTAAATACAGCATATTTTGGTTTTGTTTGCAAAGCCACCAAGCCAGTTTTATTGGGAGCTTTATCAGATGGTTAATAGCATGCATAACCAATACAAGTGCTAAGGCCACCCCCATCCATTTTATTCAGCTAGGTTTTAATCTTTGATCCAGCTGCTACAAGCATCTGGCATGCTGAACTCAGGCAAGGGAATCTGACATGGAATGACACACCCGCGTAATGATAATAGTAATAAGAATATAGTACTATAGATGTGTGTGTACTTGGCACAAATTAAGCATATGTGTTTAAGTGTATCTATAATCTATGTATGTTATATATAATATACTGTGTATCCTACATTATCATCTAGATTAATAGAATGAAATCCAGATGCCTAGGTCTCATTTGGTGGTAGGATGCATTCTGTTCTTGCTTGTTTATATTTATACTGTATAAATGTAGTGTAAGAACAGTATTTGGGAAGTGGTAGTCAGTGATTGCTCAGTCGAACCAGGAAAATCCCTCCATTAAGCCCCCCTCCCCAAAATCCTTATTGGAAGACTCCCAGGCACCGGATAACTTCCCAGTTCCAGACAGGAAATTCGTTTTCCCTCACCTTCATCCCTATCTGTCCCTATTCCCCCTCCCCTTCCCCCTCTCTCTCATCGGTGGCTGCAGGTTATCCTTCTAGGAATTTCACAAATCAATCGCGCCGGCTGGTGTCAAAGACAAGGGGGGAGGGGAGAATAGGATGATGTCCCTCCCCGCTGGCCCCACGCAAGTAGGGAGGGCGGGGGCAAGAGCTGGGAGGCACGTGTCCCGCGAGGGGGCGCTGTTGTGCCAGCCCTGTGGGCCCGGCTAGTCCTGACACCTCCAGAGCAGGTGTGAACAGTGTGGCTGGCACACGCCTTCCTTCCAGTTGCGCTCCGGAGCAGGCTGGAGGAAACACGTGCTAGGACACACACGCACACACACACACACACACACACAGGCGCGCGGTGTCTTCTGCATTAGGGAACTGGCTGCTGCCGCTGCCGGTGCGTTCGCTGCTGCAAGGAGCCGGCGAGAGCTTTGGAAGAATGTGAAGCCGGTGCCGTCTCCCAGGGGCAGCCAGTGGGCTGGGACTAACTGGAGGAGTCCTGGTAAGCACTCACCTTCCTGAGCCATCTCCTGTCTTTGGTGTCCTGAAGGCTGGATCATGGGCCGGGGTGTTGTCCTCCTATCAAGGAGCTATGGGGTGTGTTTGGGGGGGAGGGGGGGTCTGGGCTCCAGCAGCAATTTCCCTCCCCCCCCCCCCATGCCCGCCTCTCCCCCTAGAGCAAGTTTGAGAAAGTAGCCCCTGACCGGACAGGTGTGCTCGGGGTTCGGGCGCAGATCAGAGGTAGTGTCCGTGCAATAGACCAGCATCTCCAGCCCGCTTGGCTGGTGCAGATCAGTTGGTGTTCGGGATCTGGGTCACCTCGTGTTCGCAGAGAATAATGTTTGAAGGAAAAAAAAAAAACAAAAACAAAACCAATCCAACGAGTGGAAAGAGCCGGGAATGGCACAAACCCAGGCTGTGGAGCAGCGGGAACGGCAGCAAAAGTATGTTAATGCTATAAAATGGATGCACTAGCTAATCCTTCTCTGCAACGACGTCCTGGTAAATAGTCAGCCCCAGCAGCAGCCTCTAAAGTCCAGATCAGCTATTACTTAAATGACATTTTTACATAATAGCCTGGAATAAAGAGGAGATCTCCCCCCTCCCCCTGTTGTTGTTGCTGCTGCCGCAGCGCTCTGGGAGGTGTTGAGTTTGTAGAGACTCAGCTCCCCCCCCCCCCTTCTCCGTAACCACACACCCGCTGTCGGGCTCGTGTTCCCAGGCGAACTGTTGCACGAAGGTGCAGCTGGACGGGTGAGGAGGGGAATTTGTTGGGGGTGAGCGTGTTTGTGCGTGTGTGTGTGTGGCTAAGGGTCGGACTGCAGGGAAGCCGGGGACGGAAAAGGATAGACGAAGACAGCAGAATTGGAAAGGCGTGTGTGTGTGGTGCAGGGCCCGGGGGTATGCGATGGGGTCTGCGGAGTCGCAGAGGTGCAGGGGACACTGACAGAGCGAAGGAGAGGGAGCAGAGGACGCTGATGAGAGCCGCGGAGTGAAGGAGGAGGGGACGCAGGTAATGTGTCTGCGGAGCATGCGGGATCAATAAAGGGAGGCGTGGGACGCAGGGCGCTGAAGTAGCGGGGCGGCGAGGGGCAGAGGGGAGCGGTACCAGGGCACGCATCAGGAGATGAAAGGCTGTCCGTCTCCAGCGCCGCTAGGGAGTGAGGCGGGTTTCAGGGGTCATGCGGGGAAGGGGGGGGGTGATACTGAAGGCAGTAGGAGGGGGAGGGGATACCTGTTCTCGGGAAAGGCGAGGGTGGGATAAAGGAGGGAGAAGAGGGGAACTGAGGAGACTGCAGCTGGCACGGATCCTGGCATCAGAGTTGGCAGCTCTGAATTCGCCCTTGGCCGGTGCACTGCTTCTCGCCTGGTTGTGTCTGGCTTTGTCACACTGGGCTGCTGTCGAAGTGGTATTGCCCCCATTTCACCGGGGAGGCCTTGTCTAACCCAGCGGCGTACAATGGTGGGGGACCACCACAGGGGGGGGATCTGGTTGTAAAAAAATATGTTCTTCTCCCCTCAAATAAGCATCAGGCAGAGCCAAGGGCGGTCTCGCTGCTTGGGCTCCTAGAGGGATCTGTGCCACTTGGTGGCACTAAAAAGTTGCGATGAAGACCATGCTAATCTCTCTGCATGTAAATTTCAACCCCCACCCCCATCCCATGCCTCGTCCACACACGCGGTAGGGTCTCAGGTGTGGACTCCGTGTGATTAAACCAGAAAGGACAAGAAAGAAATTGACCAGAAACCAATCTCCACTCTGCAGCGGTCTCTGTAGGGGGATGTAAAACTTTGTGGAGAAATAAGGTATCTGCCAGCCGAAACAATAGGGGCAAACTCGTCTCTGGAGCTATTTCTGCGGAGAAAACACTGTGTGTACAGTGTGTGTGTGTGTGTGTGGGGGGGGTCTATGTCTATATCTGAAGCTTAAGGTGCTACTTGCTCTCAGGAAGAAGGTTCTAGAGATACATGATTCATGGCTTTGGGTCATCCCCGGTATCATGCATGGCACCGAATTAGCCCTGTTGGGAAGCGGGAGGGGGGAGCTGGAATACATTGAGTGGGGAGCCTTTAAAACCTTCATACACCTGAAGCAACTTCCCTGCAGTGCGAAATGCAAAAGGACTCAGATCAGGGGGAAGGATTCAAAAACCAACCGGTTATCAAACCAGAGACGCTGGGAGTCTGTATGTGCTGCTGGGGAGGGGATAGGAGGCTCTGTCCTGCTAGGTTTGGGCAGCGAGAGGTTCTGGTGAGCAGAGAGCAAAGATCCAGCTTCTTTTATCCAGAGAAACCACTGACGCCTCTTGCAAACGAGGCAGTGTCAATGCTGGGTGAGCAGTGAGGGAGCAGCGTGTTGCATGGCATGAGGGGGAGGAAATACTCGGTCCTCAGAGTCTGTCTGGGATCGGGAGACAACAGGATGTGCTGGCAGCTGGAGGAGTGACAGTGCTAGCCAAGTGGGGCCAAAGGCGCTGCTGCCGGATGGTGACCTCTCCAAAGAGACCTGAGGATTTTGAAGCCCCCCTAAAGGTCTGCGATAGGATTTGCTATCTATGGCCGTGTTAACAATTGCAGGGGGCACCTTGCCTGCGCGTCTTGACTATTGACACCCCATCGCAAGTGGCGAATGCTGCCATCCACAAGGTAATTCGGCCGGGGTGTGGGGGGGTGTATCGGTCCCGTTGCAGCTAAAGGAATTCCGTATCCAGCTGGAGATCTCCCTCCCTTTCCCCCTATTGTTCCGTGCCGTGATCGCATGGCTTCTAAGCAAGACAAGACTGCACGTGAGCGGGGTAGGAAGAGGAGCAGCGCCATGCAGCGCGCTTCTCCTACACATGGCCTGGCTGTACTGTAGGTATGTCTGCTTGGGAAGCTTCCGTAGTGACATGGCTCTGCGGGCAGCATGGGCTGTGGGGTTCTGCACGCGGGGTGGGGAATGGGCGGTGGGACCAGCCAATTAGTTACCTTGCGGCTTTGCAAGCGAGACCTTCCTCCACGATTAGGTGGACAAGGAACCTCTCAATACCTGGCTTTCCCTAGTTTTAAATGACCTGGGTGCTCCGCTCGGCAGGGGTGGCGTTTCTTCCCTGGGCAGGAGGGGCGGTGTAGTGGAAAAGGCAATGGACTTGCTCTCCAGAGAGAGCGGCTCAGTGCTCAGCTGAGCCCCAGACTTCCTGCATGACCTTGGGACAAGTCACACAACCTGCTCTCAAACCCCCAGCGAATACTTGGGGATGATACCGCTGCTGTTACCAAAATCCACTGCTGATTGCGCGCCGCTCAGATACTACCGTGACGAGGCCAGATAGTGAGAGAGATCTAGCTAGATCTAAGAACCAGTACATAAATGCGTGTGTATAGGCGTATATTATAGCTGGCTACACCTGTAGGTAAGACTGCCCTATACTTTATAACCCCCTGTTTATGTGTGTGTATAATTCAGAACCTGTAGCCCAGTTTGGCAGAGTTGTTACCAATACAGGTTCCCCGCCCCATTTCCCCAGTCCTTAACTTGTCTCTTGAAATCACTAGCTTGGGGCCTGGCAACTGAGTATCTGTCTCGGGAGGTGTCCAACTGTTAGGAGTCTGTTAAGGACCACAGACAGCTCCTTCTAATGCTTGGGGAGAATTGACTGGACTGAGGATACAGCTCTTAGCAGCTGCTGCATGTAAAAGGGAAGGAAAATTTAGTTTGACTATCAGGTGAAACTCCCCGTTGGTGAGACCTATTAGACCATGGTATCACTTCTCCAAAGGGAAGTGGTGGAAACCCCCATCCCTTGAGATATTTAGGCTAGAAAAAGCACTTGAAACTACCTATCAGGGAACAATCCTGAAAAGAGAGTGGGGATGCACTAGGAAACCTAGCAGGTCTCTTCTATCTTTGAGTGTATTATTATATTGCAAAACATTCAATTGTAATTTACAATAGCGCCTCACAGAGGAGAAACACATTTAGATAGTAATGTTTGTGCTCTGTGGATGGGGGTATTGTAATAGTTTTGTTTGGCTTTTATATTTTAAATGCAAAGCAATCACCCTTTGGATCCTAAATATGTGCTTTAGCCTCTTATGTACTTATATATTTTGACATATATCTGCTAATTTAGTAAAGTGGCAATATGGAAATGCTCTTCATGCCCCCTTGCATAATGACTTGCTATGATGCCTTCTGCAGTTGTCGCTTTCCCTTGCTTTCTGTTTATCACTTCTTCTGCGTCTGATGGTATTGTGAATAATAAAATCATTAAGCATAGTTGAAAGCACACTGGAAATATTAGTTTCTGTGTCATTCAATGTAATAGGGTTTTGCTAATAACAGTAATACCTTGTATATATACTGTGGGGCCTTCTAAAGATCATTGGCGTTTTACTGGAATTTTAGTTGCATATTAAAAACTGTATCAAAGAATTAAAGAAATGCAGAATAGATAAAGGAGCTGTGTGGGACTGCTATAGATCAAAGAATACTAGAGGAGTCAGTATAATCCTTTATGATGGTACAATGTGTATTTAGAAGTTTACTACATTGGTCCATTTTCTGATTTTATGGTCTTGACTCTAAATTTCAATTCATGTCCTAATATTTGTAAATGGAACTACATGGTGGTTTTCATTTCCTGTCCCTTGGTGTACAGCAGTTTAATCTATTCTTAAAGGGCATGACCCAAAGCCCATTGGAATTCACAGTGAATTAGTTCAATGGCTGGTAATTCTGATTTTTGGTCCTTTTTTTAAATTAAAGTTGAATGGCTTTTGAAATCTAAACACAAAATAACCTGGTTAATATAGGTCAAGGTTTCAAAAGCAACTAGTGATTTTGGGTGCTTCAATTTTTAGATGCCCAACCTGAGACATCCTAAAGGAACCTGATTTCCTAGCGTGGGTGCTCAGCACTTTCTGCAAATCAGGCCCCGTTAACGTGTCTCCAGTTCAGCACCCAAAATCACTTGGTCTCAATGTGCAGGTGTGACGAACTGGGACTGTTCTTGCTGGGGTGTGTGAATGCTGACAGGCGAGTGTGGCTGGGATAGTCTGCATTGCAGAATGGGAGTCTGCCCGAGGGCGCATACCTGAGTGTGTAACATGAGAACCCAGGAAGGGGTTGAAGGCCAGGTGACTCCTTAGTCCGGGAAACTGAAAAAAGGCTGTGGGAGGGGTCGCTGAAGGCAGAGTGCTGGAAGCGAGCTGGAGAGATGGCTGGGAGGGAGAGATGGCTCTGACCCCCCAAAGGGGGGTGGGCTGGAATGCCCTGGGACCCCAAGCTGGACTTAACTGAGGGGGTCCTGTTGTCTGTGCCTGCAAGACCTGTCTTGGACTGTATTCCTGTCATCCAAATAAACCTTCTGCTTTACTGGCTGGCTGAGAGTCATGGTGAATCGCAGGGAGCCGGGGGTGCAGGGCCCTGACTCCCCCACACTCCGCAACAGCAGGGATAGTCTTCAGCCAACAAAAAACAGGAGATCAGAGTTAAGTCTTATCATCCTTAAGTTGCACTCCTTACCCAAGTTTAAATGCTCTGCCTATATAGTGCAGAGCATAGACATCTTTATTCTGTTAGGCACCCCAAACTCTTTCTGATTTCAGTGGGAGATTTGCCTGTGCAAGAATTGCACAATTGGGCTTGTGGGCCAATACATCAGCGACTGTTTTCAGATGCTTTCAGTTCCCATGTGATGAAAATCCTGAACTTTGAGTTCCCCAGAATTTATTGGTTTAAATCGGATAAGCTTTAAATTAATTTAATTGTTTTAACAATTGGGTGTCAGTGAAGCAGTTATGTTTGGTGTATATGTATGCCTAGGAAGCATTTAATCTGCAGATCCGTGCATGAAGAGTATTTCTACATATTGAGTGAAATTTGTCATTGCGTATGTGTCTTGATCCCGCCAGGTGCGCCGCATTCTGGCCCCAATCCAGGAAAATTTAGGTAGGTACCCAACTGAATCAAAGGGATTCCTCCTGTTCTTAAAGTTGAGCATGTTCTTAGGTGCTTTGCTGGATTAGACCCAGAGCCTTCATTGCCTTGCAGGATCAAGCCCATACACAGTAGACTGATTTTCTGTCATACATAATTTAGGCATTTAAAAATGTTAAAAAATTATTCAAAGGCACTTAAGACATTACAAAACTAATAGGCATCGTTGTCTGTAAGGTTACAGGGCTGTAGAGAAACTGTCTAGGAGTAAAATGATTTTCTTGTTTTCCTAATGTAAAATGGACCAAATCAGTTTTCCCCCAAACAATTTTTAAAAAAGTCCCTAACTGAGATTATACACGAGTAATGGTGAACTACAACCCCATATAACAGAGGAGTATAACAGAAAAGCAGGCAGGCTGTTAACTCTACCATCATTAGTGGGCTCTGCTATAATGTGAGCTATTTGTATAGGAAATGTTTTACATTGTAAAGACTCAAGCAAAGTTACTTTTGCTGGAGCATAAAGCAAAGGAAGTCAGAGATGCCCCACCAAATAAACTCCCAACCATTCATGTTGTGAAGAAAGAGCAAATGTTCAAGACTCCTAGTGGCTTGTGAGGAATCAGGATTAAATGAATGGAAGTACAGTGCAAAGTCACTTTATTGTTGTTATTTTTTTTCTCCACCAATTATAATTTCAGATAGTTTAGTATTTCACGTTCAAGTAAATAATTTTAGAATGATGCAGTATTACACACACAGTGCTGGAGATGTTAATTTACCGTGCTTTTAGGCTCTGTCCGTAGCACAAAACAGCTGGAATATTGCCCTATAAGGATATCTGCGGACTCCTTCTGACACAAGGGAGTCCTAGGATGTCATAATGGCCACATTCCTGTCTCCCAACCTCTCTAGAGGGTTTGGGCACAGGGTACATGTCAAAGGAGAAGGGAGGCAATACAGAGTGCTGTGTGCTCCATCAGATACGCAGCTGGAGTAAATTGGGGTAGCTCTATTAACTTCAATGGAGCGATACCAGTTTACACCAACTGAAGCGCTCATGCAAAATGTTTCTCATTCCTGACAAGACAGCAGGTCTTCTGTTTCCACCATCTATTTTAGTGGTTGCAGATTCCAGTGCACAGCATAGACTATATATACTGTTATACTGAGGGCAGATAGCTTTTGCCTTTTACAATATTTTCCTGGCCATGTCCAAAAAACCGGCATACACCAGTAATTCCATCTTTCTTATGTTGGAATAAATCGGGAGCGACCCTCTTGAAGTCAGTGGTGTTGTACCAGTGTAAAACTAGTGGGCAAAGAGATCCATACCCTAAGTGTTTTGTTTGTTGGATTGCATGTGCATCACTGAAGAAGAATAAGTGCAGGTATATTAACAGCAGTTCCCAATCCTTTACTATGCACATGTTCTTCAAGAGTTCACTGCCTTCAAACCTGGACACTCTGATGGGTCCCCTGCTCGATTTTATATTAGAGACGTCTCCCAGGAAATGCCAGCGGGATGCTCAGCCCATTGAATCTCTGCTCAACTATCTTTTAGCCGAGGAGAACTTTTTAGCCAAGTTGGGATGTTCACCATGCTGACCCTGATGACATCCCTCAGTGCCCTGCCTGCAAAGACAGATGATCTCTCTCTAACGCTGGTGTAAATTCTAAATAACTCCACTGGTCCACTTAATGATGCCAGTGTAAAATCCATGTAATTTCACTGGCTGGTTTAAAGTCCATGGAAGACAGTGGGAGTCTCTCCACTGACTTCAGTGGGCTTTAGATCATTGTCCTATGTACATCCCAAGTGACTCTGCTGGCTCTCTTAGTGAGGTGGGTAAATTCCCAAGTAAATTTACTCTGTCACTTAGCAACGCTGGTGTAACTGAAATAACTGTCAACTCTGATGTAACTAAGATCAGAATCTGGCTCTCTGGCCCTGGCTCTGAGGAGTGAAAAAGTTTGAGGGCTCTCAGAGTTGGCCTTTGGGTCCTATGGAGCCGTTGGCCTTTGGGTCCTATGGAGCCCTCAGCCTGGGGTCCCCTTGATTTTGGTGAACTGGAAATGTAAAGGAGAACCTCAGCTTTTGTTTTCTAGCTCTCTACCATGCAGAGATAATTTTGCAAATGAACACCAGTATAAATACATGTAAACTGGGGTTGAGAGGAACAGATGGCTGGACTCTACTTTCTGCACTCTGGGGCCCGGGAAGGCAAACATTACCAACCTGACACCCCCTTCACATGCATAGTATGCAAATTGAGTTGGTTACCTGAAGCTGGAAATGTAAAGAATCATGTCACTAACCTGCCTGGCTGCATTGGGCTGGCCCTGGTGTGATAACGGTACACAGGAATTTGATACATTTGGTAGAGAATCATTGTTAAACAAGCTCATCCAAAAATACTCAGACTGGCTCTGTTTGCTGAGTACACAGCTACCCAGAGAGCCAGGAGGTGAGCAGCACTTTATAATTGCACTTCCCGCCTTGCTCTGAGCCAGGGCCAGAATTTGGCCGTTTAACAATAATGCTTTGCTACCCGAGGAGCTGAACACAGTTTACAAACTTCAGCTGATTTGAATAATGGGGCTTGCAGTGGAATAAAGGGGGAAATAGACATGTTAAACGTTATAATAAGTTCAATTAATTTATGGTGTAAGATTTTAATCTGTCCTGATAATTTACAAAAGTACCCTGGAGTGATCTGTCATCCATAAAACAGTTTACAACTGATACTGAATTGTCTTCAGAGGCACACAATAAACAGTTGGAGGATCTAAGATAAGTAGTAGCAATGTTCTGTAATTAAATTGAGACTAGTTAACCTGAATTGCATCACTTTTATTGCTTCACTGCAGAGGATTGTTATAGTGATATTCCAAGTCTTCACAGATTATGAAGCACTTGTTAAACTGATTTACAACAGTTTTGCAAGGTGTATTTCATTGCTAGCTCTTTCTATTAATACTGAAAATTACAAGGACTATTTATTTTCAGTATTATTTTATTATCACCCCTCTTTGAAGAAATTAATTTGCAAATGTTCAGCTAAACATTGCATGTCTGTACTTCTGTGCAAATAGTTTTTTAGAATGCTTCTTTAAAACATGACGTGAGGATAAAATGTCCAAATAAAGTTGGTTATCCTTAGACACTAATGTCTTTTGTGTTGGAATATGTGTTTGTTGCTTTCAGTGTTATGAGCTTTAACTTCATTGTGGCACAGGCTTGAACTATATACCTGTGAGTGATAAGGTAGGAATTTGCTAGATTCTGATCTCAGTTACACCAGTGTCAATACCACATTCTTGCAGCTTCTTTTGTAATATCTGGTATGGGCCATTGTCAGAGACAGGGTACTGGACTGGACTCAACTGTTGGTCTGATCCACGATTGTCCTTAATTCCATTCACTTCAGTGGATGTGTATCAATGGAACTGAGATTAGAATCTGGTCTAGAATTTACAGTTAGCTCATTATTAATGGGGTTGGGTATGTGGTTTTCCTAACTGGCTCTGAGCCTTCAGAGCCACATGTGCTTCACTTTACATGCTGTGAATAGTTCCATTGACACAAACAGGACAACGCACAGGGCCTAAAATGTGCTACGGTCTTGGCTGGATCAGGGCATGTAAGAGACCTCTTTGAACAGAGTTCAGCAATGTGCTAAGCACCTGCTGTGAGGTTCTGAGTGCTTTTAAGTCCCTGTGACTTCGCTATGCTGACCAGGATATGAAGTCTTTGATGATAAATGAAAAATAAGTACCAAAGCAACAATAAAAAAAAAAATCAAATGCAGCTCTTTTCTAGTCTGCAGTGCGGAGTGCATAAAATGTTTTGTGCACCACTGTGTCTGCACTGCATGTACGCTGTTGATTTTCTATCGTGGGGATCTGTATAAACAGTTTATACTCCAAAGAGTTACACTTATCACTGGTGTAGGTGGGTTCAACCTTACAGAAATCAGTGGCATTGCATGCACTTATTACACCTGGTGAATTTGACCTATGGATGCAAAACAAGGAAATGCCTTTCAGCCAGTCTGATATTAGGACTAATTTACTACATCTATAACTAAATACAGAGTATTCAGGACACCTCTACCCCGATATAATGTGACCCGATATAACACGAATTCGGATATAACGCGGTAAAGCAGTGCTCGGGGGGGGGGGGCTGCGCACTCCGGTGGATCAAAGCAAGTTCGATATAACGCGGTTTCACCTATAACGTGGTAAGATTTTTTGGCTCCTGAGGACAACGTTATAGCGGGGTAGAGGTGTATTTAAAAATAATATGGATATTAATTAAAATGAGGTACTTAGTAGTTGCTAACAAAAGTGATTGTTTTCAAATCTGTCTGTCAATGGAAATCTATAGCCTTTTTTGAACCAGCTGAGTTTTGCGAAAGATTTGAAGGGCCAGATTCTGCTCCCATTTATATCAGTGTAGGTCTGATGGTAGTGGAGTTCCTTTGGATTTATACTGGTGTAATGGAGAGCGTAACGTGGGCCAGAGTATATTATTGTGCATCATATGTATATTCTGAATTACAATATTCAAATGTTCGAAAGGTAAAGGAGGAGATTTCCAAAAGGCACAAATGGGAAGTAGGGCACATCAGTGGGAATTAACTGCCATTAATGGGAATTAACTGCCATTTGTGCCTTAGAAATTAGCTCCTCAAAGTGCTTTTTGTGTATCCCTTTTAAACGGTCTGGCTTCAGTAGAGCTCTGTTGATTTACACCAGCTGAGGACCTGACCCAGCATAATGAAATGGTAAAGCACAAAAAGGTTTTTTAGCTTGCAAGATAATGAAAAAAGTAAATGTGTGATGTGTTCTTATCACCATTGACAGCAGAGGGAATAGACATCCTTACAACTGATTTTAAAGCTATTTCCCGTATCTTTTTTTTAAAGGTTATGAAGATTATGATCACATGTGCAGCTCTGCCTAGCTGTTCCCTTGGAGACGATGGTGGTTCCCTAGAGAATAGGTGGAAATGCCTGGTTAACCATCAGCTTCCTGCTCTTTTTATCCAAAAGATTCTCTAACTACTTTTTAACAACTCTCCGTTTTATTCCATCATGTTGTCTCTACCAGCTTAAACTATTTCCTAAGATGGTCCTTTTGCTGTTCCTTGCAATCCTGTTATCAAAGGAAGATGCCAGTGGGAACTTTGGGTTTTTGGTTTCTGCACAGTCCAATGAAAGAAGGGTGGTTGCACATATGCCTGGTGATATTATCATTGGAGCTTTGTTTTCTGTCCACCATCAGCCAACTGTTGACAAGGTCCATGAGAGAAAATGTGGAGAGGTAAGGGAGCAATATGGCATACAGAGAGTGGAAGCGATGCTTCATACCCTGGACAGAATTAATCTGGACCCAACACTGTTGCCAAATATCACGCTAGGCTGTGAAATAAGGGACTCTTGTTGGCATTCTGCCGTGGCTCTGGAGCAAAGCATTGAGTTCATAAGGGACTCTCTTATTTCATCCGAAGAAGAAGAGGGGATAGTGCGCTGTGTCGATGGATCTTCAACATCTATCCGCTCCAAGAAACCCATTGTCGGCGTCATTGGACCTGGTTCTAGTTCAGTAGCGATCCAGGTCCAGAACTTGTTGCAGCTTTTCAATATACCTCAGATTGCTTATTCTGCCACGAGCATGGACCTAAGTGACAAAACTCTGTTCAAGTATTTCATGAGAGTCGTGCCATCTGATGCACAGCAAGCTCGAGCTATGGTGGACATTGTCAAACGCTATAACTGGACCTATGTTTCTGCTGTACATACTGAAGGCAAGTGTTCTACGTTTTTCATCCAAGCATGATTTTGAATTGCAAGCAGTAGGTAGTTAATTACTAGATGGTTATAGTGTTGTCTCTTTTTTTTTAACTTGTTAGTTCTGAATAGTGTGGATTACATACTTTAGTTTAAACATTAATTTCATACACTTGATGTGTCTCGGTGACATTGGGCTGGTATTGATTGAACAGAAGGTTTGAAATCCAGAGTTTCACAGTGTGAAATGTGTTTTTCATATCATTTATCACTTACATGAAGTCCTTCAGGTGACATTTAAAAATTGGCTGGGTAATTAGCTTAATGTAGCTACTACTCAATAAAGCAGTTAGAATATTCATTATGTTTATGGTGGTGGCAACTGCTAAGGGAGGTAATTCTGGTCTTAGCAGTATGAGCTGCACTGGGGCATGGGAGAGCAGTGATAGTAGCTGAGCCACATGCTTCTCGTTAGCACTTGATGCCAGTATGAGTGTATGCAGAAAAGACTTGGGGACCTGGCCAATGCTCTGAGTGACCACACCTCCTTAGGATCAAGGAAAACATTTTTCTAGGACCTCTCTCTGGTATTTAATGGACCACTAGGTCAATTTTTTGACCTATATATGCTCCTCTGCATTTGGGGATGGGTGGGAAGAGCCTTCTTGCACCTTTGTCACACTCCCATGTTCCATGCAGGTGTGTAACAGGCCAGAATTGTGCCCTACACGCCTCTCCTTCCTTTAAGTTTCTTCCAAGATTAGAGATTTTACACTGTACTGTGAAGTGCATGCAGTAAAAGTATGGGATAGGGAGGAGTGAAGGTAAACTCCAAATGAGAAAAAGATCCTGATACCTCCATGGTTTACACTGGCTTACTACACTGGGGTAAGTGAGAGGAAAAGCAAGCCCAAACCAGTATAAGCCCTGCTTTTACATGCCTGAGCAACACCAGAGAGTGGGAGTGGTGTGGCAGTACTGATCACACAGTGCTTACAGCGTGGGGTAGAGTAAATGTGTAGTAGTGAGCACGCTGTCCAAAAGAACAATATATTTCTTTGCCCAGCAAGTGTTGAACATGTCTGCAGATGTGCTATTTGCTTTATCACAACCATTGGGCAACAGCTCTTACCCCCCTCCCCTCCCCCACACACATACTGTGAATCTGGTGCTTCGATAGGCACTTTACCCATCTTTTTGGGGTAATGTTGACCTGATGCATGGGTGTGGTGACCTCCTCTACTCTGGCTGATACCTGATACCATCGTATAGGACTTAGACCTAAGTATTAAAAGACCATTAACCCTAGTGAATATAAACTGTCTTAGAACTTATATGCAGATTTTTAAAAGCAATTTTTCCATCCTGCTCATGAGGGATGATGAGTAATTGCAGTCTTATTCAGATATGTATGCATGAATACATTAGCAGTTTAATGTAACAGAGTATAAATCAAATAGCGTCATATCATGCGCTGAAGCTGCTATGGGCCATATGACCTCCACGTCGGACCTTCCTATCACAAAATGTGTGTGAATATCAGCTTGGGAGCATTATTTTAAAAAGGAGGAGGATATAAGTGATATATTAGTGTTGCATATTATCATATGATGTCACTTTTTTAACTCTTCCAACTTCTGCACATGCAACGTCCCCATTTTAAGGTCACACATCCAACACAAGCAGAGTTGAGCTTGTGTCGATGTCTGTCTCCACACATCATAGACACACAACATAGACCAAACAGTAACATGCATCCCTTGATAATCTTACCACAGAAGGTGGTTACATAGCGGTGGTTGAATGTTGGGAATGAGGGGCATCAGGACACTGAGATTGAAGCTAGAGATCGCTGCTGTGGATGAGACAAGGAGGGTGGATGGGTTTGGGGATGGGAAGAAGGGACCCAACAACCACCAAATGTGTAATTAGTAAGATATTTGCTTATCGCCATCCTGAACACATGGAATAGATGGTGGCCTTTAAGCCAAAGCCTTGGATAGGGTGTGGTGTGGAGCATCACTGGAGAGATGCCCAGTCTCTCCTAATGCTGTTCTTTGCACAGATAAGGGAATGCAGTTTGTGCCAACCATTAATTGTGGAACAAGAAGCCTCCCTGTCCACTTTTTGGTGTCCTGTTATTGCAAGCAGCCCCAAGAAAGGTTGTGGGGAAGCTTCTTGCTTGTCTTTCCATCTTTTTCCTGCCTGGCCACACAGAGGCTGCTCACCATCTGGGCCTTTTTGCAAATTGCATCTGTGTCTGGTTTTGTCTTTTCAGATGGTATACTCTTGGGGCAGGGATTGTCTTCCTCTGTGTTGGAAAATGCCTTGTGCCCTTTGGATGCTACCACCACCTGAACTAAAAAATAATAATTAACCTCCCCTCCCCCCCAAAAAAGTGTAACCACCGACGGAGAGCTGGATTTCCAGATGTTTCAAATGAATGCTGTGCTTTATCTTATGATCAATCTCTAGTAAACAAGAATCCACAAGCATAGAAGGAAACATCAAGGACTTTTCTTTGCTTAGTCTGGAAAGAATTGTTAGAGCCTAAGGGCAGATCCTCAACTGGTGAAATTCAGCAGAGCTTCATCTGTTTTATACCAGTTGAGTGTTAGATCCTCACTGTTCAAATGTATCGTTCGGTTAATTTTTGCAAAGCAGTTTTAAAGAACCTAACACTTGAAGTACTGTGTTTCCATAGGGGTGTTTTACATGGAAACAAAGATCTTGCCAATTGGAAACCTCCAAGGCCTGATTACACCGTGTTTACACCAGAGTAGCTCCATTGATGTCATTGGAGGTACTCCTGATTTGCAGTGGGAGTGGGTGAGAGTAGAATCAGAGGCACACATTGGGATCCTACCATCTGATGTCACATCCAGATGATGAGCATGTCCTCTCTGTCTGAATAGCCTCAGAATTCCACAAATAAACATAAAATGCTAACAGCTTGGCTTTAAAATTGGCTATAGAAATAGGAATTCATTCAGATGTGCTGGGCACTTTCCAAACACTGGCTGCTGTCCCAAAGAGGAAAAAAAATGACAAAACACAGATGAAGGTTGGAGAAAAGGGATTCAACACACACGTGCAAATAGATCTGGGTGACGTTATTCATGAGCCTTGTTATTTCCCTTTTTAAAAATATGTCTAAACTATTCCCAACTACCTGTCTACCTAGTTATTTGTAGGTTTTATTTTTTAACTGTAACTCATCCTCGTCTAGTTTCTATTTCTTTTTAAACCTCCTGACTCTTGCACATTTACCTATTGATTTACACCCATTATTATTATTTCAAATATGAGTAAAAATGCTAAATCCCACTCTTACGCCTAACTGCTATCTTATCCATGATCCCCGCACATTAACCATTTAGATGGCAGCCCCCAGCCCCTCCTTCAGGATCTTCCGTAAGCCTAAGTGTCGGCACTCATTCCCTTCTGCCTAGGTGTGTAGGCAGGGCACCGTGAGCTCTGACACGCAATCTCTGACTTCCTGAGGGGGAATGTTTCCATCCCCAGGAGGCAGAGATCCTACACCTCATGGCTGCCCTTGGTAGAGGACCTGGACAGGGAGGAAAGTGAAGGGAAAGTCCATCCTGGCTGATTAAAAGATTTTAAGGTTAGAAGGTACCACTAGTCTACCCTCTGCATAACACAGGCCATAAAATTTCACCCAGTAATCCCTGAAGTGGAGGGAAAATATTATTACTTATTTTCCAGCTATGTGCTATACAAGCACACAGAGATTATCTCTTCCCCCAAGAATCTAAATAGACATAAGGTAGGAGGGAAACAAAGAAGAGAAGTGAGTTGCTCAAGATCATTGGAAGAACTGGGTTTAGACCCAGGTCTCCTGAGCCCCAGCCTAGTTCCCTAGCTCTGACAGTACAATTTATTTCCTTACATAAACAGTGAAAGAGCGAATATCAGGTAAATCGTCAGTGTTCACATGCACCAAGAGTGATTGGTGAGCCACCTTCGGCTAATCCTAATGGTGCTGGAGTCAGATCTGCATTGGTTAGTGCCTCTAAATCAGTAGGTTGTTGTTTCTGTCTATTGGAGGAACTACATATAAAAGCAGACTGTCTCCTGATGGCTACATTTCTGATATTGCATATAATAAAAGTTGTCTTGTATTAATAATCTTGCAGAGTGAAGGCTTAAGTTAATGAGGACAATTATTTCTGAACAGTAGTCATCCAAGAGCTAAAAAGGACAACAAAACCGTGTTAAACAGCATTAAACGTGTGATGCTGGAGTGAGATTTTGGAACTATGCTTTTTGGCTGGATAGGGAGGAACTGGGCAACCATGAATCCTGTATTCCTAAAATGAATGTGGGTGATGAGCCAATATGTATTCATAGGAAATCTCCAGTAGAATTAAAGCACTTGGCTTTGCAAAATATCACCATGTCAGTGCTCTTTCTCCAGCTGCAGAGTTCCTCAAGTGTCTCAGCCCTTGTCACTACTGAGCACACAGGCAAATGAGTCACACATGCCCAGTGTGCATCGTCTTTAACTGCACACTTTACCAGCTTGGTGAAAGCCCTGTGCAAAATTCATTGCACATGCCCAGTGGGCAGTTCGTAAAGGGTCCTAATGGCATGAAAATCCTTTCCCGTGGACCATTGACCAGTGATGGCTGTTTCACTGGCAGGTTTCAAATGTCTACAAAAGAGGAAAAGAACTGAGCCGGCTCCATATCCCCTTTTCACCCCCTGGATTTAGGGTAGGGAGCTGATATGACTCCCAGAATGCATTAAAGCAACCCATGCAGCTAGGGTGACCAGATGTCCCGATTTTATAGGGACAGTCCCGATTTTTGGGTCTTTTTTTTATGTAGGCTCCTATTACCCCCCACCCCAATCCCGATTTTTCACATTTGCTGACTGGTCACCCTACATGCAGCTGCTCTGTCTTACGGCAGCCTCCCTAGGGCTGCCTATGGACTGTACTGCTGTCTAAAAGCTCCATTGCACTGATTGCTCTGGGTACATTCCTGCCTGACCCCAACCTACCCACTCCCACCAAACCCCCCTATGCTGTGACCCAGTAGGGGCGGGGGGGCTGTGTAGGGCCACTTAGATTGTCCTTAGGCAGCTGCCGCACTTTGGGAATTCTCCCCTGGCCTACTGTGACATTTTGGTGGCTGGAACAGAGTAGGAGGGGTGGAGTGGGGACCAGAATCAGGCGTTTAAACTTGTCAACCTGCTGGAAAGCATCTTGACTAGTCATTGTTTGAATCATTAATGAAGCCGTTAGTGATCTTGGAGGTGAACTAAAAGTTATGGATTTTGGTTTAATTTAATTTAGAATCAACTCACTAGAGATGAATGTAGCCTCCATCATATTAAAAGCTGACTGCGGTCTCTTCACTACTTGGAGTGTGGCTATCTCGCTGTAACACGATGTTATATCACACACATGCTTTACAATGCACACACATGCACTGAGGAGGATACACACTGATCTGGATGGCTATTAGCACAAACAGAAAATAATAGAGGCCATTAATATATCTTTGAGGCAACCCAATTTATTTAAAAAAAATCCTTATTTCTGAGCCAACTGCTTATCCACCTTCTGTGCATGACACTTCAAGTAAACCACAGTAAGGATTCATCTAGAGCAATATCCTTGATTCTGGCTGACTGGATATATGACAAGCCTGAATCATGACCCAAACCACAAGGATGTGTAAGGCCTAAACAGTATCAACTACATCGTCACAGTGCCGGCGAACGATGGATGTGGGACAGCCACTGATGTGTGCTCAACAAAGGAGTGCAAGGTAATGTGGAAGGGCAATAACTGGGCATGTCCATTAAAAAAGGGACCTCTGGTAAACTATCTCACAGTGTGACTGCACACGGCCAAAACTCAGCTTAGCAGCTGAGAGGAGACAGGTAAAAAAAGCAATAAAATAAAATAAAAAAAAAATGAAGATTCTAATTTTAATGATCCGTCCCCGGTATGTTTATTCAATTTTATCTGCTAACTTCTTCTATTCAGCTCTGGCTGAAACTGAAATCTTGAGGAGTTCCTACTAGCAGGCTGAGAGACGTGCATAGTACGTAGGGCACTGAGATAACTTATCGGAGACTGACGTCTTCTACCAACACAACAGTTTCAACATGGAACCCAGTTCTCAAATATGGATGCTTAAATCTGTATTTGGGAGATTTAGGAGAGGATGGAGAGATGCTTTAGGAGCCTAAGTCATTCCTTAAGTGCCTAAAGTAGCCACCTACTTGGATTTTGGCACCCAATTTTAGACACCTGTGTGTGAAGAGAGGATAGCAGCAATGGATCCTACAAAGTGATGCCAGTGTGCCTAAAATTCTTCATGCCTATTCAGTCTGAGATCTCTATGTTGGGACTGCCATTAAAGACACTGGTTAGTGCAAATTGTTGTGGTGCTGCGACATGTATACCTGTCTGTTGGAGCCCAGACTGACATCAGAAAAGCCACTACCAGACAGGTAAACACATCTGTTACCAACCTAGGCAGGATTTGAACCAGCAACGTAGAAGTGAAGTGCCTAGAATCATCCAGACACCATATTTTTTTAGCCTTTTAATCCTAGTCTGTGGCTTTATTGATCTGTTGGGAGCAGCTTGAAGATCAAAGTGTTTTAATGTGCTCAAAACCCACACGTTTCAGTTGCTCTAGCACTGAAGTCACACAGCAAGTCTCCTTGGTTGGTCCTATAGCTCCTCTCCACACTTGATTAATAGATTTTAAAGCAAGTAGGTACCATTATGCTAATCTAGTCTGACCTTCTGCATAATTAAGTCCACAGAATTTCACCTAGTAACTTTTGTATGAAGCCCATAACTTCTGTTTGAGCTGTTGCATGTCTTTTAGAAAGGTATCTAATCACCATTTAAAATCTTCAGATGGTGGAGAACCCACCACATCCCTAGGTGAGTTGTTCTAATAGTGAATTACTCTCGCTATTAACAAATTGTGTCCTATTTCTAGTCTGTATCAATCTAGTTTCAACTGCCAGCCACTGGATCTCGTTATGCCTTTGTCTGCTCACCTGGTCTACCCTTATGAGGTAAGTCGAGCTAAGTTACGCTAGTTACATAACTTAAGTTGATGTAGCTAAAATCGACGTACAGTGGTGTCTACGCTGTGCTATGGTGAGGGGAGATGCTCTTCTGTCGACATACCCTGTTTCCCCGAAAATAAGACATCCTCTGAAAATAAGGCATTTTTCATTTCTGAAAAATAAGACATCCCCTGAAAATAAGACCTAGCGCATCTTTGGGAGCAAAAATTAATATAAGACACTGTCTTATTTTCGGGGAAACAGGGTAGCTTCCACCTCTAGGGGAGGTGGAGTACTGACGTCAATGGGAGAGCGCTTTGCCATTGACTTATTGCGTCTTCTCCTGATCCATGAATCCATGGCAGCGGTGCCAATGTAGCCAGTAGTGAAGACAAGCCCTAAGAGACCTCTGCTTTCAGAAATCCTCTCCTCATGTAGGTACTTGTAGATTACGATCAAGTCACCTCTTAAACTTCTCTTGGGTCATGAATAAACTAAATAGTTCTAGCTCTTAAGTCTCTCTCTCAGGAAGGCAGGTTTTCCAGACTTTGTGTCATTCTTGTAGCTTTTTCTGAACCCTTTTCAATATCCTTTTTGAAGTGTGGACACCAGGACTGGGGCACAGGATCTCAGCACATTGGTTCCACAGATGATTTTCCTTTCTAGGCATGTCTTTCTTCATTGCTTCCTCTGCTAATCAACCAGCAGAAAGCTTCTTCTGGGTGTCAATGCTCACCTTATTGGCTAGCCAGCACAGCTGCAGCCTCTAAACATGTAGCATTTACTGCTGAAGTTTCCTATTAATCAGCCTGCAGCTGCCTCTGATAACCTACCTTTTCATCTGGTTCTTTCGTCTCACTTCTCCGACTGTTTGTTTTTCTTGTATACAGTACCCTGTAGTTTGAAGCTGATAGCAGCATATCTGGTCGTGGCAAAGGCTATAAGGGACTTGGAAAGGGTGATGCCAAGCATCACCACAAGGTGCTCCACCGAAATATCCATGGTGGCCCGAAGCCAGCTACTCGGCTCCTGGGTCACCGTGAAATCACGATGGTTATTTTTTCTTTTACTCTTCAAAACTGCCACCAAATGGAAAAATCCTGTATTTGCCCAGCTCTAATTATTCTCACTCACTCCCTGTCCCCTGGAAAAAGATGGTAATGAATAGGTTAAAAACCCCAAACATAACTACAAGATTATTCAACACACTTGTGTGTTTTTATGGCTGAGGTATGGAGTCCCTGTTTTGAATGGATTCTGTTTGTGTTTTGCCATATATATTTTGAAGTGAACAATTAATACTTACAGCACACTCAATTATGTGAGCATCTCTGAATGTAATGAAGGAGACTGCACTTTGGCCCAGATAGAGGTCTGCATGTTCTGTCTTTTCCCAATGAATTTACTTATAGAGTCCACAAACCTTTCCAAGTGTGGTTCTTCTTAGAAAAAAATGATTATAGAAATAGTCTTGGAGGTTGCCATATTTATTGTGACTCAATGACTTGAGTGTCACAGTTGCTGAGTACGCAAGTAAAAGGATGTTTTGTCTAAGTACCAGCCCTGAAAATTTAGCCTGGGATCTGAAAGTCAAGCTGTGCTCTTTCTTTCACCTGCATCATCACCATTAATAAAGGCCAAATTCTGCCCTCGGTTACACCTGTGCAATCTTATTGTGTCCAACAGAGTGGCATAAGTGTAACTGGCTTGGATAGGTGCAAATGAGGGAAAACTTTGAATGAGGCTTTGTAGGTGAAAGTTAGTTAACAGTTCTGTTGATAAAGCTTGAGAAGGAATAGAATCTAGCTCCATTTCCCACTTTTGCATTGGGTCCGCAGTGCTAGCTGCAATTAAATATTGAAACACTGTATGACTCTGTGATCCTATGGAGCAAATTTGTGGAGTAAGAAGGTACTACTGTATTTTTTGCATGGTTGCTTTTCATAGTAGAATGGAACTTTAGAATGTGTTAATCATTAGGCAATGCTTTTCCTTCTCTCTCTCTCTCTCTTGTCAAATCACCACTCCACTAAGGGCCTGATTCAAAACCTATTGAAGTCAATGGGGATTTTTTTTTATTTCCTTGAAAGGATTTGGACAATGCCCTAAATGAGAGGGCAAATCAAAATCCAGTATCTATCTATCTATCTATCTATCTATCTGCTAAAGGAGCACTCAAGGACAATAAAACCATTGCGGAGAAACTAAATGAATTCTTTGCATTGGTCTTCACGGCTGAGGATGTGAGAGGGATTCCCAAACCTGAGCAATTCTTTTAGGTGACAAATCTGAGGAATTGTCCCAGATTGAGATGTCATTAGAGGAGGTTTTGGAATAAATTGATAAACTAAACAGTAATAAGTCACCAGGACCAGATGGTATTCACCCAAGAGTTCTGAAGGAACTCAAATGTGAAATTGCAGAACTACTAACTGTAGTTTGTAATCTATCATTTATATCAGCTTCTATACCAAATGACTGTAGGATAGCTAATGTGATGCCAATTTTAAAAAAGGGCTCGAGAGGTGACCCCAGCAATTACAGGCCGGTAAGCCTGACTTCAGTACCAGGCAAATTGGTTGAAACTATAGTAAAGACAGAATTGTCAGACACATGGATGAACATAATTTGTTCGGAAAGAGTCAACATGGTTTTTGTAAAAGGAAATCATGCCTTACCAATCTACTAGAATTCTTGGGGAGGGGGGGTGAACAAGCATGTGAACAAGGGGGATCTAGTGGATATAGTGTACATAGATTTTCAGAAAGCCTTTAACAAGGTCCGTCACCAAAGGTTCTTAAGCAAAGTAAGCTGTCATGGGATAAGAGGGAAGGTTCTCTCATGGATCGGTAACTGGATAAAAGATAGGAAACAAAGGATCGGAATAAATAGTCAGTTGTTGGGATGGAGAGAGGTAAATACTGTAGTGGTGTCCCTCAGGGGTCTGTATTGGGACAAGTACTATTCAACATATTCATAAATGATCTGGAAAAAGGGGTAAACAGTAAGGTGGCAAAATTTGCAGATGATACAAAACTACTCAAGACAGTTAAGTCCAAAGCAGACTGAGAAGAGCTATAAAAGGATCTCACAAAACTGAGTGACTGGGCAACAAAATGGCAGATTAAATTCAATGTTGATAGATGCAAAATAATGCACATTGGAAAACACAACCCCAACTATACATACAAAATGATGGGATCTAAAGTAACTATTACCACTCAAGAGAGAGAGTTTGGCATCACTGTGGATAGTTCTCTGAAAACATCCACTCAATGTGCAGCGGCAGTCAAAAAAGCTAACAGAATGTTGGGAATCATTAAGAAAGGGATAGATAATAAGACAGAAAATATCATATAGCCTCTATCTAAATCCATGGTACACCCACATCTTGAATACTGCGTGCAGATGTGGTCGCCCCATCTCAAAGGAGATGTATTGGAATTGGAAAAGATTCAGAAAAGGGCAACAAAAACGATTAGGGGTCTGGAACAACTGCCGTATGAGGAGAGATTAATCAGACTGGGACTTTTCAGTTTGGAAAAGCAACAACTAAGGAGGGATATGACAGAGGTCTATAAAATCATGACTGGTGTGGAGAAAGTAAATAAGGAAGTGTTATTTACTCCTTATAACACGAGAATTAGGGGTCACCAAATGAAATTAATAGGCAGCAGGTTTAAAACAAATGAAGGGAAGTATTTCTTTACACAATGCACAGTCAACCTGTGGAACTCTTTGCCAATAGGTGTGAAGGCCAAGAACTATTACAGCGTTCAAAAAAGAATAGATAAATTCATGGAGGACAGGTCCATCAATGACTCTTAGCCAGGATGGGCAGGGATGGTGCCCTTAGCCTCTGTTTGCCGGAAGCTGGGAATGGTTGATCGGGGGGGGGGTGATTACTTGATGATTAGCTGCTCTCATTCCCTCTGGAGCACCTGGCATTGGCCACTGTTGGGAGACAGCATACTGGGCTAGATGGAGCTTTAGTCTGACCCAGTATGGCCATTCTAAACTATCTAATCTATCTATCCTCATCCCACCATTACTATTTATCCCCACAGCTCCCCCTGTGAGGTAGGGAAGTAGTATCATCCTGATTTTCAGTCCTAATGTTCAATTCGAAGGTGTCCAACTGTAAGGGAAATTGTAAAGCATAAATGCCAGTGTGACTGACTGTCACCGAGTGTGTTTAGAGATATCAAGCCTTATGCATGCTATATAATAATTGGAATTATCCAATACCCAATTGTCCATACAGATTGGAAATGAAGTTCTTTCTAGGTCAGCTATGTAAGACTCAATAAGAATGTAAGCTCTATAGAAATAAGAAACTAGGGAATAAGTAAAGGTTACTTGGTCCACTGAGCTCACCTCTTTGGTTATATCTCAACCCCACCTCTCTGATCTGATTTTACTATCTTCATCTTTCTTTGGCCTTATGCCTTGTAACTAGAGCTGTCTGAATTATTCATGGCTAAATTGGTCCTTATTTCTACTCCCAAACTGACGCTGATTATTACAGATCTATGCATTATTCATAATTATTCAGTGAACAGTTTATGCAGACAGATTCCATTATATGGGCTGTTCGCAAGCTGTTCACTTAGGGCTAAATTGTGACATTAAGGACCACCTTGCAGGCGGGTTGATGTGTAAACTGCACCAAACAAAGAGGAATTGTGCTGAGAGTCAGACCTCTGAATCACAGTTCTGGCTCCCAGGGATAGTAATTGATGATACCAGCAGTTAATTACTGCCCCCAGCTCATGCTGGCTCACCTACTCTGGCCAGTGAATGGGGCTGGAAACAAAGCTCCAGAATGAAGCCAGCAGAAAATGTATTCTGAGCAGAATATTTGGCATGGGAAAAGGATGGGCCCATGTTTTTGTGGTGGTACCTAACCCAAGGATGCTCAGGGTGGTGTCCTGGTACTTGGGAGAATGAATTCTATGCTCTGCCACAGACTTTGTATGTGACCTTGGGCAAGTCATTTAGTGTCCCTGGCTCAGATCCTCAAAAGTATTTAGGTACATAAGATCCATTGAAATTAATGGGAATTAGGCATCTAAATATCTTTGAGGTGCTAGGCCACTGTGCCTCAGTTTCCCATCTGTAAAATGGGGATAATAATCCTACCTCACAGGAGTGTTAGGATAAATTCATGAAAGATGATGAGGCACTCAGATTCTGCAGTTTGGGGGGCCATATAAGTACATAGATGTCGAGACCTTATAAAGATATCCTTATCTACCTGAGGTGTCTATAGCCTAGCTTCTAGGTGCTTACATTACCAAGAGGAAAATCCATCTGTCAAGAAAACTCCACAGGGAACACAGGTGGGCAGTAATCACGGTACGCTTTTTGGACACTACAGAAAATCGAAAGATTAAAAGCCTTTTAATATTTTTTTCTCATTCACACACAGGCTTTTTACTGTTGAACAGTTGGAAGAGTGGGTGTTCCTGCCAGTGACTCAAAAACACCTTTGTGTGACAAGTCTCAGCCCACAAAATGCCAAGACATTCAATATCATTAAACACATGGGACCAGATTCTGCTGTGAATTAGACAGGCACAACTCCAACAGCATCTATCCATTTCGGGGACAAATGCACTAAAGATTTCTTAATGAGATTTTTAGAGACACGATAGACCAGGGGTGTCAGACGCCAAGGCCAGTTGATGTATTTTTGCAGCTTGCAAAGACCTATTCAAATCCTGCAGAATCTAAGCTTTCATTTAAAAAAAGAGCAAATTTCTAGCTAGAACTGGCTGAAAATTTTAGTGAAAATGTCATCCCTTTTTTCATCGAAGTTCAAACTTTCAACAAAAACCTGTATTGAAACATAGAGTTTTGAAATATCCCAATCAGCTCAAATGGTTGCAAAGAAAACTGGCAAATCATGACTGGAGTAAAAAACAAACAAACAAACAATGTAGCGCTGTCTGCCTGAGTCTGCTAAGAGCCTAAAACAATTATTCTGAGATGTTCAGTGCCCTTCCCACCTGATAAATCTCACTGGGGTGTTAGCTCTAAGGTATGAGCGAATACTCCTGAATGTCAGTGTTAGCTATTTCATTACAGATTATTTTCTTAGATGGCATGTGGGAGGCTGTGGGAATGAAGCCTATCAGATTTTAAATTGAGAGTGGGTGCCAGGAAGAAAATGAAGAAGGATGGGAAGAGGAGAAATACAAAGATGGGAAAAAAGGAAAGAATGGGGAATGGAGAAAAATAAAGGTCAGAATAGCAGAGGCCCTAAAAATGAAGCTATGTTTCCACCGAGCGATTTTGAACAAATGATGATAATACTTAGCTCATGTATAGAGCTTTCTACCTATAGATTGTGAAGTGCTTTACAAATGAGTTCAATATCACTATCCCCATTTTACAGATGGGCAAACTGAGGCACAGAGCTGGGAAGTGACTTGCCCAGGGTCACCCAACAGACCAGTGGCAGAGCCAGGACAGAACCCAGGTCCCTTGTCTCCCAGTCCAGTGCTTCATCTACTATTCTGATCTGCTTCTCTATGATAAATAATAATAATAATAGCTAAAAGATCTGCATGAATGACACCATATTCAGTCAGACCTTTTTGTGCCATCCTCCCACTGACATTTGTGGGAATTCTGCGGGGAAGTACGCAGTCCTGATTTTATTCCTTCACACAGAGCTGTAGCCCATAGGGCTAGCCTGCTTGCTTGCTTTATTATATCCTTTCTTATGGTTTTGTTGTTTGTTTTATTATAATTGATTTATAGCTTTGTATTAGAGTATTTCTGGCAGTAATGCAAGGAACCTACAGGCCACATCCTGAATGATGAGCTAAAGCAAGTTAGCATCCATACGTTTGTGACCTTTGGCATAGATAAGTGGCCTACTGATTGTCCTCTGTAAACTTAACAGGTACACCACAAAGAACATGGAAATCACCACCACCAAAGTGATTCAGGCCAGAAATAACAGATGTGAGAATGAGCTAATTGTCATTAATATGTATGACTATATTATCAATATGTATGAATGTGCCAGCCTATAGAGTAAGCACACTGTAGTAGGTCCTAGCCGGGGCTCGACCCTTCCGGACAGGAGGGGAGCCACACCGACTCACTACTGTGGGAACAAGCAGTCAGTTAGTCCCGAAACTCCGGCTCTTTAGTGCAGAGTCGGAGCAACCACAGTTAAAGCTCAGGCCCTTGACTGCAGGGGCTGAGCGAGCAGACAGTTCAGAGCCCAGGCCCTGGATCAGGGCGGGGCAAACACAGTTAGGCTCAGGCCCTTGTTTGCAGGGAGCTGAGCGAGTGAATAGTTCAAAGCCCAGGCCCTGGATCAGGGCGGGGCAAACACAGTTAGGCTCAGGCCCTTGTTGCAGGGGCTGAGCGAGCAAATAGTTCAAAGCCCAGGCCCTGGATCAGGGCGGGGCAAACACAGTTAGGCTCAGGCCCTTGTTGCAGGGGTTGAGCGAGCAAATAGTTCAAAGCCCCGGCCCTGGATCAGGGCGGGGCAAACACAGTTAGGCTCAGGCCCTTGTTGCAGGGGCTGAGCGAGCAAATAGTTCAAATAAGGTACGCCTAGGCTTCTGTAGCCGAGCGTTGGGTGAGGGGGAAGCCTGCCACCCGTGCGGAGGGTGGCAGGGGGGAACGCAGGCCCACCCACTCCACTGCGTTCCATCCCGGGGCCCTAACAGCGGTTGCTGCCGCTGCTGGTCAGTGGGGTATCCAGACCGCAACACACTGACATAGGCTCACACTCAGTTGCAGCTGGACCGGGGTCGGCTACCCCCGGGCTACTTCCGTGATCCCCCTCAAAGCCTACCTCGTTCGTTGCGCCGGGATCGGGCCAGTCCACCTGCATGGGCTCCTCTCTGCCCGGGCTCGGCGGCAAGTCTGGTAGCTCTGCCGGGAAGTCCGGCCAATGGTCCTCAGGCGGCTCCTCTGGATAGCAGCAGGGGCGAAGGGGTTTGGGTCCAGTCTCACCCTCAGGGTTAGTGGGGTGCGGTTCCCAGGGATTCTCCCAGTAGCGGGTGTGAACGGGCTCCGGCGGCTCCTCCTCGTAGCGGGCCCGGGGTAGCTCAGGCCAGCTAGGGTCCAGGCCTCGGTCTTCGACGGTCTCCTGGCCGGGAGCTCCCGGCCGCACGTCTGCTCCCTCCGGTGGCTGGCTGCCGACTGAGCTCTGGCGGCCGGCCTTTATACTTCCTGTCCCGCCCCTTGACTTCCGGGGGGCGGGGACAGGCAGTGGTGGTCCCACCCACTCTGGTGCCTGCACGTGGGCTCCCTCTTCCGGGCAGGAGGGGAGCCACACCGACTCACTACACACACCCAGATATTATGTAGGTGGAGGACATTAAGTTTGGACCTGGGAGGTTGGGCACACTGCATGCAAGCTGTATAGGAGGGACAAGCCACCATGTTTAAAGTTTAAATTTAGGTTGGTTTTTCTTGGGTCTTTCTTGGCTTCATTTTCTGGCTTTCTAACTCTCGAGCTTCTCCTAAGTTTTCATCTTCCACTCAAGCATTGAGTAACCTGGACCATCAGACTCTTTTGGCATGCCAAAGACAAGGCTGGTCCCTTGTCTCTTACCACCAAGTTCTCAAGGAAGAGTGTGAATATATAAATCTAGGGAGTTTTATAGTACATGATACCACATGTGCCTCCAGAACAATACTATTTCATTTTTAATTCTGGTTGATTACTTTTCCATTTATGTCAATAAAAGTCTCTAAGGCTGTATTTTGTTCTCAGGGGCTATGTCCTTGTCATACATCCCAAAGGTCCTTGCAAGGTGCTGTGTAGGCTGATTCTGGGACGAGAACCATATTGTCTTCTGATTAGTTCAATTGGTGAACCTATAACCTATATTATATGAACAATAATATTAATCCTCTAAAATCAGGCAACACAGATCATAATTGATAATGGAATTTGGCTTTTTCCAGAGAATGAATGTTACCGTGGAGATAGATAATCTCAAAAAATCAGGCTAATGCAAACTATTGAATACAACAATAAGCCACAACAGCATTTGTATTATAGGCTGTTGGTACACATCCCAAATACATTGTGAGCAGAAATAATTGAATTTGGCCTGCTCCAACCAGTTTTCTGAATCAACCATGTTAATTGCTGTTCATAATGCACCCAGATACTAATGGAGATAGTTGTTCTATAGATAGATATTTCCAACATGACCATGTCAAATTGCTATGGGTATGAACTGGCTTAAGTAAACCAAAGAAGAGTAATTGCTTCACTGTCCAGTAAAGGAATCTGTCTAAAGATCTGTAGCAGAGCTCTGCAAGCCAATGCAAACTGCCAAAAATAACGAGCTTTCCTTTGGTTTGTTTGCTTGCTTGCTTCTTTGCTGGATTTCTGTAAAAAAAACCAAACAAGTCTTCTTTGGATTTACCTCAAATTTTCCTCTTTCCTTCAACAAATAGAAGGCCATTTTATTTTGTGGAGGGAAGGAGAGAGGAAATTTCTCTGTAAATAGAAAATTCTCTGTAAAAATGGCAAATTTATGTGGAAATGTATATTATACTGTTTTCTAGCAGTGGAATTTTTGTATTTTTTTTTCTGCCATGAAATTGCTCCCATTAGTGGAAATCTTCGTGTTCACATGTAAACATTTGCAAAATGAAAATGTCGAGTTTTCCTGCACTTCTAAACATTTGTGGGAGATGTTTTCAAAAGCACAAATATGAATTAGTTGCTTAAGACTCATTGACTTCCAATGGGAAATGGAAGCCTAAATGCATGTTGTGCTTTTAAAATATTACCTCCTGAGAATCGCAGAGGAAACCTCTGAAGTAAAGGGACCAGGCCATTGATTTATTGTGCTAAAAAAAGGAAACAAACAAACAAACAAACAAAACCACCACCAGAAATTTCTTGATAACCTGCAGGACTCTGGAAGAGAGCTATTCTTTCCATTCAGATCTGAATGTTGACCAGCTGCATATAGGATGTAGAAAAGGCTGATCACCATGGTTTTAAGAGCAATCCCAAAATCCTGTATGGTAGGAAGCCAAGGCCATTATGTCTCTACTATTCATGCTGCCCTCAGTTCCCTGAGGAAATTGTGCAGGTCAGAAATATGATTCATACGTGTATTCTCTTTTGAAGTGTCCTTCTTTGTAAACTGTTTGTTTATTGTCCCAAAGGGTATAGCAAAGGTTTTGACTTATTGTGATCCTTAAAATAGAAAAAACTCTAAAAAGTTAATCAGAACAGCTCATTCTGGTATGAAGGATTTTTTTAAAAATTATATTTATTCATTTATTTTCCCCAAAATAAGGGAAGAACAGAAAAAAACCCAAAGAACAAAAAAGTAAAGAAATGGGGAGGGAGGAAAAGGTAAGGAAGGGGGCAAGGAGGGGAAAGGAGAAAGACATTTTCATTTCCATTTGCTAGGACTTACTCAAAAGTTTCTAAAAAGTTAGACCAAATCTTTTCAAATTTGTCTGAGGGCCCTTTTCTCCGAAACGTTACCAAGGTCAGCCAAGTCACTGAACCACCCTTCTATCCCTGGAGAAAGAGGTCAATTCTTGGTCCAGTTCTGTTCAATATTTTCATTAATGACATGGATAATGGAGTGGCGTGTATGCCAAGGTGGGAGCGATTGCATGTACATTGAAGGACAGGATTGGAAATTCAAAATGACCGTGACAAATTAGAGAGTTTGTCTGAATTTGACAAGATGAAATTCAATATAGGCAAGTTCAAAGTACTTCACTTAGGAAGGAGAAATCAAATGCCCAATAACAAAATAGGAAATAACTATCTAGGTGGTAGTACTGCTGAAAAGGATCACAAATAGAATATGAGCCAACAATGTGATGCAACTGCGAAAAAGGCTAATACCACTCTGGGGTGTATTAGCAGGATTGTTATATGTAGCACATAGGAGATAATTGTCCTGCTCTACTTAGCACTGATAAGGCCTCAGCTGGAGTACTGTGTCCAATACTGAGTACCACACTTTAGGAAAGGTGTGAACAAATTGGAAAGAGTCCAGAGGAGAGCAGCAAAAATGGTAAAAGGTTTAGAAAACCTGACCTATGAAGAAAAGTGAAAAAACTGGACCTGTTTAGTCTTGAGAAAAGAAGACTGAGGGGGCACCTGATAACTGTCTTCATTTATGTTAAGGGCTGTTATAAAGAGGACTGTGTTCAATTGTTCTCCATGTCCACTGAAGGTTGGACAAGAAGTAATGGGCTTAATCTGCAGCAAGGGAAATTTAGGTTAGTTATTAGAAAAACCTTTGTAATTATAAGGATTGTTAAGTTCTGGAATAGACTTCTAAAAGAGGTTGTGAAATCCCCATTACTGGAAGTTTTTGAAAACAGGTTTGACAAACACCTGTCAGGGATGATCTAGGTTTACTTGGTCCTGTCAGAGTGCAGGGGTTGGACTTGATGACTTCTCGAGGTCCTTTCCAGCCTACATTTCTTTGATTCTGTGATAACATGTGACCACCGTTCAGCACTACATATTTCTAAAATGTCTCCTGTCCATAAATATATTTTGATTATATTTGAAAAAATGGACCATGTTGAGTAATTTGTGCTGCTACATTGTACTGGTTGTTAGAGTTGCATGTCACCAAAGTCCTGAATTCACCTTGCTATTGAAGATCATACAGGGTGAAATTTACACCACTACATGATCTGTGTAAATCCCTACAACCAGTTGGAATGTACTTCTGCTCTTTGTAATAATGGCATCATGGGCCTCCAGCTTTATTGCATATTCAGTTGCTCCCACATAAAATATGTTCAACTTGCAAGTAAGGAGATTTTGCTGCCAACTATCAGTTCTGTAAGCACAGGCTGGGCTCCTTGTCAAACTGGGTTCTTCTTTTGTCAAACGCCGCCTCTAGTAATAAAGGTTTTGCAAGCCATGATATGCTGCTATTGACGCTTGTGCAAGCCCATGACCAAATTATGTATTGCTTTCATTATGATGGCATAGGTGTGGCTGATCGGAGTGAGTGGTCCGATTGCATGCCACCAACTCCCATTGATGTAAAAGAGAGCCGTGGATACTCAGCGTATTTGGAAATCAGGCCAATAACCTGTTCCATGTTGGCTCTGCAGGGCTAACAGAATCAGATACTTCTTTTGCTCAGGAAGCTGAGTAAATATGTCTCTGCATAAACATAGGGCATAGATCTATTGGGTAACAGGGTGCCATTTTTACATATTTGCTGTACAGAGCATAATCACACTTTAAATGCTGCTTGAGAGGAAGGATGGTCTTGTAGTTAAGGCAGAGGAGTTGGTCTCAGAAGGAAGGGGTTAAATCCCTGTCTTCGCCAAAGATTTCCTCTAGGACCTTAGACAAGTTACTTAATCTCTTAGGGCCGAATTTCCAAAGATATTTAGGTATCTAAAGATGCAGATAGAATTTTCAAAAGTGCATAGGGGCCTAACGCCCAGTGAAATCCCACGGCATCTTTAGGCACCTAAATACATTTTAAAATCTGGTTCTTTGCACCTTAGTTCTTCATCTGGAAAATGGAAATACGAACATTTCTTTTCCCCCACTCCGTGTCTTGTCTCTGTAGATGGCATGGCAGGGAATCTCTCTGACTCTGTGTTTTGTATACTGCCTAGTACAAAGGGCCTTGACCAAAGCCTGTATGAATCAGCAGGTTAAAAATAATGATAATTATTAATTGTGCTTCCAAACAAGTATGTCTGTCGTGAGGGCTGAATTTCACCCTTATGCCCTAGGATTGCTCCCCTCCTTCCACTCATCCCAAACTGAGAGACCTTCGCAAGCTTCTGATATTTTTTCCACTCCAGAGTCAAAGGGTTAATTGCAATTAAACAAAGAAGGGTTGCAGAATATCAATCCATCATGTACACTGCAGGGGAGCAGTTCAGCATGTCTCTGGATCCTTCTGCTATTTATACACGGTGGAACATTTCAAATGGCTAAGAAATTGCATGTTTAAAACTGTCCATTGTCACAATACAATAGGCTTTTGAAAGCACGTTGGACGCATTTTTATCATTATCTGCTAGAAAAGAAGAACAACGTCTTGGCATTTAGGTGAAATCATTGATTGTTTGCCTTATTTATGTATTTTCCCAAGAACTCTTCTAGTTGTTTGGTAACTAATACATTATTTTTTCTCCTTGCCTTATTGTGGTTTTGATTGTGTCTCCTTTCAGTGGAGGCTCCAACTCCTCGATTGGAACGAAACAGAAATATTGTAAGCGCTTTATGATGTAGAGCTATTTCAATTAGAGCCAACATCTTGAATTGTGTTTGGAGGCTACTGGCAGCCAGTAAAATACCAGTTTTATGCATTTGGTCCCTAGACATTAAAATTGCCTGTGTTGCACCTGCAAGTTACCGAGGGCTGAAATCGCACTAGCTATTTACAAGCACAGAAATGGAGGCCAGAGTCAGAAAATCTGTTCTATAGTGTTTCCCAAACTTCTGTACTGGTGAGCTGCTGTATTTTTCTGCATCGTGAGAAAATGTCCAGTCTTTGTGAAGTAAATGAATGGAAGCTCTTTGGGAAGGGACTGAGTGTTCTTATTGTGAATGAGGGGACAGCACTGCGCACACCAGGTGCCATCAAAATACAAATGGTAAATAATTGCTAAATGTCCAAAAAGGTACAATTATTGTGCTTGTAAAACATGTGACCCTATTGCTTCCAAAGACAACATGGAGTGGTCTTTTGTCCATGTAAATCTGGCACTTATGAGAGTCATGATAAATGAACTAACTGTCTTTCTTAAACAGGAGGCATTGATTTAAGAAAACAGCTATGAATATGGACATAAACACACAGGCTTCCATGCAGCTTGAGTCCCCACTTAGTCTCTTTTGTTTACCAGTGCACAGAGACATCTAGTGGCTGTGTAATGTACTGCAATTAAATGCATCATAGTATCCAGAAGCAGCACTGAGAGGCCCATTTATTCAATTTGCTAGTGATATTTGGTGCATTTGCAAGTGCAACATGTGTACATGCATTTTGAAAGATGCAACTGTTTCAACCATATCCTAAAATGTCTCCCCTAGAATCTTTAGAAATACCAGTGAGGAGAACAAACATCAGCAGTATTGACATGCATAATCTTGATGAAGAGAATAAGACATAATGAATTGTCAGGTTAGTTTAATTTCACTTCCCAGGAAATATCATCACTAATGAAGGTGGAAATTAGCAGAGCTACACCGCTGCAAATTGGGGAAGGACTGCAGCTGATGAGCTGAACAACTGCACTTACTTATAAATAAAACAGTGTGTGTGTGTGTAGCATGGTGTAACATCTATCCTGACATTCACATGCTCCAAGGGTCATGCCATGTTCACATTACACCAGGGGACCCAAAATCAAAAGGGGCAGGAAAAGGGAAATGTAAATGGTCTGTAATTCAGTAAGAAAGTTAGCTCTAGCTTAGGGTAACTGCTAGTGCATACCCTTACATCCCCTTCTCTTTTCAAAACCAGAACATAATGAAGAGGAGAATAAGATTGAATGGAGTTTGGTTTTATGTGGAGATGACCCCAAATACACTCAGATTCTGGGCTGTACAAAATCCAAATTAAACACTGAAAGAAATCAAGGCTTTGTAGGAAACTGAAATATAGTAATTTTTGTAACTGATGGTAAAAGACATGCAGCTAAAACTCAGTGTGTGACCTCAAACTTTATCCAACAGAGCAAGGATAACATGCAAACTTTAGCTCATAGAAAAGGCCAGCTCCTCAGCAGTGATAAAGTAGCATAAAAGGGAGTTGAAACTAATCTAATCATGGAGTCGAGCATTTCCCCAGCCTGGGGAGAATAGGAGCATTCTGTCCTGTCCTATCCACTTATATGGCCCCCATTACAATAGTATCTGAGTGCCTCTGAGCACCTCACAATCTTTAATGTATTTATCCTCACAGCACCCTTGTGGTTTAGGACAACCCTATTATCCCCATTTTACAGAGGGGGAATAGTATCAAAGAAAGGGTAAATGACCTGCCTAAAGTCATCCAAGATGCCTATGGTGGAGCAGTTCTCCCAAATTCCTAACCATTGGCCCTTTCTGATTTTGGGTTGGTGAGACAGTCTCTAGGAGACAGTCCTAGACAGTGTATGTTGGACCAACCTTTTTCTCTTGTCACTTTATTTGTGCAGAGTTTGAACTTGGTACAACTGAGGATCCAGCCAAGAATGTCCACAACACACTCCAGGAAATGTATGTGACTTGAGGCAAATCCAGAGTTGTGTTGTATGTTTCTTGTTGAGAAACACATTTTTGGAAATTGAAGACGTGAGGAAATGCTGCTTTGTTTTGTGTATCTGCTAAGTACTATATTAAAAAAAAAAAGATGGGTAATTAAAAAAAATGAAAAGGACTTCAAAAAGGGAGGCAGATAAAAGAAGGTGATATGACCGGTGCTGCGAAAATGGGAGACATTTTAGGAAGTAAAACGAAATACAGAATCTCTAGGTATTTGTGCAACTGAAAATGAATGCACGATCCACACATTCCTCTGTATTCTTAGTGGGTAACATTAAGTAGAACTTGTGCAGTTATATATATAGAAAGATCATATACCCAGCAGTGAGTGATACTGACAGTCGTTGGAGCTCCATCTTCTCGCTGAATGCTACAAATTTGATCAGGGAGTGGTTGTACCCACAAGCCCCATTAAGAAATATTTGTGCCTCAGTGTAAGATGCAATGATGTGTGTGGTTTCTTTCAATATTGATGGTTCAAAATAATTTCTGATTAAGGCAGCCAGACAAGGAGCCAGTAAGTCAATGTGTCCACAGATCTAAAATGGATTCTGATGTGAACAGCAGTGGCTTATGCAAACAAGATGAAATGCTTGTGACTATAGAGGGTAAATCTCAGCAGTCAAAGACATACAGATGGACTGATTTTTATAACAGGGGAGGCAGGGCTACCTATGTTAATAGAAATGAAGGCTTCATTAGGGCCTGATTCAAAGTTAATGGAAAGGCGCACACTGACTTCCAAAGAGGGGCGGCTCCAGGCACCAGCACACCAAGCGCGTGCCTGGGGTGGCAAACCGCGGGGGGGCGGACTGCCGATCGCTGTGGGGGCGGCAGTCAGGGAGCCTTCAGCGGCATGCCTGCGGGAGGTCCACCAGTCCTGCGGCTTTGGCAGCAATTCGGTGGCGCGTACGCCAAAGCCGCAGGACCGGCGGACCTCCCACAGGCATGCCACTGAATCCGCGTTACCAGCGTACCTCCCGCAGGCGCGCCACTGAAAGCCGCCTGAGTGCCGTGCTTGGGGCGGCAAAATACATAGAGCCCCTGCTTCCAAAGGCTTCGATTCAAGGCTTTAGTGCCTAGTGAGTTGTACATGGATTGATTAAGTTGATGTTGCACATGGTGCCATTTTATCATCCACGTGGCAAATATGCAAAATACGGTTTATATGTGAGACAGTAGGGTGGCAAAGAGCTGAAGAGTAAACAGCTGTCCGTGTTCCACCCCCTCAAAAAACCCACTATTCTCCCTTTCCATAGCTCCAGGGTGGAATTTGGTCCTTTATGGATTAAGGGCTGCTTAAGTGAAAGGAATGGAAAGAGAAATAACAAATTTTCACAGCATTCACATACGATCCCCTGCTCTCATGTATAAAACCAGGGCTTAAATTCATATAGAGTATTTCCCGGAGCCCCCGCCCCTTTTCTCCCCAACATGCTATAAAAACTCCAGGGGGTTGAAAATTTTTATCAGAATTCCGCTCCGGACAGCTCCGATGGAATTTAAGCCCTATATATAACCACCTTCATGTAAAGGAGAAGCTAGAATTCTGTTTTCTGTGCACCGCACCTATACATGTGAGGACTCTCCCTGCCTGTCCACCAGAGGGCAGTGTTGTTATGAATTCAGGAAAGCTGGAGTTCATTGCTTCACTGATTTTAAGCTCAAAAGGGGGGATCACAATGATCATCTAGTTTAACCTCCTGCATGACACAGGGTATATCCCAGTAAATCCTGCATTGGAGAGAATTATTCTTTCCTACAATATATGTAAGTGCTGTCAAGCCTGATAACTTGTGACTCAGCTAGTGTATATCCTAGATAGATGTCCTGTCTCAATGTCCTATATTTAGATAGATGTCCTGTCTCAATTTAAAGACTCCAGGGGGTGATGAAGTAACTATGTCCCTTAATAATGTTGTAATAGTTAATTGCTCTTGCTGTTAAAAAAGTTGTCTTTTTTCCAACCTACATTTTTTCTAGCTTTGTTTTCCAGTCATTCTTCTACAGAACAAATAAGACCCTCTGATCACTCCCCTGATGGAGATTTATATTTGTTCTTTGTTTGTTGTTTTCTCTAATCCCAAATAATAATCTTGACTGATAGATGCCTTCTGATCTCTTGGCATAAATTTACAGCTGTTCTAATGACTACAGTGGAGTTACTCTGGATTTACACCAGTATAAACAAAATCAGGATCTGGTCCTTAAAGTCCACCTTGTGATCTTTATATATAGAAAATCTATCCCATGCTACTAGGAAAGATTGAGATGGGCCTTATGAGCATGCTAGTGTGAACTCGTTTAGAGAAGGCCTCCAGTCTTGGTTTCCAGTCAGCTTGTTTTTCAGCTTTTGGGTTCTCCTGCCAATGTCACAGATTTCACCTTCATGAAAGTCATCTTGAAGGAAGAAATTAATCTTTCTGGGAGAGAGACTTGCCTGTTAGTGATGCTGAGCTGATTTTATTACAGTGTTATGTCAGGCAGTCAGTCCCGATGGTTTGACTAACCTGCTAGAAATGAATCATAGAACCATAGAAATGTAGGACTGGAAGGGACCTTGAGAGGTCATCTAGTGCAGCCCCTTGTCCTGAGGCAGGATCAAGTAATCTAGACCATCCCTGACTGGTGTTTGTCCAACCTGTTCTTAAAAACCTGCAGTGATAGGGATTCCACAGCCTCCCTTGGAAGCCTATTCCAGACTTTTACAAAGTTTTTCCTAATATCTAACCTAAATCTTTCTTGCTGCAGAATAAGCCCATTACTTCTTGTCATCCTTATAACAGCCCTTCACATCATTTATCCACATTTTTTCTATGAGAATGTCTTGTGGGACTGTGTCAAAAGCCTTACTAACATCAAGATCTACTGCTTTCCAGCTATCCAGTAGGCCAGTAACCCTCTCAAAGAAGGACATTAGGTTGGGTTGGCATGATTTACTCTTGACAAATCCACGCTGGCTATTCCTTATTACCCTGTTATCCTCTAGGTGCTTATAAATTGATGGTTTAATGATTTGTTCCAGTATCTTCCCAAGTATCGCAGTTAGCCTGACTAGTCTATCATTTTTAAAGATGGGTACTAAGTTTGCCCTTTTCCAGTCCTTTGGGACCTTACCGTCCTCCATGAGTTCTTGAAGATCATTGCTAACAGTTCTGAGATTGCTTCAGCTAGTTTCTTAAGTACTCTATGATGAATTTAATCAGGCCCTCCCAACTTGAATACATTTCACTGAATATTCTTTAACCCATTCTTTTCCCATTTGGGCTTGTGTTCTTTCCCCCTTGTTGAAGATCTGCTCTTTAATTATTTTTTCCCCCAGGGAAGCAGGTAATTTACTTGCATCATCTTAGTTTCCCAAATTGGGATACTGAGCTCAAGGTCTGACTAAGACAATCTGAGACATCGGACATGCCCCACCCTCCTCACCGTGGCCCCACCTCCCTCTTTGGGTTGCTGTGGCATCACACAACAGCACTTTTCTGGGCTGGTGAGGGGCTTGCTACTAATCCCTTTTCAGTAGGCTGGGCCTCCCCCTCTCCCTGGACTTCCACTCTCTGTCTTCAGACAGATTGGGTCCTGCCCTGGAGGAGGAAGGACTCTGCTCCCACTCACCCATGCAGTGGACTTGACACCCCAGCAGAGCTCATGGGCTGGCAGTAGTGATGGGTGCCCTGTGTTGGGTGACGGTGGAATCCCGCAATGGCTTTCAAAATTAAGATGAATGAGACTGTAAGATGAATGAGATATTTTACACTTTCTGTTTCAGGGTCTCTGCAGACTCAGAGAGAGGTCACTGCATCCCTTACATGCAGGGCATGTTTTCTAGCTTTTCTTTCCAACAAGGAAGGGTAGGAAGGTAATTTTTTTAAATGAAAGTAGAGATTCTAATCTATGCTGGGTCAGACTGATGTCCATCTAGGCCAGTATCCTGTTTCCTAACAGTGGCCAGTGCCACATGCTTCAGGAGGAATGAACAGAACAGGGCAATTATCGAATGATCCATCTCCTGATGTTCAGGCCCAGCTTCTGGCAGTCAGAGGTTTAGGGACACCAGAACATGGGGTTTCATTGCTGACCATCTTGGCTAATAGCCAATAATGGACCTATCCTCCATGAATTTATCTAATTGTGTTTTTAACCCAGTTACTTTTTGGCCTTCACAATATCCTCTGGCAGTGAGTTCCAAAGGTTGACTGGGCATTGTGAGAAGAAGTACTCCCTTTTGTTTGTTTTACAAACTGAGGCCTAATAATTTATTGGGTGACCCCTGGTTTTTTTGTTATGTGAAGATATAAATAACACTTTTCTATTTACTTTCTCCACAGCATTCATGATTTTATGGACTCTATCATATTCCTCCCCTTAGTCATCTCTTTTCTTATCTGAACAGTCCCAATCTGTTTAATCTCTCCTCATATGGAAGCTGTTCCATACCCCTAATCATTTTATTACCCTTCTCTCTACTTTTCCCCATTCTAATATCTTTTTTTTTGGCGGAGGGGAGGGAATGGAGTGACCACAACTGCACACAGTATTCAAGGTGTGGGTGTAGCATGTATTTATATGGTGGCATGATGATATTTTCTGTCTTATACCTTTCCTAATCATTCTTAATATTCTGTTAGCTTTTTTGACTGCCACTGAGCAGATGTATTCAGAGAACTATCCACAATGACTTCAAGATCTTTCTTGAGTGGTAACAGCTAATTGAGTCCCCATAATTTTGTAGGTATAGCTGGGATTATGTTTTCCAATGTGCATTACTCAGCATTCATCAACACTGAATTTCATCTGCCATTTTGTTGCCCAGTCACCCCTTTTTGGGAGATCCCTTTGTAACTCTTCACTGTCAGCAGCACCGAATGCTGTTCTGGGGTGAAAGACTGCCAATGAGATCACAGCTCCAGCTGGGGTGGGGAGTTCAAAATCCAAAGGGGCAATTGGAAGGATGAACCAGAACTGGGTCAGGAGTTGAGGGGATACAATAAATGAAGAACAGGGGAATAAAAGTATGGGACTGGGGAGTGAGAAGGAGGAAAGAAGGAAAGGAGGAAAGGTTTCAGATCAGGAGAAGCAGGAAAAAAATAGACCTGGGTATGTGAGCAGGCACTGTTAGAGAATGGAAGTAGAGGGAAATAAAATCAATTGACTTACCAGAGAAAGAGTATCCAGGGGAAAAAAACCTGAAAGGAATATAATGGGTGAAAAAGGGAATAGATCAAAAAGCTCTTAGATGAGAACCAGTCCTGTAAACAGTAAACGAGAAGCCCACCCACAAAGGACTTAAAGTAGATGAACAGAGAGTGACTGTTTGAACATCTATTGATGCAATACAGTTCAAAGGTGTCAAATGGACAAGTGAGGACCATCAGGTGAAGAAACCCTGCTTGTGGGTAAACTTGGTGAAAAGAAGTGCAGCCACAGGGACATCGAATCTAAGGAGCATTTCAAGCTGAAGAGAAGCAAAGAACAGGATAGCAAGAGCGGAGCTGGATTTACAGCCAAGGAGAGGAAGTGATACTTAATATACTTATTAAGTAGACTTTTTTGGTTTTGTTAATAACAAATTATTTGGTACCAACTGCACAGCACGTACAAGCTCACAAAGGTTAATGAGTTGGCAACATACAGTATATTATTATACGTAGTAAATCTTCAGTAATGTTCTAAATTCTTTATGCTTCTGGTACAATTTTGGGGTTTTTCCTTATAAAGTTCTAAACATTTAAAATGATCCCTTTTATCTTGGTTTGCCTCTGCCTCTCCTCACAGTTAGCCTATCCTAGCTGGGTCACCACACTATTACATCAGTATCCTCATTTAATACCCAGTTGTCTGCCTTTAGGGTTACCATTCGTCCGGATTTACCCGGACATGTCCTCCTTTTGTGTGCTAAAAATAGCGTCCGGGGGGAATTTGTAAAGCACTCACAATGTCCGGGATTTCCCCCTCCCCCGGCAGAGCGAGCGGCTGGGAGGGCTGCAGGAAAGTCCCGGGCTGGACTCCGGAGCAGCTTCCTCCTCCCACCCCCCCCTCCCTGCATTCTGAGCCGGCCGGCAGCTCCTCCTCCTGCAGCCCGCTCCGGCAATCCTGTGTAGGGCCAGGGACCGGGTTTTGTGTTGTGCTGGGGAGCTCAGCCATGTGTCCGGCTGGCACAGAGCCCAACACCCTGTTCTGAGCAGCAGGGTAAGGGGGGGCAGGAGAAGGGACAGGGAGGTTCTGGAGGGGGCAGTCAAGAAACGGGGGGGGGGCTTTTGGAGGGGAGTGGAGAAAGTTTTGGGCAGTCAGGGTACAGGTAGGGGGTAGGGTCCTGGGGGGCAGTTGGGGGGGGTCTTAGGAGGGGGCAGTTAGGGGACAAGGAACAGGGAGTCTTAGGCAGGGGGTGGGGTTCTGGAGGGCAGTTAGGAGCAGGGGTCCCAGGAGGGGGCAGTCAGGGGACAAGGAGCGGGGGGTAGGGGGCTGGGAGTTCTGGGGGGGAGCTGTCAGGGGGCAGGAGTGGGGAGAGGGATCGGAGCAGTCAGGGGACAGGGAGCAGAGGGGTTTAGATGGGTTGGGAGTTCTGGGGGGGACTGTCAGGGGGTGGGGAGTGGTTGGATGGGGCGTGGGAGTCCCAGGGGTCTGTCTGGGGGTGGGGGTGTGGATAAGGGTTGGGGCAGTCAGGGGACAAGAGGCAAGGAGGCTTAGATAGGGAGTGGAGTCCCGGGGGGCAGTTAGGGGCAGGGGTCCCAGGAGGGGGCAGTCAGGGGACAAGGAACGGGGGGAGGGTTGGGGGTTCTGGGGGGGCGGGAAGTGGGAGGGGCAGGGGCGGGGCTAGGGCGGGGCTCCTCCCGTCCTCTTTTTTGCTTGTTGAAATATGGTAACCCTATCTGCCTTCATGTGATGTAACTGAATGGGATGCTTTTTTGTTTGGCTATTTCTCTTCAGTTCTTTATCAGTTTCTATCCTCTCCTCTTTATCAGGGTATAGAGTATCCTCTTTAATAAATCCTCCCCTAAGGATGTCTCTATCTGAACCATTTGGTCTTCCACACGTGTTGGCTTTCACCCATCCTTTAGTTTAAAAACTTCTCTACAACCTTTTTAATTTTACATTCCAGCAATCTGGTTCTGTCTGGTTTAGGTGGAGCCCATCCTTCCTGTACAGGATCCTCCTTTCCCCAAAGGTTCCCCAGTTCCTACCCTCCTCCGAACACCATTGTCTCATCCACGCAGTGATACCTTTCAGTTCTCCCTGTCTAATTGGCCAGGTGTGAGGAACTGGAAGCATTCCAGAGAATGCTATCATGGAGTTCCTAGACTTTAATCTCTTACCTAGCAGCCTAAATTTGGTCTCCAGAATCTCTCTCCTACCTTTCTCTACATCACTGGTACCTTTGTGTATCAAGATAACTTGGCTGTGCATGATTTTATTTGTAATGAAGCACACTCAAGATAACCAGAATAATGTAAAAACATATCATACAAATAACAAAAGTGTAAAAAGCTCCATTCCCCTGCTGCCTCCTAGACCTGGCCAATCCCACCCCCATCTCTTCAAGTACGATAAGGCCATTGTGGACAAACTAGATGCATCAGTCTTCACAGTTGAGGATGTGAGGGAGATTCCCAAACCTGAGCCATTCTTTTTAGGTGACAAATCTGAGGAACTGTCCCAGATTGAGGTGTCATTAAAGGAGGTTTTGGAATAAATTGATAAACTAAATAGTAATAAGTAATAAGTCACCAGGACCAGCTGGTATTCACCCAAGAGTTCTGAAGGAGTTCAAATGTGAAATTGAAGAACTACTAACTGTAGTTTGTAATCTATCATTTAAATCAGCTTCTATACCAAATGACTGTACCAATGGCTAATGTGATGCCGATTTTTAAAACGGGCTCCAGAGGTGATCCCGGCAATTGCAGGCTGGTAAGCCTGACTTCAGTACCAGGCAAATTGGTTGAAACTATAGTAAAGACAGAATTGTCAGACACCTGGATGAACATAATTTGTTGGGGAAGAGTCAATATGGTTTTTGTTGTAAAGGGAAATCATGCTTCACTAATCTACTAGAATTCTTTGAGGGGATCAAGAAGCATGTGGACAAGGGGGACCCAGTGGATATAGTGCACTTAGATTTTCAGAAAGCCTTTAACAAGGTCCCTCACCAAAGGCTCTTAAGCAAACTAAACTGTTATGGGATAAGAGGGAAGGTGCCCTCATGGATTGGTAACTGGTTAAAAGATAGGAAAAAAGGGTAGGAATAAATGGTCAGTTTTCAGAATGGCGAGAGGTAAATAGTAAACCTTCACGGGTCTGTACTGGGCCCAGTGCTATTCAACATATTCATAAATGATCTGGAAAAAGGGGTAAACAGTGAGGTGGCAAAATTTGCAGATGATACAAAATTACTAAAGCTAGTTAAGACCCAGGCAGACTGTGAAGAGCTATACAAGGCTCTCACAAAACTGGGTGACTGGACAACAAAATGGCAGATGAAATTTAATGTTGATGAATGCAAAGTAATGCACATTGGAAAGCATCATCCCAACTATACATATAAAATGATGGGGTCTAAATTAGCTGTTACCACTCAAGAAAGAGATCTTGGAGTCACTATGGATAGTTCTCTGAAAACATCCACTCAATGTGCAGCGGCAGTCAAAAAGGTGAAAGGAATGTTTGGAATCATTAAGAAAGGAATAGATAAGAAGACAGAAAATATCATATTGCCTCTATATAAATCCATAGAACGCCCACATCTTGAATACTGCGTGCAGATGTGGTCGCCCCATATCAAAAAAGTTATATTGGAATTGGAAAGGGTTTATAAAAGGGCAACAAAAATGATTAGGGGTCTAGAATGGCTTCCATATGAGGAAAGATTAATAAGACTGGGACTTTTCTGCTTTGAAAAGAGACGACTCAGTGGGGATATGATAGAAGTCTATAAAATCATGACTGGTGTGGAGAAAGGAAATAAGGAAGTGTTATTTACTCCTTCTCATAACACAAGAAGTAGGGGTCACCAAATGAAATTAATAGGCAGCAGGTTTAAAACAAACCAAAAGAAGTATTTTTTTCATACAATGCACAGTCAACCTGTGGAACTCCTTGCCAGATGTTGTTATGAAGGCCAAGACTATAACAGGGTTCAAAAAAGAACTAGATAAATTCATGGAGGATAGGTCCCTCAATGGCTATTAGCCAGGCTGGGCAGGGATGGTGTCCCTAGCCTCTGTTTGCCAGAAGCTGGGAATGAGCAACAGGGGATGGAACATTTGATGATTATCTGTTCTGTTCATTCCCTCTGAAGCACCTGGCACTGGCCACTTCAGAAGACAGGATACTGGGATAGATGGACCTTTGGTCTGACCCAGTATGGCTGGTCTTATGTTCTTGTGTTCAAAGGGACAGACTTCAAACCCAACAAAGGGTAGATTGAGGGACTCTGTTCTGGAAAGGGATCTGAACTTCCTTTATTCCCTGTGACAGGTCGGACCGCCCTTTCAGGGGTGCCACCAGATGTGCTGGGGTCCCACTGAGCCCGCCTGTCCCACCAGCCTGGGTTTCCCTCACTCTGGGCTGCTGTGACAGGCTCTCAAGCCCCTTTCCAACACAGACACAGGCAGGGACACACCCAGCTGTCGAATCACACAGCGTCTGTGATTAGCCCTCTGTGGGAGGGCTCAGCTAGGGCAATTCCCAGTTCTCTTGTGCACACTGCCTCTGGAGAGTAAACCCAAAATGATATTGTCTTGCGCTGAATAGAGATCTATATCTCTATATCTACTGGGCAAAACCGTATGGGGAGGAGGTGAGCAGCCCTCAGTGATGAAAGAACAGGTTAAGGACTATTTAGAAAAGCTGGATGTGCACAAGTTCATGGGTCCAGATCTAATGCATTGAAGGGTGCTGAGGGAGTTGGCTGATGTGATTGCAGAGCCATTGGCCATTATCTTTGAAAATTCGTGGCGATCCAGGGCGGTCCTGGACGATTGGAAAAGGGCAAATATAGTGCCCATATTTTTAAAAGTGAAGAAAGAGAACCTGGGGAATTACAGACCGGTCAGCCTCACTTCAGTCCCTGGCAAAATCATGGAGCAGGTCCTCAAGGAATCCATTTTGAAGCACTTAGAGGAGAGGAAGGTGATCAGGAACAGTCAACATGGATTCACCAAGGGCAAGTCATGCCTGACCAACATGATTGCCTTCTATGATGCGATAACTGGCTCTGTGGATATGAGGAAAGAGGTGGATGTGATATATCTTGACTTTAGCAAAGCTTTTGATACTGTCTTTCAAAGTATTCTTGCCAGCAAGTTAAAAAAGTATGGATTGGATGAATGGATGTCATAGTTAGAGATTGGCTTAAACCCTAAAAGATGAGTTTTAATATACCCTTCCACAACTTTATTAGCGCTAACTACTATAGCTGTTATTCTTGTTATCCATACAAAGGACCAATCCCTCTTTGAGCCTTGCTAAATTCTTGGCACCCAACAGTTAAAATAATGACAGCTTCTGTTTCAAAGATTTCTTAGCTCTTCAGTATCTGTGGGTAGAGGCCAACCAGATTTTTCGTTGTATGAGTCACTTAGAAAGTTCAAGTCCCATCTTGTAGGATACTGAGCACCTTGTGAGAAGTGCTGAGTGCCTTCAACTTATGCTGGGAGATAAGGGTGCTCATTGTCTCTCGAGTTTAGATGTTGCCACTTAGCACTGGTGGATGTAAATAGTTTATCCCACTATAGACAACTGTGGTCCCCATTAACCCAACTCCACTTGCTGCAGATCAATTCAAAGAAGGGGGGAGTGACTAGAGCTAGTCAAAAAACGGGCAAAAAAAAAATCTCTCCCCCCTCCCAATTATTTTGATGAAATAATTTAATTTGAACAATCTCGACCAGCTCACTAGTTGGTCAAAAAAATGAGGAAAAAACGAGGAAAAACATCATGAAATCTAAGTCAAAACATTTTTTTGTGTGTGAAATTTTGAATTCAGAACGTTTTGACCATCTCCAGGCAGCACGGTGGCAAAAAGAAAGGTGACGTACCCTGCAATCAGCAGGTGTATATACTGCTTGACCCCCCCCCCCACTCTACGTACTTTCCAAATTGCAGCCCTTTTATTCCTAATTGTGCTTCATTTTCTCACACCGGTATTCTCCCTGTAGTCAATGGGACTAGATTTTTAAGGTGACCATTAATACTTATTGTGCTTTTTATTCAGTAGCATTTTACAGAAGAGGTCAGTATCATCATCCTCATTTTATAGAGGAGAAAAATGAGGCATAGAGAGGTAAGGTGACTTACTCAAGGTTATCCATTGGCTGAGTCAGGAATAGAACCCAGGTTTCTGGAATCCTTAGGCCAATGGGCTATCCAGTGCTGCTAGCCACACAAATATGGCCATCTAGTCAAGCCTCATGGGTAACATAAGCCAAAGAATTTCACCGGTAATTCCTATCCCAAGACCATAACTTGTGGCTGAGCTAGAGTGTATTTACTCCCAGGACTAAGGTAAGCAGGATTTATTTGGTCCTTTATATTGCCGCAAACATATGCATATTAATAAGATGTGTAACAGCTCAGACTGCTTATTCTGTTTCTCAAACAACAGATGCAAATAAGCACATCTCTGGGGAAATGATTGATATGTAATTATGCTGTTGGTTAAGTACTTCACAACTGAAAAACACAAAGCACAAATGAAAAAAAGGCAAAAAAAGCCCCAACCCCTTATAAAGTAACATTATTAAAACAATATTCTCTGTGGTTCATTTCTATTTTAACAGTTTAAATAATAGCTTTACTTCTTTAAAAAATAGACAAAAAATCATTATGCTTCAGGGACGCTGGATCCCATTCAGATGCACACCGTATCTTCCAGCATGAGCCAAGTCTTGATCGCTCTACTCATGCAGCACGATGTTCAAACGCCCCTCGGTGGTACGTCGGTGATGTCTCCAATATCCACTCCTGCAGATAGGATCCATCATATGTCCTGTTGCACATGTGGGACTGCCTGGGAGAACCCCATCATTTCCACATAGGCTATGAGCTCAGCACTATTGTATCCTTTGTATTGTCTATGTGGAGTCTGAGGTCCCCAGATTCCTTGTGCTTGGTGGATTGCAGTACCACACTGGTGAGCTACTCCACCAAGTTGACAGCGTTTCCCTCTGGTGGTCTGTACACCAGTAGGAGTTCTAGGTTCCTTTTGTTCTTCACCTCACCGATCATATGGGTACACTCCAATTATTTTTGTTTCTGGGGAGAAACATCTTCTGTATCTGAGGTTAGAGAGGACCAGGACTGCTACTCCACATCTTTTCTTTTACCTGGTGCACTCTGAGGTCTGTCATGGCTTGTGTTGTATAGAATATCCTGTGAGAATGAGCTGTAGAAGATGCTTAGAAATCAGTAATAAGGTCTTCCTTTCACTAGCTCATCTTTTTTAGGGAACATTCTGTTTTAGTAAGTAACAATGATGCCAGTTTTCCATGTAGTGTTTGTTTCACTGCTTTATTGCAGTATGTTTTTTATAGCATTTTTTATTATGGCATCTTTGACTTCCCTTTGAGCTAAAAAATGTAATGAGATCATTGAGGGCCTGATTCTTAGTGGGTGGGTGGTGAAAGCACTTAGCAACTCTCAGGGATGAGCCCATAAGAATTAATGACCTAAAATCTTGTCAATTGTAGGAACATAGGCCAAGATTCTCAAAGGTATTTAGGAGCCTAACTCCCAGCAATTTCAATGTGCGTAAATACTTTGGAGGATCTGGGCCATAGGAATTACCCTTTTGGATCAGAGCCCTGTTCCACCTAGTCCAGTATCCCGTTTCTGACTCTGGCCATTCCCAGATGCTCCAGAGGAAGGTATGAGAAACTGAGAAGTGAACGTTTGGAATAACTCGCTCAGGAGGTGAAGTTCTTCCTATCCCCTGTCAATTTGCAGTTGGGTTGTGCCTTGAAGCATGAGGGTTGAGTTCCCTTCCATTTTGTACTGACTATTGCAGTATCATTTTACTTTTGCTGGTAGGGAAAAATATGCCATTTCCAGCTGCTGAAAAATTATGTTATAGCATCACTGGGGCTTCCCAGGCCAATCACCTTGACCTTGGTAAAGTCAATCTTTGTGCCTCAGTTCCTGAGATGTAAAGGGGGATAATAAAAACTTCTCACCTCATGTTTAGTGATTAATATGTTGTGGATACACATTAATATGTTGTGTTTACATGCTTTCATGTAAACAGGTGAACTTACGCTCAGTATTTTTTTCACTCAGACGATGGTAATGGGAGCCATATAAAACACCTAGATGGCTGGATAAAGAGAGATATCTCTGTATCTGGGGCTCAGTCATTCAAGGTGGTGAGCATCTTCAGCTCCCAGTTACTTTAACAGGAGTTGTGGGCATGCAGCACCTCAGACGCTTGTGGAGAGAAGAGAAGGAAATAGGAAAAGCCACGTTTGTTTTAACTCAAGGAAAGCAACTGAAAACAGGGCCAACCCATCCTCTCTATGTGTTATCTGACACTCAGTTTATGTCTACACTGCAGTAAAACATGCGTGGCTGGCCCATGTCAGCTGACTCAGGCTCAGGTGGCTTGGGCTACAGGGCTATAAAGTTGCAGGGGGGTCCCAGAGCCCAGGCTCCAGCCTGAGCCCGAACATCTACACTGCAGTTTTATAGCCCCAGAGTTCAAGCCCTACGAGCCTGAGTCAGCTGCCACGGGCCAGCCACGGGTGTTTTATTGCACTGTAGATATACCTACTGTGTTTACCATGGTGACAGGCAACATCTTTGCTACTAGTGTAAGACAGCATGTACCACAACCATCCAGCTCCTAGCTGCTGAGTTCTCAGGGCCAGCAGTGACATCTCCACAGTGACTGATGCTACTTCCCAGTACAGATGCTCCCCAACTTACACAAGCGTTCCATTCCAGAATGCCTTGCGTAAGTTAAATTTTGCATAAGTCGGGAACGTATACCTGACAATTACGCAAAAAAAAAAAAAAGCTTATGGAACTTACGGAACTTTGTCCGTAAGTGCAGAATTGCGTAAATTGGGTTTGCGTAACCCGGGGAGTATCTGTAATGTAGAAGGTTGGGGTCTTGATCCAAATCTCACTGAAGGCAAGGGAAAGACTCCCATTGACTCCAGTGGGGTTGGGATCTGCCCTTGAATGTGGCACTGCTGTAATACATACAGGCCAGTTAATGTACCACTTTGTAACCACAGTTAATACAAATATCACATCAGGTTCCTATGTATTTTAGAAACTCCATACAGACAAAGAATATGGCATTCAGGTATTCTTGTCTTCATGTAGCCCATTAATCATGTTATGTGCAAAAATTGTTCCTGGTATCTCTTATTGCTATTGAGGTGTATTCCTTATTATTTCTAGGGTCAGTGGGCTAGTATTTGATGGAGTTTGGGTGATGGTAAATTGAAAGTCAGAAAAAGAAAGGGAGAAATAAAAAAAAAAAAATGAGAAAGCTCAGCACCCAGGCTCCAGTGCTGTAAAGGGCTGAGCAACCTCAACCCCAGTGAAGTCATTGGGAACTGGGGTGGGAAAGCCTTTCCTGGACACGCTCAAGCACAAACCAAGCTCTCACCCCAAGCAGGCTTTTGGAAGCAGAGCGGAATCCTGTCTGGCTGGGCCCACACTTGTAGCTGACATTCTATTCTACACCAATAGCTCATGCCCGTTGTCAGCAATGGATACATGTTGTAGTGTGGACACGTCTGAGAAACATACTAAAAGGTAGTGCAGAAAAATTAGCAAGCAGTCCTTGTGAGACGTCACTGGGATTACAAAGAGTTAGCTAGGAACTGGTTAAACAGAATTCAGACAAACATAGAACTGACTAGCAAATAACCTCATAGTCATCAATTCCAAGTTCCCACAGTGGGTACCAGGCAACATGTATAGTATAAAACCACCTTCTCCCCAACTGGAGGGAGCTGTGTTTGAATAAGACCATGTTGAAGAAATTCTCTGCCTTGAAATCTTCATGGTTACTCACATCCGTGGAGGCAGTCGCTGTACTAACGAGTAGGATTTCAATGCAATTGCCTATATTCAGACCTGCGCACTTGCCCTAAGTAAAGTCAAAAATCAGTTCCCTGTGCCAGTACTTGACATTCGGCTGTAAGAATACTGTCAGTGCTGATGCCAGCCCTCATCTCAGCTGTTCTGGCTGAGGAATGCTAATTGGCATAGTGGTACCACATATCAGCGAAGAGCCATGCATACGTGAATTAAATATTGATGAATGGAGTTTTCAGTGGGAAGTTACCTTTTTATTCCAGCTGACACATTGGTTTACATTAAAATAAGCCAAAGAGTTTACTTTTCCTTATCATTTCAGTTTAAGAGCCTGATCCTGCTCGGCTTAAACCTATGAGTAGTAACTACTGCTTGACTACGTTAGGATTTGCAGGATAGGGATCCAGTCTAAATGATTTGAAATCATAATTGCAGGATTCCAGTTAAGTGTCAGAAAAGCTAAACAAATACTTCCCAATAGAAGCTATGAAAGAAGATCCTCACAGCTCAGACATTTTGGCTTAAGGGCATCGTTTCAGGATATAAGTTCACTGCCTTCATTATGTCAGGATGATCTAAGATAGCCAATAAAATGTTTCATTTTACCTTTTACCTGCCTCCAGGCATTATTGATGATGTATCTGTTAACATAATTCATTTGATTTCCAGTTTTCTACTACAAATAGCTATGATGACAATAGAGCCTTTTATTATCTCCTAGTAATTTTGTCTTTTCTTGACTAATTTAATGCCCTCTTCTGCTGACAAATAAGGACATGAGTAACTTTACTCACTACAGTAATACTATTGACTTCCAATGGAACCATGCAAATGCATAAAATGAAGCACATGCATAGGTCTTTGCAGGATCAAAGCCTTTTCAATTCTTGTGCGCAGAGACAAATGTCTTTATTCACTAGAGGACTGATGGAAAGACTTCCATTGACTTCACTGGGCTTTGGATCCACCCCTATGTAAAGTGTCATGCACTCTTATGTTGTTATGTGCTAATTTCCAACAGTTTAAAATTAAAATAAGCACAATCAAATAAGGTTGTATTGGGAATTTTATATATTTTACCCTACCTAGTCATATATATATATATTCATTTGATTTTTCATAACATGTTGATGCATACATTAAATGAAAGAAGAAAAAAAGAAGCAAAGCAGTAAATCTGATAAGATGGGGAAAAAACCTCAACAGAAAAGCCTGTAAATCTTGTATGGAAATGGAAATAGATCAGTTGAAAAATCAATTTGAAGAAATGAATGATGAATGTAACACTGCCATCTATTGGTTACTCTTTGCAACATGTGTTTTTCCTGATACTGTATTTTGTTCAGTGGAACTCAGGCTCGGTGTCCCATTGTACACTGTACAAGCACACAGGAAAATACAGTCCTGATAATAGGTTAACAATAGCACTGTCACAGATTACATCAATTAGCTCATTATTACCCTACCTAGTTTCATAGATTAATAGAATTTAAGGCCAGAGGAACCATCAGATCATCTTGCCTGGCCTGTATTTCTAGTTTTGAATTTTCTTGGCTTCAACTTCTAGCCATTGGTTCTTTTTCTCAGTTTGTCCTCTAGATTAAAGAGGCTGTTAGTACCCACTATTTTCTCCTGCTGAAGGTATTTATATATTGTACATAGTAATCTGTTTGACAAAGTCAACAGATTGAAAGCTGAACCTCTCCTTCATGAAAATGAAAAATTGCTTGTTGCCACTCCATCTCAGCAACCCCACCATATGGATTACATATCTTAATCTATACATCTTTCCCCTCTCCATCCTTACATGCTTTGATAAGCAGTGAAATAGTTAAAGGGTGACATTTAAAGTGTTGTCATTGGCATCTGAGCTATCATGTGTTTCCATGAATGTTGCAGTTCATACCACAGAGCTATTGCTTCAGCATCTCTGAAAACTTAGGCAGATGTCTATCATTTACATTTCCTTCACATTTTGCAGGTTTTCTTTGCAGTCATAACAGCTAGTGACTCCCGTAAAAGGAAAGCAGAGACTTTGGTGAACAATTGGGGAGTCTAAACAAATACTTGACTAGACCACCCCCTCCCTCCTTCATGTGCTCCACACTTTGGGAAACACTGAATTAACTATTGATTAGCTATTGTGTCCCAGTGGGAGCTAGTCCTTTATGCACTTCACACTGTGAGAAACACTTGACTAGTTATTGTACAACTTGAATCATGTATAAGATTTGCTTTTCCGTATAAATAAATGAATTAAATTAAATCAGCTGTCACAGACTGCTCTAGCATTGAGCTGTCACCAAATAATCAGATTAAGGTTGTATGCAAATGAGAAATCTTGCACAATAACAGTCTGTTTGCTTGAATATTAACTTCATTCCATTTTGTATTTTTAAAGAGCCTTTAAAAAAAAATCTTGTTAAACTGCATTGCATCAATGCTCATCTTTCATTCTCAAGTATCTTTCTTGGGACATTTTTTAACTGGCACCTTGTCTCCTAAATCTTTAGTCTTGGGCTGCTTAACCTTCCCAAACCCTTAATTGGCTAGCTCTAACCTTGGCCTAGTTTAGCACAAACTTTTCCTATCTGTTGGCCAAGCACAGACATTGATTTCCCCCAAATCCAGAAAACAAAGACGTAGTGAGACATTCCCTCATATCATCAATTAATTAGAAAAATTGTGAACTTTATTCTGAAGTTGTCCCAATTTTTCTTGAGTTTTATGAATCACCTTTCCTCTTTTTCATTAAAATAGAGAAAAATCCCAGAGAAATTTGATACATTTATCTTGAAACATAAGATTTTCTTTCTTCAAAGCAGCTTCCGGCTCACCATGTTCCAAAAATACCTAAGGTCAGAAACTATAAATCCTGTTCTATTCTGCTGCTTGGATTGCATCTGATACCACCCCATAGTATCAGAACACCTCTAAAGGGGCATTAGCCAGCATTTTGGGTGTTAAAACATTTTGACTCATGCACCCAAGAAAAATCTCAGTGACCCTTAAAAAAACAACAGATAAACTCCACAGCCCACTCAACAGAGCATGCAAAGTCCTGTGGAATAATGAAAGGAGATGAATCCAAAGTGACAGAATTTAGCAATAGCCTCATGAAGCTAAAGAAGACCCCTCTATGTGCATGCTTCTTACTTTGATCCAAATTTTCCACCCAGATAGTTACTTGCAACTTCCCTTTTGCTAAATTTGGCCTTTTAGCTGGCATTGTCACTCTACCACCTCATTAGGAAGATACCAGCACCTATAGATTCCAAGCCGTCCAGGATCCCAACAGAATTTTAGAGTTGCTGTTCCACTCTTCATCCATAGCAGACAGCAATATGTCCTCATTCATGCATGTAGCAAACATGGCACCATATAACAATCTTATATTTAGAAACAGTAGCACTTCCATCTGAAAGGATGTCTAAGCGCTTGACAACCATTAAACTGAAATATGAATTCTATTCAGGGAATCTCTTCACCCACCACTGAAATCCATCCATCTTGAGGGTGAAAAGTGGCAGATGTTTAATAGCAGTCAGAACATCCCACAACAGTTTAGTATGAGAAGAGAAGAACATTTTGAATCAAACAAGCAGGACCAGTTTTCGGTAGGCAGAATCCAACTACCCTTCATCGAATTTTGTCACTTCTCTTGTGAAATTAACAAATGTTATCCCAGCTATGAGACTAATGTAATAGGGCAAACGTGACAATACTGGCTATAGTGCCAGCATTGCTTGATGTTCAGCCCTTGAGGTCTATTTGAAATGCACTTATGTGAATGTAAAACGCCCACTGTTCTCTCAGACAGAACTCTTGAATTATTCATCGGTACTTCGTTATCTCCATAGTGCAGTTCAAAGGACAGGGAAGGCGTGATGAGTTGCAGTTCTGTTTCTCAGCAGGGTGAACTGTTGTTACAATGTCAAGTTGATGTACAGTCTGATTATTTACCTGAGGAAGTAGAATTCAGCTGGCATTCCTTGTTGAACCTGTTGACAGGATTTCCGGAGTGAGATTTATTTGTTGGAAGAATTCCATTTTAGTTATGCAGCAGAATGCTATAGAACCCAGTTAGTCGTGGTGTGTGAACTCAGCCTTTTGCTGCAGGAGATTGCTTACCGCACACATTGACTTGCAACATATATACGTGCTCTCTACTGGGACGTGGGGATTGACAATGTCCTAAAGCAACAAAACATGACCTCCCCAGAGGGTGTCAACACTGAGGACATTGTCCAGGAGTGAGAGTCCTTTAAATAAAGTGATATTGTGCCTGGCAATTATTACTAAAATTAGGGATATCATTTCCATCTACCCAGCACCCTTATGCTTTCACAGCATCTGCCACTCATTTGAAAATTCCTGTCCTGATTGCTAAAAACAATTCTAAACACAAACGCTGTGTCCAAAGCAAGAGACAGGGCTGCAGGTAGCAAGCAGGAGCAGAGGCATCAGGGAATGTGCCAGGCAGCCCTGTATTCTGCAGAAGTGAAGTAGCCTCACAGAAGTTTGTATTCCCTGCTCCTTCTCCTGCAGCCCAGGTGCCAACCTTCATTGGCAGCTACATGTGTCAGAGCAGCTCCATCTGCATTTGGATACCCCTAGTGTCGACAGAAGGTACTGCACCTTGCCCTGCAGTGCATCTGCCATATAACCCAATAATGACATTATTGGTGAGGCTGAGCTCCATTAGCTGCTAAGGAAAAGCTGCCCCTGCAAAGAGAGACCTGGTTGCTTCACATTCCTTGGAGGTTTAAGGAATTCAGACAAGGAAAGATGAGAGATTTGGATCTCTTCGAGCTCTCTGTCGGACTAGCCAGTCTTGTTCTGGATTCTTATTCAGATGGCTTTGGTGAGTTTTCCTCACGTTTTGTGGGGGATGCAGGAGTAGAAGAGACTCTACATCAATATATTTCTTGGCACTTTCCCTAGATTCCCCTCCTGTTTTATTGACTTTTCTGAGTTTTTCTTTTTTTTTTCAAATGTTCGGCAGATGTTTAGCATATCAGGCCAGGTGCTGAGCTGTTTTGAAAGTTGACTTCCAAAAGGTATTCAAATAAAATGCTGATACTGATATGTGGTTTCTGACTGATACATATTGAGTTTCCTGTTTGAAGTTATAACAAGCTATGCAGAGAAAAAAACCAAAGAAATCCTAGAATGGTCTGATATGCAAAATTATGAGGTTGATTGCCAATTAAAACAAAAAATTCTTCTTTTATATACTCTCCTCTTATTCAGTTTTGTTAGATGTCGTTTATGTTCCTAATATGCTGTTGCAATTTTTAAAAAATCAGGTCCAGTATATTGACAATGGCCCAGCTTTTTAAAGGTGTAGAGGTGCCTAACTCCGATTGGCTATAAATCTGTTCCTTTATTGCTACATCCCTATTTGATTTCAGTCAAATACTACTGCATAGTGCATTATTTAGCAGAAAACTAACTGAATATTTGGCACACCAAACAGAATGGTAAAAGATGATGTCACAAACTATCATCCCGTGGGTTTGCCAATTGAGATTCGAACACTGGATCAAGAGCACAGTGAATCCTCTTCTTTTGGTTATGGCACAAATCCTGGGATCCTTCTTGGTGTCCTTTACTGAGTCCTTACTCAGCAAACTTATATTCAGAGCTGGTCAAAACGCTTAATTTTCATTTCCTGGGAACATTTTGAAATGTTATTTGTTACAAACTGTCAAACGATTAATTACAACATAAATAAGAGACCTGAAGAAGAGCTCTGGGTAAGCTCAAAAGCTTGTCTCTTTCACCAACAGAAGTAGGTCCAATAAAGGAGATTACCTCACCCAGCTTGTCTCTCTAACATAAATATGAAACACTTTGATGAAGAAAAGAAGGTAAGATGTTTCAGACAGTGCTAAGTAGCAGCTGGCCTTAATGATTTTAAAAATAAAATTTAAAAAAGTATTTTAAATATTATTTTATGCCATAGTATGACACCTCAGTAGTAAGTACATATTATGCACTACTGTTAATAATAATGTAATATATATATATATATATATATATATATATATTTCTAAATTACATTTAAAAAATTTCCAAAATGAATTATTTCCTAAATAATTTTTTCATTCACAATTGTTTTCTATGTTATCTTTTATCAATATATATATGGTTTTATAAAAATAATCAGATCAAAATTATTTTTTGTCGCACAAAAGCTGTTTCAATAAAAAATTTCCAGTGAGCTCTACTCTTACTAACATTAGTGGGAGTTTGCCTGAGTCAGAACTAAGCAAACAAATCAGTAAGGATTTTATGTTAGCATAGAAAACTGAGTTAGCTTCATAACAGAGTGATAATAATCTGTCTCAATTCACTCTATACATGCTGATGTTTTCATGCTGCCTCTTGTAGTGCACTCAACACTCTTGACTTTATTTGCACTATAGTTGATAGCACTATATAGTCTTTGATGTGGAGGAAGAGCAAAATGTGGATTTTCACATGACAGAATGAAAAATAATCTCACTGTCTAGAAAACTACAATATTGTGGTTATATATTGTGTGTGTGTGACACATACACATACACATACACATACACATACACACACAATCTTGTATTCTGTCAGTTCCATTGGGTAATCAAACAAAGAGCAGCTACATTGCTTTTGATATAATATTTTTTTTAAGAAAAATATTATGTTGGAGAGGCTAACATGCATTCCTGGACCAAGATTGTCAGAAGTTACAAGTGATTTGGGGTGCCAATATTGAGATGCTTTTTCTAGAGGCTGATTTTCAAAGGGTGGGTGCTCAGCACTTTCTGAAAATCAGACTCCTTCAAAGGATCCACAGTTTGGGCACCTACAAAATCACTAGTCACTTGTAAAAATCTTGACCCTCATATGAAAGGAAATGTGGCATGTGCTTAGCATATTCATACTATTAAACAAATGAATATCCTTGACCATTGGATACAATGTGGAAGTGCATGGACGGCATGATCAAATGCAGTTAGGGATGTACAAATAAGACAATAACGATTAGACAAAAATGATTAGGGGGCTGGAGTACATGACTTATGAGGAGAGGCTGAGGGAACTGGGATTATTTAGTCTGCAGAAGAGAAGAATGAGGGGGGAATTTGATAGCAGCCTTCAACTACCTGAAAGGGGGTTCCAAAGAGGATGGATCTAGATTGTTCTCAGTGGTAGCAGATGACAGAACAAGGAGTAATGGTCTCAAGTTGCAGTGAGGGAGGTTTAGGTTGGATATTAGGAAAAAACGCTTTCACTAGGAGGGTGGTGAAGCACTGGAATGGGTTACCTAGGAAGGTGATGGAATCTTCTTCCTTAGAGGTTTTTAAGGTCAGGCTTGACAAAGCCCTGGCTGGGATGATTTAGTTGGTGTTGGTTCTGCTTTAAGCAGGGGGTTGGACTAGATGACCTCCTGGGGTCCCTTCCAACCCTGATATTCTATGATTCTATGATTCTAAGACTAAGACCCCTTCGTCTCAATATATTATTTAGCATTGTCTCTCATCTGTAGGTGAAATGATCTCATCTGTATAATCTCCAAAGCTTGTCTCTTTCACCAACAGAAGACGGTCCAATAGACGATATCACATGCCTTATCAATTCAAAATTAGGTCATTATGTTTAAGGACCTTTGGATCTCTATAACCTTGATTGATTCTTTTCAATCTGGTCCTGAGCAGGAGACGTCTGAACATTAATCTGCAATTTAAATGGTACAAATTCAATATTTTATTGTCCTGAAAACATCATGCAGCTTGAAGTAAGCTGAAATATTGTTATTGTTGAGGGCCGTGAGAAATAAGGCTTTATATCTAACACAGGAAGCAGAATGAATCTCAACGGCACAGATTATTTAATTTTGATCTCCTATCTCTTAAATTAAACATTAAAAATGCATGCTTGAAAACCATACTGAGATCCATTTGCTTTCTAGCTTTAAGCACCTGGCCACACAACTGGCTCCATTTCAGCTTAGGCAATTACATTCTCACTACACTAATGTTCTCTGCCATTTCAAGTGGTTAAATCATCCTTATCATTCTGTCCTAAACCTTGCCTTACTATTTGATAGTTGCCGCATTATACTCTAGACATGGCTCCTGTGAAAGAATGATGGCATACAACACACAGCAGTGTCCTTCCATAGAAACACCTTACTGTGTGATTACTTCATTCCTCCTAATTCTCCTCAGTTAAGAGTGGCCTTCTTTTAGAAGCTTTATTCCCAACATGCCTTTCTGTGGGCTGGCCCTTTAAATTTGGCAGAGCCAAACAGCTGCTGCCCTAAAATGGCCATTTTGCAACTGGTGGCATCTTTTTACTATATCTCCCTCTTTTCCTGCTGGTATGTCTATTTAATTCTTGTCACTTGTTCATGAGGAGTGGGCACAGTCAGAGTGTGCTGCATTTCTGTGGTGGATGAAGGTGGTCTAATATATTCTTTGTGCCGCAGTTTAGAGTTGTGATTTGGGATCCTTTAGAATTACACAGAACTCAAATGCCCAGTGGACAAGCCTCTGGGTGCTTGGGAGAACTAAGTTGTCAGGTTTGGGGAAAGTTAAAACATCAGATGTTTTGTAGTTAAAAAAAATTCTCTGTGGAATTGAATCAAATTGGTCTTGTCAGCATTAATCATTACTGCCTTAGCACAAAATGCTTCTTTACCACATAACACCTTTTCTTTATTTCTAATAGATCACTTTTCAAACCCACTAACCAGCTGTCATGTGGCATATTATACTGTTGTTGGATTTAAGGTAGAAAAAAAAAAAGTAGTTTTAAAATGACACTGAGACCATGCCAAAATCTGAAATCTTTACCCATGATCTCAACTATAAATCCAAATCTGAAATGTTTGCTTTGGCCCATGATAAAGATAAATGACTGTATGTTTAATAAATGCAAATAAGAGAAGTGTCTGAAACAAAACTCCAGATCCAACCACAGATGTGCGTCTAAATCCCCTGTGAGTGTGATTCTTCTCTTCTATTCATTTTTACTCCACTATAATTCCAGTTAGTTCAATGATGTGTGCCAGTGTAACTGAGAAGAGAATTTGTCACTACATTTTATGACACACGAAAAGCTACATTTAAAAACATGAAGGTTGCAAAGTCAATACATCCAAAATTAAGCTTTACTGCTCCAGCCCTAGTCTTCCCCCCAGGCTCCTGGCTTGAGTCCCAGTATCTCTCCCCCACCCTCCCATTTCCAGGATCCTGGCCCAGCAAATCTCAGTTCCCCCTCCTGACTCCACCTCTGATCGGTGTCTCTCCTCCCCCTTGGCTTCCAAATCATCCCTTCCCACCCCTGTTTTTCTCCCCACCCACACACTGGCTCCCAATTCCAGGCTTCCTGCTTGTACTTCTTATCCAGTATCAGTCTCTGTCCCTCCACTCCCCGACCTCCTCCCCCCAATAATAGTCTTGGAAGATTCAGGATCTGAGCATGAGCTTTCCCAAATCTGGGCATTATTCACTGTTCAGATTCAGTATGTTCTAGATCTGTGAACCCAAGATCTGAGGGGTTGGCTGGCCCTATCTCTAATGATGTAAAATAGCACCTAGATGCTTCAGAAATAAAAAAAAAAAGATTAAATGACAAATACATAATAGATTTGGACAGAAATATTTTATTTTGGTTGGGATTTTCAAGGGAGCCTAAGGGAGTTAGATGCCCAGCTCCCACTGAATTTCAAAGAGATTTTGGAACCTAATTCCCCATGGCTCCTTCCAATAACCCAACTTCTGTCTTTATTATACACGTTATATCTTCGAAAGTTGTTATTCCATTTGTGCTGTTGCTCTTGGATCATTTAGAGCAAGAAAAGGATAAGACCCAACTTTCATTCCCTTTAGTGCCAGCAGGACTTACCATTACTTTGTCATTCAATGTCTATTTTTTTAACTGGTGGATACTGTTTCAGCTGGACTAATTCAAGCTGAATGTGCCACAGAGTTTAGGAACATGTTATGACTGGACTTGTGCTAATCATTTATAATGAAAATCAAAGGATCCTAAAAGCCAACGGAACTCACCTAATTTTGGGTCTAACAGCAAAACTAGCCAAGGTTCACTTGTATCTTTCGCTGAATCTTTTTGCTCTTTTTGAATTCCAGAAGCAGGAAAAAAGGGAATCGTGTAAAAGTATTTCTTTCAGAAATAATTGAAACACTTGTTCTCTGTGAGTTTTGCAGTTTCTGGGCTTGTATGAACCTCATGCCTCATGAAATTGCGCAGAAAGAGTAGTCAAATGTTTTTTGAACTGAAATATGATTTCATTAAGCCCCAGCTATGGTTCCTATCCATTATATTGCCCATTTACCCACCAATTTGCAGTTAACTTGGGCAATTGCTTTCTCCTTATTCACATAGTCTGTCCCCAAAGAGATACTATATTCTCTGGGTAGCAGCCGTTTGGTTCATGCTGGTTTGTAGCACATGGAACTACTGGGAATCCAGATTTCTCTCTTCAGGGTGGCTGTTGTGAGGTGTTTTGCGGGTATTTTCTTCCATTCTCTTAAACAATGGAAAGCTTGCAAGAAATGAGCAGTGAGCATTGTCCTTTTATCAACCTTGCTCCCAGCCCCGGCTCCAAGCTTAATGCATCAACTTGGCACTCTCCCACATCAAAAAGCTGTGTAACAATGATAACCCCTCCAATCAGCCGTGGGCATGTATCTTTGTGAGGAGGCCATGCCAATATGTTCCTTTTTATTACCATGTTGAATGTCTGTTATGAATGGGATTCCTTCAGTGCTTCCAAGACCTAACAGTAGATTAATTATCTTGATGAAATTATTTATTTTGCTTGAGTCCACTGAATTGGCTAAATGGAGAGCTTTATTGAGCATTCCTACTACTTACTCACTGGCCCTCTTCAGTGTATTACAGCAGGAAACAACATCATTTCTACTATTAAATTGTTAGAAAACTGCTTCTTTCACACCCACACGCTTCCTGGCAGAGTTCTAATGCCTAGCATTCCTTCATCCACAGATTTCAAAGTGCTTTACCAAGGCAGCGAATTATTATCACTGTTTTATAGGTGGGGTAATGGCATTACTAAAGTGATGAGTCAATGGCACAATTTAGCAGAGAACTCAGGTCTCCTGTCCACTGGGGTATGGTCGTCTCCCAGATTGGAAACTAGTGATACGTAATCTGAAAGAAAATTGAAAGGTAGTGTGCTTTGGAAAACTACTTTTGGACCAAAACAATGGGATGCCAGAACCTGGTACAGGCGTATTTCTCAATTAAATTGGTTTTAGTAAAGAAGAGAAACTTCTGTAGCAATATTCTGGAATATGATATGAGACTACAAGGCCATATTTAGGAACATTTAGAAATCCTATTTGAAAACCAGTCCCCAGTTTCTTGAATAAATCAGATTGTGAGCTCTCTACAGCAGGGACTGCTTGTCTGTCCATATTTATATAGTACAATATACATGGCACAATAGGGCCCGATCTTGCTTGAGATGTCTAGGTGCTATTGTAACATAAATGTATAATAATTATTTGTTTGCATGAAGAGTAAATAATGAACATTCTAACAATGATATTGTAAACACAAACTTCACTGTAGGGGAAAAACATTATCAGCACATGTTTTTGGCTTTGGCTTTGGCTTTGGGGAAGGGCTGATCTAGTCTAGGACTTGGGACACCTGGGTTCAAATCCCTGCTCAGCTACAGATTTCCTGTGTGATCTTGAGCAAGTCATTTGTCTCTCTCTGTGCCTTACTTCCCTATCTGTAAAATGGGGATAATAGCAGTGCCCTACTTCACTGGGGTGTTGAGGGTAAATACACTCAAGTTTGTGAAATGCTCAGGTATTATGGTAACGGAGGCCATATAAATACCATAGATAGAATATCTCAACAATAATTATTCACAACAATGCTTTGGCTTTAATGGTTGTCAGATTTACCTTAGAAAAGAACTGCCATATGTTATAGCAATTGTTTCCTTGCTTAGCTGAGAAATGATATAAATGAACTTAAATGTCTAGCAATTAGGGCTGTGTTATTATGGACGTGTTGTTGTCAAGAAGGCAATACATCCAAATCTATCAAATAAACACATAACTTTATGCTGGGAACAGTGGCAACAAAGACAGTAATTAGCATTTGCAGCCTTTCATTTATATGTATATTTAGGGCATAAAAATTCTAAAATAAGCTCTGATAATGCCTGTTACCTAATATTCTTCAATCGTAAGAGATATGTACTTCCACTGAACTCAATATAAACACTAGTTATCACCAGAATGCAAACAAATTGCACATCATTAACACCATTTAATCTTTTCCTTTGTAGCTTTGTACAGAATGCAATCAATTTTGGTCCATAATTTTCTCCTTGTCTTTATTTTCATGGCAATACTTAATCATAGCTACAGGACCAGAAAAAAAGGATAACTAGGTAAAATGCTAATATTGAGCTAAATGAAGTAATGGAAGCAAATAAGAAGAGGCTGCTTATTTTCCTTCAGCTACAAAGCACTTTGGTGTTAAAACCTCTTGCAGTTGTCTTGTGAAATACAGGCAACCTATTTAGGGGCAGATCCTTAGTTGATGTAAAGAGACATAACTCCAGTGAAATCAATGCATCTATCTGCTAAATGGAATTGGCCTCTAACATCAGCTATCTTCTCCCTGTATCTGTATTTATACTGTGATCAAATCTCCTCTTCCTGACAGCTTTTGTGTCCTATGCTTAAAGTTTGCCCCAGCATAACCAACATAAACTCGTAGATGTGTTAGTTAGCATTCTGATAAGTGCTTACTTCTTCAAAATCTCTTAGGCTTTCTGGGCCTTTTCAGTTTCATCTTTGAGTGTAATCAAACCAGGGATCATTTTTAAATGCAAGAAAATTGAACCGCTAAGGGAATAAAGATAGTGTTAATTGGTTGCATAATATAAAAATATTGGAATGTGCCTGGGGGGTTGGGGTGCTAATTAAGAAAAGTTGCGAAAATAGCTAAAGGAGAATATAGTTTTTATAGCTAGCGTACAGTACTCTAGTTCAAAAGCAAGACAAGTACGTTGAAGGTGAAATAAATTCAGCCAGAAATCAGATTATGCTTTGGTTGCCTTAAAGTTGGATGTTAGCATTATACACTTTTTATACATTAATATAGTGCATTTGCCTAATTCTAAATGAAATACAGAAACTTATGTGAATACACATCTCCAAATCCTCCTTAGTCATGCATTCTTTCCATTGAGAGAATGAGATGCAGCATAAAAACAGAGTGATCAGACTCATGGTTGGTTAGTGTCATGTATGTTCCATTATTTTTTTAAAAAATCCTTTATTATACACCAGTTTCATATGATGGAAAATGAATCACAAAATAGGATCAGAAAAATCTACTTTGTTGGTTCAATTTAAGCCCCTATCTTTTTCAAGACTGCACATTATTGTTTTCTCACTCACATTTTATCTATCCTGACCTTCAATATTTATAGAAACAGTTTTTTCATGATCTCCCGTGGCAATCTATTCCACTATCAAGTTGTTATTACTATGAAACATTTGAATGTGTATCCCAAACACCAAACCTTTTTGAGATTATCTATCACCAATATGTTTTAATGATTGCTGTGAAGACTTAGTTGTACAGACACAGCTGGGACTTGAGAGATACAGCACTACTAGTTACAGGTTAAGAAATAATTACAAGATTGTGTAGCATTTAGTTCAGAATTTTAACTACTTTTAAATGTGCTTTAGAAATTCCATTGGCTTGCACTATATGTATGAACATTCCACCAACTATTAATACCAGTGGTGCAAGTAAGCAGGTACAGTCAAGTATGCCATACCATTAAGATATTTATTTCCAGTATGCTGTACCGGAAAGACACATTTTCAGAACCGCCCGGCAGCCCTACGTTCTGCTCCTTTTGCCACTGCAGTTCCCAGGAGAGCCCTGCGGTTCAGTTGAGCAGATACCGATTTCTAGTGGTTCAGTTCAGTGGATACTGATTTCTAGTTGCTACAAGAAATTGGTATCTGCTGAACTGAACCTCAGGGCTCTTCTGGGAACTGCAGTGGCGAAAGGAACAGAATGTGGCCCCCATGCCAACAGCTCCTCCAGCGCAGCAGTGCCATCCCCAGCCCTGCCCCCAGCCCTGTCCTTCACCAGGGATGTACAGACCCCTGACAGGAGATGCAGCTGCAGTTCCCGGGAGAGCCTTGCTTTCAGAAATCAGTATCCGGCATAGTGGGAGGACAGAGCCCTCCTTCCCCCACCCCCCAGGTAACATGGGATGGGGAGGGGACTGGGAGAGTACGAGGCCCCTGGGCTGGGAGCAGGGCAGGGAGGAGTCATGTGGGGGGGTCACATGGAGAGGCCACGTGCCCCCCCTTTAGATGGTGCCCCCCTTTGTGTCCCTTCCATGAGTTGCCTATGCGTGCTGGTAAGAATTAAAAGCTACTTTCACCACTGGTTAATACTATGCACTTGAATAATTGCTTCTATCTAAGGATCTCAAAGTGGTTTAGAAACATTCATGAAATTAGGCCTTACAGCATGCTTGTGAGATATGCTATTATCCCCATTATACAGTGGAGAAGCAGAGCCATGAAGAGGTTACATGATTTACTGATGATCGTGCAATAAATGGATCTCCCGAGTTGCAGTCCATGGCTGTGTGTAAACTGAGGGTTGCACATCAGGGGAATGATTTCCCAAGGCACAACGAGCAAGTACGTGCCTAACTCCCATTGAAAATCATCGGGAGAGGGGCGCCTAACTCCCATTAATTCAATATGTCCTTTAGATCTGTTGGTGAAATGGTCACTGTTCACCCACGTGGGTAAAGAATACAATGAATTGGGAAGCTGAATATTAACAAAGCAGAAAAAAAGTACTTTATGAATTAGACTTCTCTGCACTGATTGCATTACATACTTGGCTAATAATGAATTGAATTTAGATTAAGGGTTTGGGGGTCCTTAAATTCAGAGGCTAAGCAGAAAACTTGTAGAGATTAAAAGTGTTTTGTGTGGCAGACAGTGGATTGTCCATTGATTAATTTTATGCAGAAAACTTAATATAGAACAGTGGGAAGAAGTCATTAATGCCATTTTCAATGGCAAATCAGAATAAAGTTAGAAGAAATAGAGCTTTCAGTAGTCAAATCCTGTAGCCTTTTCTCAGGCCAAATATCCATTGAAGTGGGTGGGAATTTCAACTGAGTAAAAACTGAGATGTCCCATGCTGCCCTCCCAGCACAAACAATAGAATAAGGAAGTCAGATTCTGTGACATCTTTCTCCTTTTTCCCTCACCCCAAGAGGGTTCTTCAGGGTTACAGCTGCTTCACGTCACAGATGAAAATACCATAAACAGGCATTCCTTGTGGTATTTGTGCAATTCCAGTTTGCCCACCCCTGATCAGATGAGAAAGAGAATGGAGTGCATGATCATAATGCTGTACGTACTGGTAACAGGCTATCACAAAGGGCTATTTACTGTCCATAAGGCTTGTGACTTGCTGTAGGGTGTTCTGGATCAAACGAGTAGCTTTTATTTATAGAGTTCTGTGACTGCTTGAGCCTGCTCCAGTTGAAAGTCAATGGCCAAACTCTCTCTAATGTCAGTGATGTAGGATTTAGCCTGATGCGTACATAGCACTGTGGGAATGGGTGAGCTGTGTCATATGGTTACCTCCGAGCACAGAGAATCAGTAGAGTGCAAAGAAAGAGTGGTGCATTGTCATTAGAGCCCAAATCCTGGACTCTTTTGAAAAAGCCTAAGTAAACAGCCTTTGCATGGGGGATTATCACAGGGGTCAAGGGAACATTGTTTCCCCTGATCCCAGACCATGAAACCACCAGCAGTTCCACTCTGAAGCTGTTACTGCAGCCATTAGTTTGTATTGGTTTCTGCTCAGGAGCTCCACCTACACTTGACATTTTTGCCTAGTAGATCCATGTACCTAGCTGTGGACCAGTTGGCTGTGGCCTCAAGTTCCCCCTACCCCACTCCTTGGTGACCCTCCCCTTGGCCCACCCCACACCTCCACTGCAGCAGAGAGGAATACTGTGGCCCACAGCGAGGCAGAAGACGCAGAATCTCTCTGACTGGGGTCACCATCCCTGCTCCCTGCACAGCAGAATGGTAGCAAGTTCTGTTGCTTTTCAAGCCTTGGGTAGCTTCACAAGGGGCTGTCATGATAAGTTACTAGTAGGGCTGGATAGGCTGTCTGAGGGAGAAGAGAGAGGAAACTTGATGGACATTAACTGGGAAATTAGCCCAAGTGTATGGAGATGAAAAAAAGATATGCTAGCAAACAGGGGACTGCAAACAGGAGAGTTTAAAAGGGGGAGAAGGAGACCCCCCCCCCACTGAACGAACAAGGTGCGCGTACTAACCTTGGGGTGAGTGAGTTTGTTTGGCTGTTTGTGTGTTTCTTTCTCTTTCTGTTATTTCAGTTACTGGGTCAGTTGGATTGTGCGTCTGGGGACTGTTTGATCTTTGTTCCCTGGATCATCCTTGACCATCTTTGATAAGCCTCAACACACCCTCTCCCTGTGTGATTAAGGAGGGGGTAGGGCTGAACTGGGAGAGAAGATCTTAAAGACAGAGGCTAGTGAACAGTGGACCGCAAACAGGGGAGTTTGTAGGAGGGAGCTGTAATATAATCGCTCTGGTTAGGAAAGGCCGCATTGCCAGTGCCAACGCTGCTCCTGGTTCCTCCACCTGCGCCTGTATCCAGAAAGATCACCTAAGACTGGAGACCTCTACCCAGATCCTGGTATGGATTTGCAGAGACTGTGACCTGCATTTCCCACTCTCAGAAAGCCAGGCTGGGGGGACCATCCAATGCAAAAGGTGCCTGCTGGTGGAATTTCTCAGGAGCAGGTGGGAGAGCAGGAGGAGGTGGCTAGGCTGAGGAGCGTCCGTGCCCAAGAGGAATTCCTCGAGAGTATTCACATGGAGACATTCAAGGCTGAGGAGGTTATCCAGCTACAGAGGACTGCTGTCACACCACTAGGGGAGGAGGATATGGCTCTGTCACAGGGAGGACACTGGCAGCTGGTTACTTCTGGCAGCAGGCAGTGCTCCACCCCTGCTCCCAACCCACCCACCATGGTGATGGAAAACCATTATGTTGCCCTGGCAACGAGCAATGAGGAATCACCCCCAAAGGTGGAGGAGGAGAAGCCGTGTACCCCCAAGGCTGGGAGGATCACAGCCACCACTCCCAGGAGGAAACGTAGGGTAGTGGTGGTTGGTGACTCTTTTCTGAGGATGGAGGCACCCATCTGTTGCCCTGACATGGCATCCCAGGAGGTATGCTGCCTGCCAGGGACCCATATTTGAGACCCTATGGAGGGATTGTCGAGGATCATCCAGCCCTCAGACTACTACCCCATGCTGTTCATCCATGTGGGCACTAACAATACTGCAAGGTTTGACCCTCAGCAGATCAGAAGTGACTACAGGACTCTGGGAGCAAGGTTGAAAGAATTCGGAGTGCAGGTGGTGTTCTCTTCGATCCTTCCGGTCAAGGGTGGGGGCCCAGGCAGAGACAGATGCATCCTGGAGTTGAATGCCTGGCTGCAAAGATGGTGTCGCCAGGAGGGCTTCGGCTTCCTTGACCACGGGATGCTGTTCCAGGAAGAAGGACTGCTAAGCAAAGATGAGGTCCACCTAGCAAGGAAGGGAAAGAGCAATTTGGATATAGACTGGCTAACCTAGTGAGGAGGGCTTTAAACTAGGTTCAAAGGGAGCAGGTAACCAAAACCCGCAGGTAAGTCAAGAACATGGAGACCTGAGAGAAGGTTTGGAATTTGGGGGGAGCATGGGCTGTTATAGCAGGGATAAAGGAGAGACAAGACAGAACTGCGGGGGGGAATCAAATCAATATCTTAGATGTCTGTATACTAATGCAAGAAGTATGGGGAATAAGCAGGAATAACTCAAAATGCTATTAAATAAAGACAATTATGACATAGTTGCCATCACAGGGACCTGGTGGGATAATACACATGACTGGAGTATTGGTATAGAAGGGTACAGCTTCCTCAGGAAGGACAGGCAGGGAAAAAAGGGAGGAGGTGTTGCCTTATATATTAAAAATGTATACACTTGGACTGAGGTTGATATGGAAGTAGGAGACAGACTTGTTGAAAGTCTCTGGGTAAGGATAAAAGGAGTAAAAAACCAAGGGTGATGTCATGGTAGGGGTCTACTACAGATCACCTAGCCAGGAAGAAGAGGTGGATGAGGTGTGTTTTTTTTTTTTAAATAACTAACAAAATCATCCAAAGCACAGAATTTGGTGCGGGGGGGGGGGGGGGGGGGACTTCAACTACTCAGACATCTGTTGGGAAAATAACACAGCGGGGCACAGATTATCCAATAAGTTCTTGGAATGTATTGGAGATAATTTTTTATTTCAGAAGGTGGAGAAAGCTACTGGGGAGAGGCTGTTCTAAATTTGATTTTGACAAATAGGGAGGAACTGGTTGAGAAAAGCGGAAGGCAGCTTGGGTGAAAGTGATCATGAAACGATAGAGTTCATAATTCTAAGGAATGGTAGGAGGGAGAACAGCACAATAAAGACTATGGATTTCAAGAACACAGACATTAGCAATCTCAGGGAATTGGTAGGTAAGATCCCATGGGAAGCAAGTCTAAGGGGAAAAAAATAGAAGACAGTTGGCAATTTTTCAGAGACATTATTAAGGGCACAAGAGCAAACTATCCCACTGTGTAGGAAAGTTAGGAAGTATGGCAAGAAACCACCCTGGTTTGAACAGAAGATCTTCAATGATCTAAAAAGCAAAAAAGAGTCCTACAAAAAGTGGAAACTAGGTCAAATTGGAAAGGATGAATATAAACAAATAACCACAAGTATGTAGGGAGAAAATAAGAAAGGCCAAGGCACAAAATAAGATCAAACTAGCTAGAGACATAAAGGGTAACAAGAAATCATTTGACAAATACATTAGAAGCAAGAGGAAGGCCAAGGACACGATAAGCTCGTTACTCAATCAGGGGGCGGGAAACAATAACAGAAAATATGGAAATGGCAGAGGTGCTTAATGACTTATTTGTTTTGGTTTTCACCAAGAAGGTTCGTGGTGATTGGACATCTAACATAGTGAATGCCAATGAAAATGAGGTAGGATCAGAAGAGGCTAAAATAGGGAAAGAACAAGTTAAAAATTACTTGGACAAATTAGATGTCTTCAAGTCACCAGGGCCTGATGAAATGCATCCTAAAATACTCAAGGAGCTGACTGAGGAGATATCTGAGCCATTAGCAGTTATCTTTGAAAAGTCATGGAAGACGGGAGAGATTCCAGAAGACTGGAAAAGGGGAAATATAGTGCCAGTCTATAAAAAGGGAAATAATGACAACCCGGGGAATTACAGAGCAGTCAGCTTAACTTCTGTACCCAGAAAGATAATGGAGCAAATAATTAAGCAATTAATTTGCAAACATCTAGAAGATAATAAAATAAGTAACTGTCAGCATGGATTTGTCAAAAACAAATCGTGTCAGACCAACTTGATAGCTTTCTTTGACAGGGTAACAAGCCTTGGGGATGGGGTAGGGAAGCGGTAGAAATGGTATATCTTGACTTTAATAAAGTTTTTGATACTGTCTCGCAAGACCTTCTCATAAACAAACTAGGGAAATGCAACCTAGATGGAGTTACTATAAGGTGTGTGCAAAAGTGGTTAGAAAACCATTCCCAGAGAGTGGTTATCAGTGGTTCACAGTCATGCTGGAAGGGCATAATGAGTGGGATCCCGCAGGGATCAGTGATGGGTCTGGTTCTGTTCAATATCTTCATCAATGATTTAGAAAATGGCATAGAGAGTACACTTATAAAGTTTGAGGACAATACCAAGCTGGGAGGAGTTGCAAATGCTTTGGAGGATAAGATTAAAATTCAAAATGATCTGGACAAACTGGAGAAATGGTCTGAAGTAATAGGTTGAAATTCAATAAGGACAAATGCAAAGTACTCAATTTAGGAAGGAACAATCAGTTGCACACATACAAAATGGGAAATGACTGCCTAGGAAGGAGTACTGCGGAAAGGGATCTAGGGGTCATAGTGGAACACAAGCTAAATATGAATCAACAGTGTAACGCTGTTGCAAAAAAAGCGAACATTCTTCTGGGATGTACTAGCAGGAGTGTTGTAAGCAAGACATGAGAAGTAATTCTTCCGCTGTACTCTGCGCTGATTAGGCCTCAACTGGAGTATTGTGTCCAGTTCTGGGCACCACATTTCAGGAAGGATGTGGACAAATTGGAGAGAGTCCAGAGAAGAGCGACAAAAATGATTAAAGGTCTAGAAAACATGACCTATGACGGAAGATTGAAAAAATAGGGTTTGCTTAGTCTGGAAATGAGAAGACTGACAGGGGACATGATAACAGTTTTCAAGTATGTAAAAGGTTGTTGCAAAGAGGAGGAAGAAAAATTGTTTTTCTTAACCTCTGAGGATAGGACAAGGAGCAATGGGCTTAAATTGCAGCAAGGGAGGTTTAGGTTGGACATTAGGAAAAACTTCCTAACTGTCAGGGTGGTTAAGTACTGGAATAAATTGCCTAGGGAGGTTGTGAAATTTCCATCACTGGAGATTTTTGAGAGCAGGTTAGACAAACAATTGTCAGGAATGGTCTAGATAATACTTAGTCCTGCCATGAGTGCAGGGGACTGGACTAGATGACCTCTCATGGTCCCTTCCACTTCTATGATACTATGATTCAATGCAAATTCTGCAGAAGCTGTTCATGCTGGACATGGTGAGCAAAATCTTCCCTTGCCTTCTGGCCCAGACATCCCCAGGGAAGTCAATGAAGATGCGAGGTGTGGAAATCAGGATTCCCAGTTTCTCCACTACCTGGTATCCCTGAAAACACAACTAGGTTACCCAGCAGCATTCATTTTTGCTTGCTGATATTTGAAAAAATCATTGTTATGTGCATAACAGACACACTCTGAGAACTGACTGTATTTAATGCTATTGTACAGCAGAATCAGGTTACCATTTCTGATCATTTTCAGTGCTTGGAAGAAGGGTGGAGGAGCCAAGGGAAAAAGTAATAATAGATTAGCTGAAGGAACTACAGTACACTGATTTTTTTAATTCCACTGCTGAAGCATTGTCTGAAAGCTATGTCAGCCTTTTCCTGTAATTGAATGCATGCTGTAAAAGACAAAACTGCCCCAATAAAACTCTTCCATCTCCATATTCATCAGCCAGCAGATTTGTCTGAATAAAAAACCCCTTCAACTTAAGCACTAAGCAGCATAAAAAATATCTAGTGCCCTTATTGAAGAGTATATTTAAAAAACCCAGCTGTTCTAGGGAGGATTTGAGATTTTCTTTGTTTTATTATTTATATTGTTTAGTGCCTAGGACCCCAGTCATGACCAGAATCCCCTTGTGCTAGGTACTGCATAAACACAGAACAAAAAGACAGCCCTTACCCCAAATAACTTACAATCTAAGTATAATTTCTATGGTAACACACTTTGATGTGATGCTTTGATTTTGGATACAAATACACTGCTATTTGATTTTTATTAATAATTTTGTGCTTATATGGAGCAGTGCATCTTATCTCAAAGTACAACCTTGCTGGGAGCCATTACATACATTTTGAAGCATAGAAAGGTTCTGTGACTTTCCCAAGATTACACAACATCTCAGTGATTATACAGTAGCACACAAAAATTGTGACACTTCCCTCCTTCCCCTTCCCTCCCCCAGTGCCTTGCTCTGATCACTGGACCCCACTCCGCTGTTGTTTCAGAACGGAATTTTACGCACAACTTGTACTTGATCAAGGGAAAAAAGCATGAATTTGAGAACCACATTTCTGCTATCCAGGAAATTTACCTGATTTTTGTAGGTTTTGCATAGTCACCCTGAAAAAATAAAAATGAAAAACCTCTCCAGGTGAAAAGGGTGGTCAGGAAGGGTGGGCAGGGCTTTTTTCCAAGATTTCTTGATATGTCCTACTAAAAATACAATCATCATACATGGGTGTTTTTTCCATCTCCCTTGTTCTACCGATTGTGCTGTTCCAGCAATCTTTGTATGCATGCCATCCAGGGACAAGTCTATTGTGCTAGCTGACTAACTTTCTTATCTAATCTTCTTTTATGACCACTACTATTGTGGTACCTAAGCACCATTCCATTGCCTTCTGCAAGCTTCAACTCAAATACACTTGATTTAAGCCAGTTTCCTTGGTATTTAAAAATGAATAGAAATATTAACTCTGGTTAATATTAGCTCTACTGCACCTTTGGGAACTATGGGAGCTGCCAGAAATTCTGGGACCCGACGGCACAGATGGGGCTGGAAACTGAACTGGGTGTCCAGTTAGTATTCCAATTCCATGCATTTAAAACTCATGTGTCAGCCTCCCCCCCATCCTCAAAATCATGTAGTTGCCTTAAAAATCATGCTATTTTTAACAAACCATACATGATAGATTCTTTTTATTTGTCATTTAGTTTCTGAGCCTGTAGGGTGCACTTGGGTTGTGTTTTCAAGCTTTTCTCTGGAACCATGAGGGCTAGAAATCTACTTTTTCTTCTAAATGAAAGCAGAGTCTCTACTAATCACATGAATCCAGGATCTTGGGCTTTAAGAAAAACTTTCAGGTGTCATTAAACTTACAGTAAAATTGTGAGAGTTGTCAGTACTGGGTATAGGGCAAGCAGCGTCCTTATCACGCTCACTTTTCCTAAGTGTTCCTCATTTCACAGGCAATTATGTTTTGAAGCTTATTTTGGTGACCTATCCTGCCATCCCACCACTGACATACATTTGAGAAAGTTTGATATACCATCCAGTAGAGGGTAGTGGTACACACACCAACTAGTTGTTTTAATTAGATAAGAAATATTGTTGATGTTGGCCTGGTGAACGTAGAGATCTACAGGCCCTACGTACAATGTTCTGTCAGACAGATGTCTTATTAAAAATGTGTTTGGAAACAGCTGCTAATGAAGGAATTGGGAGGTGGGGATGGGGGGGGGAGTTACTGACACTGTTAAATCTCTTTTATATGTATTTAAAAGTGTGACCACAGTGAGTGAGTGATTTGGAAGCAAACTGGGGAAGCTTTTAAAACAAAACCTACAACTGATTTGCTTTTGAATTAAATATGAAACAATTTAAAACAAAAGAAATGGCATGGGGGGAGAAAAAAAGTCATTGGCACCATTCATCCTATTTTGTTTTCTAGGGGAGTACAGTTTCTATAAAATACAGAAGCCTCTTTTCTTGGTAAAGCAAGAAAAATAAATACAGAGTGAAGGTTTTTACTTAGAATACTTCATTTAAACACTGTTTTGTGTTTCTCTATTTTCTTGGTAGCGTAGGATAATTTAAAAAATATTACATCAGCATCACCCTTTGTGTATCTGATCCTAAGTGCTTAATTTACATAATGGTATACCAGCAAATTGGAGAAGTATGGTCCAAAATATCTAATATATCCTTATTCCAGGAAATGGCAATGCCACACTAAACTCTATTCATATTAACATTCTAATAATGTGGAGTTTTAAGAGAGCAAATTTAGCAATTAATCTATTAGAAAGTTGTTTAACCTTTCGTGGATGATGTGCATATTAAGTAGCCTTGCTTTAGTATATGCGGTAGTGAAAACCACTGTTGTCTGGAAAATTCAATAGGAGGAGATAGAGGAAATCATGCCATTCAATATATTCCATAGATAAGAGTAGAACTCTCATAAATTTGGTCCCTCCCATTCGACTGTATCTTTACACAAGTTTGGTATAGTTCCACAAGGAGAACCGTATTGTAAGAAACATTATCAATGGAATTATGGTTATGACTAAATACTATTAACCTTGTATTAAGGGAATGTAAAGAGGTGCCAATTGAGGTCAGGGCTCCATTGTGCTAGGTTCTATACATACACATAGTGAGAGACACTCCCTGTCCTGAAGAGCTTGTAGTTTTAACATCTCCATTTGCACTGATTGTTCGATAGCTAGAAAGCACACTATGAGCTCAAGTATCAGGGGGTAGCCGTGTTAGTCTGTATCTACAAAAACAACAAGGAGTCTGGTGGCACCTTAAAGACTAACAGATTTATTTGGGCATAAGCTTTCGTGGGTAAAAACCTCACTTCTTCGGATGCATAGAGTGAAAGTTACAGATGCAGGCATTATATACTGACACATGGAGAGCAAGGAGTTACTTCGCAAGTGGAGAATCAGTGTTGACAGGGCCAATTCAATCAGGGTGGATGTAGTCCACTCCCAATAATGGATGAGGAGGTATCAATTCCAGGAGAGGAAATAATGGATGAGGAGGTGTCAATTCCAGGAGAGGAAAAGCGCTGTCAGTGTTTTCTAAGCATCATAATAGAAGAGAGTCTTAGGCCTGGTCCACACTAACCCCCCACTTCGAACTAAGATACGCAACTTCAGCTACGTGAATAACGTAGCTGAAGTTGAAGTACCTTAGTTCGAACTTACCGCGGGTCCAGACGCGGCAGGGAGGCTCCCCCATCGATGCCGCGTACTCCTCTCGCCGAGCTGGAGTACTGGCGTTGACAGCGAGCACTTCCGGGATCAATCCGGGATCGATTGCTTACTGCTGGACCCGGAGGTAAGTATAGACCTACCCTTAAGGAAGGATTTGAATGAGGATAAGGCAGATTTGGAGAAAAAGGATTTCCACATGTGAAAGTTGTCATGGAGAAATCAAGAAGGTACTTGTCAGAGAAGCCAACAAACAGCAGATCAGAGTTGTCATCATTGGACTGGAGCAAAGTTGTGACTCCCATAGTAACTCTTCCAGCTGGCACAGACAGGCCCAAATTTTCAAACAGACATGCTTAAATGCGCACACGTTTTTATACGCACCTGATTTTCACACACAGCTGCCCTCTTCATAGTGCACAGGTTTGTGCATGCATACGTAGACATGGCCTACATCTCACCATCCATACACCAGAACAGTTTGTACACTGGGAACATGTGCATCAGTGGTAACTAACTGTGTACAAAAATGCACATGCACACACAGAGGAACATGCCTACCTGAAAGCTTGGACCATTCTGTGTAGATGTTCTTCATGACTGTGTATGATATCAATTTCTCTGCCTTGATCAAGGCCCCATGTATTCTGCATCACACTGACCTTTTGCTCTTATGATCTGCTCTCCACTGCATTTCCCCTTTGTCATACTTATGTGGTACAAGTCCCACAATGCCATTTCCTTCATGGAATTCATGGCAGTGAAGGTCAGAGTGGGGTGCGTATAAAGGTGTTTATGGAATAATGTGTGTCTTACATACAATGCATTAGTTCTTCTCATCTGATATGTTAATTTCAGAACCCTAAAATGCTTTAATTAAATAATTTAATTAAATAATTTGACTTGATGATCATAGATCACAAACCACAAGAAGGAAAGGGCACAAACTTTATTTAATATTGGTATAAATTAATGCAAACTGTCATAGGTGCTGGAACTAGCGGTGCTGGGAGTGCTGCAGCACCCCCTGGCTTGAAGTGGTTTCCATCATATACAGGGTTTACAGTTTGGTTCAGTGGCTCTCAGCGCCCCCACTATAAACATTGTTCCAGCACCCCTGCTAACTGTGCTGTGGCTAATTAAAGACAAGGAATATGAAACCCCCCTGTTAATAACACCATTCTTGTGCTCAGTCTGTTTTGGGAACGTAAAGAGACTTCTAGGCTACACCATTGTTTTGGAGCTGCTAGGACCTAGCATAACCGAGAGTGGAATCTGGTCCATGTTGTTTACTGTGAGCAGCTAAATACATTTTTGTAATGTCAGTGTCCAGCTAAGTTTAACATTCTTAACTATGGACTCAACACAGGGAAGCATCGTTATTCAGGACTGTACTTGTCTGAGTTACACTGAAGTCATTGGGACTTCAACATGTGATTAAGTGCTTTGCTAAACCAAAACTTAATTGCTCTAAGACATAAGTGCTTGGATTCAGCAAAGCACATAGATTAGCATGTGCTTAAACATTCAGCAAAGCACATGCTTAAATCCCACTGAAAAGTAAGCACACGCTTACTTCACTGAACTGGCGCCATATATCGCAGCCTTCATGATAACTGCCAAAAGGATAATGGGATAAATCATTTAAAAAAATAAATCAAGTTAGCTCATTCGTTTTGTACCATGCTCTTGATCATGGAAAAAGAGATAAAAATGTTATCAGAAAATATTGTCCCAGCTAGAAAATGTCTTTCTTCAGGAGAAGCCTCTAACATTGCATGTACAGATCTGAGACCCTGATAAATATCTTAAGATTAAAAGAAGGATATTTATCATGCAGATTGTCATCTGTATTGTTGGCATTCTCCTGTATGACCTAACCTGAGAGGTGAGAAGAATATTGATTGCCAGCAGAGCTGGAAATCTCCTGGTTGAAATGTAGCATGTGATGGTCACGTATACCTGTATGCAAAGCTGTAATCTAAGTGGACCGCTCAGACATATAAAACTCTATTTGTTTGAACAGTTATAGTGAATTTCAGAGTCAAAAGTAAGTGCTGTGAGGTCTGGGTATTGTTTACTTGTCCTTTGGACACTACTATTGTCCCTTTAATGCCTTATAACGTTCCTTATGATATTAAAGAGTCAGGATTTTATTGCAATCAGTATAAAGTGATTTTTTTTATTGAAACCACTGGTGACAGACAGACAGACCTGGATTGTCTAGCTCACAGGCTAACAATATACAGCTTGTGATTACTAATGTCACCCTAAGTCTTTGCTTGGACTAAATAAACATAAAAGGGACTGATGTCTACCTTATAATGTACCATGAATGGCATTACAGGATCAAGTTAATTATGGTGTAGGGAAAATATATATATTTTGTTAAAAGTGTGGTAGTCTGGTTGAAATACGTCCATTCAGTGAACTAGGAAAGAATGACTGTTAAGCTAACCTCATATTTTTTTTGTTAAGTTGTAGTGGTAGGTGTTCGGCAGCAGTCTCAGATTCAGAGAATCTGACAGCATCGCAACACGAATGCCCCTGGTATGGCCCCCCAATAGGGCTACAGAATGGGCTCTATTATGTGCCTAACCCTGGGAAAACCTGTGATTGTGGTGGAAGGACACGAGAAGAAGAAGCTAAACTCAGAATTGCATTACTTGCTATCAGAAAATAATTGACAGCATCTTGGACACTGTGCAGTAACATGCTGATGTCACATTTATATGAGGACATCATCATGAAAGAAGCAGAACCTTTGATCACAGCTGAACCTTGTTTTAGGGGACAGAACTTCCCAATTCAGCAGGTCTATAAAAGCAGCCAACTGTCCAGCCAGTGGCACAAAGTCAGCAAACAAAGATAAAAACAGGAAGGTCTGAGTGAGAGTTTGGAGAGGATGTGTGTGGTGTTTTTCTGTGTTTTTTCTTCTTTCTTGACAGGAGCTTAGGCAAGAAGGCTCTGACAGCTGCAAAGGCAGCAATGATAGTGAGCCAAAGAATGGAAGAGACACGGAAGATCACTGGATGTGGAAGCTGTGGGATGTACATTATTCTGGAGGTCACCTGAAAGGTGCTTTGTTTGTATGAAGCATCACCTGATAGATCTGATGGAAGAGAAGATCTGAGGTTTGGAGATGCGGCTAGAAACTATGAGTTTTGTAGTGGATTTGAGCGGCTAATGGAGTGAATGAGAGAAAAGGCTATAGAGAAACCTCAAGACTTGCAGATCCATGCTGGACACGTGAACTAGGAGGGTTGACTAGATGAAGAAAGTGGCCAGTGGAAGCATGTGAATATGAGAACAAGGCAGAGGAAGGAGAAATGGAGCTGAAGAATAGGTTTGCTGAGTTGGAAAATGAAGGGGACAGGCAGCCAGTAACAGAAGATGGGAGAGTAAGGAAGAAGAGAAGAGGAGCTAGTCCTGCAAGAGGGGACAAGTCAATGGAGGTAGCCAGAGTTTGAAGCCCCAGGAGGATAGAGGATGAATCGCAGAAGATTGCAAGTGACAACATAAGACAAGAAGACTTGCAACCAGAAAGAACAGAAGGGGGCAAGCCAGAGAATCACACCCACACCAGGAAGAGGCAGGTCTATGTGATTGGAGACTCCCTACTAAGAAGAAGGTTCCGAAGAAGGCCTGTCACCAGAGTTGATCTGCAGAACAGATGGTTGTGCTGTCTTCCAGGAGCTAAGATATGGGAAGTGGACCTGAGACTGAAGAGGATCCTAATGGGAGTAGAAAACTATCCACTAATTGTCCTTCACATGGGAACAAATGATGCTGCTAGTTTCTCTCTGGGATGTATCAGTGAAGACTAAACCAGGCTGGGAAAAATGCTTAAAGAAATGGATGCTCAGCTGATCTTCAGTAAAATTAGAAGAACAGGTTGTAGAGGACAGCCCTGGTTTGAGTGATCATGAGTTAATTCAGATTAAACTAAATGGAATTATAAACAAAAATAAGTCTGCAGCTAGGGTCTTTGATTTCAAAAGGGAAAACTTTAAAAAAAAATTAAAGGAATTAGCTAGGGAAGTGGAGTGAACTGAAGAACTCAAGGATCTGAACGTGGAGGAGGCCTGGAATGACTTTAAGTCAAAGTTACAAAAACTGCATTTTAAGCAAGTGAAAAGATTTGTAGGGAAGGATGGCCGACCAAACAAACATCTCAAACAAGTTACTAAGAGAAAGCAGAAAGCCTACAAAGAATGGAAGATGGGATGGATCAGCAAAGAATGCTGTCTCTTGGAGGTCAGAAAGTATAGGGATAAAAGTGAGAACTGTCAAAAGCCAAGCAGAGTTGGACCTTGCAAAGGAAATTAAAATCAGTAGTTAAAGGGTTTTTAGCCATATGAATGAAAAGAAAACAAGGAAAGAAGAAGTGGGACTGCTAAACACTAAGGATGGGGTGGAGATTAAAGATAATCTAGTTATGGCCAAACATCTAAACAAATACTTTGTCTCAGTTTTTGCCTCCTCAGTAAGGGCAAGGGGGAGATTAGGGAGCAGTGGCAGGAGAGCTAAAGGGAATGAGGATATGGAAGCAGAAATTTCCTCATCCAATGTGGAAGCCAAACTCAAACAGTTTAATAGGATCAAGTCAGGAGGCTGGATAGTCTCCATCCAAGAATATTAAAGGAATATTAAAGGAACTGGCACACAAAATTGTAAATTCAATAGCAAGGAATTTTTATGAATTCATAAACTTGAAGATCATACCGTTTGACTGGAGATTTGCAAATGTAGTATATATATTTAAGAAAAAAACAATTGTCTGGTTCAAATGAGCTTTTCCTTTTGAACTGTAAGCTAATCAAAGAGAAAAAAAGATCAATGTTGAAACAAAATGTTTCAAAAAATTTTAAATGAAACCAAATTTTCAAACCAGATTTTTTTCTATTTCTCAGTTGCAGGGGAGGAGGGGCGCATGGGTGGAGATTTTGACTTTTTGTCCTGATTCAGGATGGGGAAATTTTTCAAGCTCTCAAAAATATTTTCAGGACTGGAAAACAGTTCCTTGGCCAGCTCTTTGCACCAGTAGTCTCCATGTAAACATCCTCACATTATCGTTACCTTGTCCTCCTTCCTCCCGCCTCACCAAACTGAGGCACAGGCAGGTTAGGTGACTTACTCTTGTCCAAGGTCACACTCAGCAAGCCAGCAGCAGAACTGAGAATAAAGTATCAAATCAATCAATCTAATATTGTCTTGTTTCCTTGTGCTCCTCTCTTTGCACTCATCTGTTCTCTCTACAGAAGGGATGTGGACAAATTGGAGACAGTCCAGCGGAGGGCAACAAAAATTATTAGGGGGCTGGGCACATGACTTACGAGGAGAGGCTGAGGGAACTGGGGTTATTTAGTCTACAGAAGAGAAGAGTGAGGGGAGATTTGATAGCAGCCTTCAACTACCTGAAGAGGGGTTCCAAAAAGGATGGAGCTAGGCTGTTCTCAGTGGTAGCAAATGACAAAACAAGAAGCAATGGTCTCAAGTTGCAGTGGGGGAGGTCTAGGTTGGATATTAAGAAACACTATTTCACTAGGAGGGTATTGAAGCACTGGAATGGGTTACCTAGGGAGGTGGTGGAATCTCCATCCTTAGAAGTTTTTAAGGCTCAGCTTGATAAAGCCCTGGCTGGAATGATTTAGATGGTGTTGGTCCTGCTTTGAGCAGGGGATTGGACTAGATGACCTCTTGAGGTCTCTTCCAACCCTAATATCTATGATTCTATTCTATGATTCTTGTCTTATACTTGCACTGTAAACGCTTTGGGGCAGGGATCATCTATCTGCTCTGTGTTTCTTCAGTGTCTAGCACAATAGGGCTCTGGTCCATGACTGGGGCTTGTAGGCCCTACAGTAATACAAATAGAAAATGATAGTAACAATAATAAGGCCTTCATGTTCTGATTCCCTGCTGTAACCACAAGACTACTCAGCCTACAAATGTTAAAATTCACCCCAGTGTATTCAGCCTAGTGCAGGGGACATGCCAGTGGTCTTATATGTCACCTAAACTACACTTCAACCCTGCATTAATGGAAGCCCTGCCCAAGCCCCTGTACTGGAGAGAATTGCACCCTTCATGAAGATCAGTGATGTGCATGTGAAAATGGGCACATGAAAGCCTGTGACAGATGACTCTCTAGGAGTATATGGGGTTTGGTTTGTAAGAACATAATTTTCATAATAACTCTCTAATTCTCTGGGGATTAAGGCCATGGAGCTCGAAATGACAAATATGCCAGAAGTAGAGCAGGAACTGCAGCAGCAGGGCAGGAGACAGGGACAGGGACTTCTGGGCTTCCTTGCACCACCGACCCCTCCTTGCCATGACCCAGGGAACTACCTGAGAACATCATGTGCTAGAAGCACCCACCCACCCTCAGGCCATCCAATCCAATGTTTCAGGGCTGGAGTTTAGAAGCTCTCATGGCTTGTAACCACTGGAAAAATTTCCACAGGGGTATGGTGGATTCTCCATCCTTTGAAGTCTCTAAATCAGGGTTGGATGTTTTTCTAAAAGAAAACGTCAGCTCTTGGTCAGCCAGACATTATGGGCATAATGCAGGAACCACTTGATGAAATTCTATGGTCTGGGTTATGCGGGAGGTGAGAGGAGATGTTCATAATGGTCCCTTCTGGCCTTGAAATCTATGAATTTCTTGCCTTGCCTTGCCCACTTTTAGAAGGCTTACACTCAAAAGGATGTTGTGAGAGATGGTCCGAGTGCCCTCCCCACTCGCTTGCACGTGGTGTGCAAGGGAGTGAAGGCTGATTGGATCGTCCCCTGTTGCCCTTATACCCCTAAAAGTGCTATGTAGACTACAATACAACACCCACAGCTGGCCCAGGTCAGCTGATTTGTGCTGAGACGCTGTACAATTGCAGTATAGATGTTCACATGTCAACTAGAGCCTGGTCTCTGGGGCCCCACAAGGTCTCCATGGCAGTTTTCTAGCCCTGCAGCCTGAACCCTGTGATCCAGAGTCATCTGACACGGGTCATCCATGGATGTTTTATTGTTATTAATACCCAAAGGATATTAAATAATACCTACTCCGTGGTCCTACTTCTAACACCTTTGTGACTAGACACCGTAGTATTGATAACATTTCATTGTGTGGTTATCGTATTTCTGCTGCCACCCAGCAGAGAGAGAAACTGAATTTTGATGTATTCCCATTTAGTCCCAGCAGAGACATTATGTGTTTCCCTATGTGCTCAATAAATCAGCAGACACTGAGGGAAAATCTTTCTTAAATAAATTCAAATACATTAATAATAGTTCTACAACATCTCATTTAAAGTTTCCTGTGTGTTTGGTAAAGGTTTTGCTACTTATCTGTTGTTTTTTTTTAAAAAGAAGAAAGCCTAAAGGGGGAAAAGGAAACTATAGGCCAACCTCTGTCAGGCAAGCCACAAAGATGTAGAGAAAGAGAGGTGGTGAAGTACTTCTGCTGTCATAAGGCGATTGAAAAAAATAAAGCTACTCACAATTCTGTGTGTTCTGTTATTTATGATACGCCACAGTGAGATTGTGTTACACATTCCTACTATCAGGAATCACAGCAACTGCATATGTTACCGTTTGAATCTATTTAAAGAGCACCCAACTGCACTCTAGGTTAGACCTGCAACTGTTGTGGATGGAAAGTGTTAGCTAATTAAGCATTCCAAGTAATTAACACATGGAGGGACTCCTTGGCTTGCCTGGGACTACTGCAGACTTCATTTGCTAACACCTTTTACTTGTGACTCACAGGTAAAACCCTGGCTAGCGCTCTGTTTCCCAATAGCAGATGTGCTGTTGCTTGCAAAAATTCAAAGTTTAAAATGTGCTACTAACCCCCCTTGTAAAATACATACAATGTAGGAGAACAAGAATTACATTATTCCTTTAATCTGGCTCTTGGAGGAAGGGTTTGGAAGAGTCCCACATTTTCTCATTAACAAAAGAGAAAAGAAAGCAGAAAAGAACCTAACATTGCAGTTGTTGTGCACCCACAATTATCATTGATGCAACATTTATATAAGACCTAAAGCGTTTATTTTGTTCAGACTCTACCCTACCACGAATTGATGTTATGAGAGTGAATCAGCAGGATTGGATTATAGACCTGGAAAAAGTAAGAGAGAGAGAGTGTGCATGTGTGTGTGTGAGATTTTCAATAAAAGCAGCCCTTTTAGGGGTACATTTTCTCTTTATCAAAATCTATTTTTGTTAGGCAAATAGGGGGGAGGGGTAGTTCAGTGGTTTGAGCATTGGCCTGCTAAACCCAGGGTTATGAGTTCTATCCTTGAGGGGGCCACTTAGGGATCTGGGGCAAAAATAAGTACTTGGTTCTGCTAGTGAAGGCAGGGGACTGAACTCAATGACCTTTCAAGGTCCCTTCCAGTTCTATGAGATAGATATATCTCCATATAATACAAAAAAATGTAACACCAGCAGATCCCTCTGGAGCTAAATGAATGAGCCTTACTACAAGAGCTAAAAGCCACATGGCACTTAGCTAAGGCTGTAGCAGACTCATTAATCTCTGAGCGGTCTTGGTACCACTAGAGGGGACAGAACACCACACCAACAAGGTGTGTTGGTTACACAAGGAAAATAGTTTCCATTGCAACACTCTCTATTTTCTTCTGAGGGGTGCCCAATGCATTAATATATTACTGAGGCTTTCAATCAAAATATTATCACACAGAATCTAATTGAGCATAGAACCATTACCATACAAAGCAATGATGATAAGTGGATTCTAGATCTTCTTGGGCTGTTCCAGTACATGAAGCTTAAAACATTTTAAGCCTTAAGCACCAAGTTTTTGTATGCAAAGTTTTGGGTTAGATATGGCTTGAGATTAGAGATGGTCAAAGACACAGTTAATGGATGTTCGAAGGGTGGATTTTGGTTCAAGCCCATGTCTATTGTGGGTATTTAGAACCTCTGCTCTGAACTCACAAATGGTATCTGCATAGGTTGCTATTCAATCTAATTATCTAGCTTCCTTACATAAATATGAATCTGAGCTGTGGGTGACCAAAATCTTGCACACATGATATTGAGTGTTTGACAATTTGAATGTGTAAATTTGAGCAAGCAAATTTCGATACCTCTGAAAATTTCCTAAAATCTCATTTTCGTTAGCTATAGCCATCATTTAACACTTCCACAAGCATTTATCTTGAGGATAATTTCTGAGAGTACTGCATTCCCAATTAATACTACTTCAGGTGTCACTGAGGTGGAATTCTAGATTGCCTGTCAGTATTCTGGCATTATCCATGAGTTGCTGGTTAGACTAGTAAGGTATTTTGGTCTCAGCTGACTTCCAGTGTTCTCTAGTCCCGTTGCAGAAATTAAAGATGAGGTGTCAATTTAACAGAAATGTTTCTGTTGCAAATAAGACTAATTTGTCCAGTTTTAATCTCAGTTGATCTCTTCCTTTAAAACAATTTCTGCTATATAGCTTGGGTCCAGCTGTACTTCACACAGCACTAGCTGATTCTCTGTATGTGTATCTGAGTGCATACAAAGATTATGTAAAGTGTAACTTTGCATCTCTCAATCCTCGGCTGGGCCCCCGGCATAAATTAGGACATCTTGAGAGGTGTTATAACTCATGGCAGCAGCTCACGGCCAGATTTTCAAATTACCATTGGTAGGAGGATGGCCTGGAGCCATATTGGCCAGTGATGGCAGTGAGACTATCCAGTTGCAAGGTGGCACAAAGCAGACTCTTTTCTTAGAGACAGTGATAAGAGACCTAAACCTAGATCTCACATGCAGGCTTGAAGACTCCCAACTCCTACCTCCAGCTGTCATGGAATCTTGAGACCCTGGCCACTGAGCATTCTTGTACTGAAGATTCCTGCTTTACTGTCTGCTAGTCCCTTCCCCTACATCTCAGCAGAGGGCAGGTTACAGTTGCTTATTGTTTTATTAAATTAATCTCATCTTTATTATTTGTTTCTTTCACTGTCGTTCAAATGTTCTGATTGATTTGCATTGTAGCAGGTGGTTTAACTAACTAGTTGGGCGTTCCCCAGGTGGCATACAGCCTTTATGGCTAAATCTATATCATCCCTGTGCCTTCCCAGTCCGGGCATAGGGGACACAGTTGGAAGATGAGGTGGTGCAACCAAAGCATGGTCCTTTTGAGTCATTGCAGCTGGGGGTAATTTAGAGCAGCCCCAAGATTGCTGTGGGCCTCAGATGTTCAGGACAAACTCCATCTGTTCAGGGGAAGTAAGTAATGGTCTGCCAGAGCGTGTTATCCATCCCCCAATTTGCTCAATCCACAGAGGGCACAACTCTGATACAGCCCCAGCTAGAGAAGCTGGACTCATTAGCTCAAGCTCTATCAGATCATGCTTCTACCTTGGTTCACCCCTGGTGTATCAGCCAAGATGGTGGTCATCACATTACGTGTCCCCATCTTTGCCCAGTCCAGAGGATATGAGTCTGTTACAGCTCCCAGCTAGACTTCACTGAGACCAACCAGACAGGTTTCTCCGTCAGAAAACCCACCAGTTGGCATGCCAGTGCTACTTTTGCAAGTCATCCCATAGACTCATTGGTACCCTGGAGGGGGGTTATAGAATTGTGCCCCTTGTTTTCAGGATCATTAGAGAGGACATGGATTCAACTCTTAAGCTATAGGGACCGACCTATCCTCTTTCCCCTAGTGCTGCATTATCTAGGTCAGGGTAAAAGACACATTGACAGGGCAGTGTGAGGAATGTCACTCTGCTGCTGCCCATGCAAAACCTATCCTGTGACTAGAGCGAGATCACCATTGCCGTCAATCCAGTACGGTTCATAAGTACAAAATTGAAACAGAATTTGAAATGAAGGTGGAGAAGAAATTCCCCAAAGGGTTGTGTGAGGCTAATGCAGAAAAGAAACAATTCCTCTGATTCTTACTCGGTGCCTTTTGCTATGGCACACAGCTCAGCAAGCTTCTGAGTGCTTGTCAGTTTGTGGGAGTGCAGTGGAAAACTTGATCCTTTGTCCTAGTGGAGTAGTTGCTGGAAAGCAATGTCTATAACAGGATCAAAATGCTGAACAGTTTGCTTTAAAAACAAACCTTACGTAATCGGCTTTTTACAAATGTTTTTTCTAATTGTTTTCTTCCAGAGAAGGTAATGGCTGGGCAGATGTAACAAATTGTACACCCTCAGAATATCATTCATGATAATCTGGATACACTTTATATTAAGGTTCCATTTATAAAGGGCTAATAAGTTCTTAATAGGTATTATAATCGTTATGGACAGGAGTAGTATGTGTTATAGATAAGCACGTAAGTAGGTGTTATATATGGTTACAAACAATGGTTGTAAGAAATCGATTGGATTTTATAACAGTCTATAACAACTGACTAACCATTGGTTAAAATATATGTTAATCATTTATTTACCCTTTTAAAATATAAAATATGACCAATAATCTTTTGGTTTTAAAAGAAAAATTCCATGCAGAACATCCAAGGGCCCGTGTAACCCACAGCAAGCTAGAGCTAAATTCTGTAGCAAGGTGTCTAGATTCCACAGAACTTGGGTAAAATCGTCATCATTAAGCTTTAACGTTAACAGTCCATTAAGATGCACGGAGCAGTTTCCACCTCCCAGTTATTGTTTTGGGCTGTCTGCAGACTCAGGTAGACATCACTCCATCAGTTTAAATTGCTTTGCCTTTTCAAGATTATCTCCCCAGCCTTTAGGGTAGAAACATATCTACTGTTAAGTAATTAAAGCTGAGATTGTAGAGTACAATTCTGCAGCCGGGGTAAATTTGATGCCAAACTCTGTGGCTGCAGGATCATGGAATACATAATGCTCTATGCATCTGCCTGGCTAACTTGTAAATGTGTGTTTCACTGTGGCTATTGGGTCCCACAATCCTCCTCTTCCTGTGCTGCAGTTCGTTCTCTCTCTCTCTCTCTCTCTCCAGCCTCTG